>NC_072428.2:28779596-29084354 GCF_028878055.3 Symphalangus syndactylus | reverse complement strand
CAATTTTCCCCCAAAATACACTTATGACATAAGTGGCAATTTCATCATCAAAGAAGTTATCTGACATTTTTATACATGAAATATTTTTGCCACCAATAATTAAGTTCACTGCAATAATCTAGAGAATAATGAGGAGGGGTACATGGTCTAACAGACTAGAGAAAGAATCACAGGAATAGATTTCAATTCTGCCCCTAGAAGAAAAACACAGCAACAGCATTTATTGAGGCCCTACAGTGTACTGAGACCTATGCTGGGCAACTAGACTGTTACAATATAAAGGGATAATAAAAATTTCAACACACATCAAAATATAACTAAAAGTAGTCTTAATTTACTGGCATTACATACTAAAAATAACAATAATAGCAGTTATTATTGGGCTTACTTCTACTATTGCTACTATTTTACTTTATAAAAACCACTGTACTCTGGTACAAAAACAGACACATAGATCAATGGAACAGAATAGAGAAATAAAGTTGCACACCTACAACCATCTGATCAAAAGTCGACAAAAGCAAGCAATGGGGAAAGGACTCCCTATTCACTAAATGGTGCTGGGATAACTGGCTAGCCATATGCAGAAGGTTGAAACTGGACCCCTTCTTTACACTATATACAAAAATCAACTCAAGATGAATTAAAGACTTAAATATAAAACCTAAAATATAAAAAATTCTGGAAGATAACCTAGGAAATACCATTCTGCACACAGGACCTGGCAAAGATTCCATGATGAAGATGCCAATAGCAATTGCGACAAAAACAAAACTTGACAAATGGGACCTAAACTAAAGAGCTTCTGCATAGTAAAGGAAAATATCAACAGAGTAAATAGGCAAACTACAGAATGGGAGAAAATATTTACAAACTATGCATCCAACAAAGGTCTAATATCCAGGATCTATAAGGAACTTAAATTTACAAGCAAAATAAATAAATAAAATAAAATAAAATAAAATAAAATAAAATAAAATAAAATAAAAAGTGGGCAAAGGACATGAACAGACACTTTTCAAAAGAAAACGTACATGTATCAACAAACATGAAAAATGGTCAACATCACTAATCATTAGAAAAATGTGAATAGAAACCACAATGAGATACCATCTCATACCAGTCAGAATGGCTGTTATTAAAAAGTCAAACAACAAGAGAAGCTGGAAAGATTGTGGAGAAAAGGGAACATTTATACACTGCTGATGAGAATTTAAAATAGTTCAGCCATTGTGGAAAGCAGTTTGGAGATTCCTCAAAGAACTTAAAACAGAATAACCATTCAACCCAGCAATCCCATTATTGGGTATATACCAAAAGGAATACAAATCATTTAGACACATGCACATGTTTGTTCATTTTAGGACTATTCACAACAGCAAAGACATGGAATCAACCTATCTGCCTATCAACAGTAGACTGCATAAAGAAAATGTGGTACATACTCACCATGGAATACAACACAGGGAGACCACTATCCTAAGTGAACTAACACAGAAGCAGAAAATCAAATACTGCATGTTCTCTCTTATAAGTGGGAGCTAAACATCAAGTACATATGGTCACAAAGAAGGGAACAACAGACACTGGAACCTACCTGAGGGTGGAGGATGGGAGGAGGGTGAAGATCAAAGAACTACCTATCGGATACTATGTTTATTACTTGAGTGAGGAAATAATCTGCATACCAAATTCTCACAACATGCAATTTACTTACATAACAAACCTGCACAAGTACCCTGAACCTAAAATAAAAGTTTTTTTACTGTTAAAAGGAAAAAAAACACAACTAAAAGTACAGAAAATACACACACAAAACCCCACTGTACGCTATATTTTACATGCATTAGTGTATTAATCCTTTCTCCCATTGCTATAAAGAAATACCTGAGACTGGGTAATTTATTAAAAGGACAAGTTTTAATTGGGTCACAGTTCCACCGGTTGTACAGGAAGCATGATGCTGGCAACTGCTGGCTTCTGGGGAGGACTCCAGAATTTACAATCATGGTGGAAGGCAAAGGGGGAACAGGCACTTCACATGGCCGGAGCAGGAGCAAGAAGAGACAGAGTGGGAGGTGCTACACACTTTTAAGCAATCAGATCTCACAAGAACTCACTCACTCTCTATCGTGAGGACTGTACCAAGGAGATGGTACTACACCATTCATGAGAAATCTGCCCCCATGATTCAGTCACCTCCCACCAGGCCTCACCTTTAACATTGGGGATTACAATTTAACATGAGATTTGCTGGGGACATAGAGCCAAACCATATCAATTAGCTCATTTAATCATCATGGAAATCCTATAAGGAAGGTACTAGCACCCCATTTTACAGATGAGAACACTAAGGCTCAGTGAGATTAAGCAACTTTCCAGGGTCCCTCAAGAAATTAGAGGCAAAGGCAGAATTCCAATCTGTGTACTTATTCGTCCAGCCACCAGAAATTTATTGAATGCTTTCTATGTCTCAGACTCTGAATCTTTATTTTATATTTTCACCCATTAAATGTTCAACAATATCATCTCAATCACATACCCAGAGGAGTTCCAAAGAGAACAGATGACTAGATGCTGGGGAGGGGAAAGAAAAATTATAGTAAAATGTGTTTTTACCTCTAGTCAAAAGTTGAGTCTCTGGGATCCAGCATCACAACCACCCTTTGCCCTATGAAAAATTGTACAGGACTGACACTCCTTCACGGAAACTTAATGCATTGACTGCCCTAATCTGGGGCTCCTGGTGCCCTGCTATCTTTCCTCATCACATGAGTAGCCTCGGCCATGACTTTGAGTTTCTTTTGTCTCACCAACATCATCTTTCATCCTCCCTTTCAACATCACTTCTATTGACTTGGACACCTCAAGTGATAATGACTGAAGGTTGTCTTGGGAATAAAGACTGAAAGAGACTATGAAACCTTGGATCTTATATTCTTGCTTTAACAGTAAGAGTTTTGGAAATGAGAACCTTTGTCCAGAATACTGAATCTACAAGTTCTTTAAAAATTATGGTAAATTTCATGATATTCTCTAAACTTTATTATGGAGGCATAAAAGAAGAATCAGTCACCTTGCAGATATTTTGAAGGAAAAAAAACTCAGATTAGTTTTTTATTTACTCACATTTATAGTAAAGTGTACCAGCCCTAAGCCCCCTCAATCATTCTAATTAAATGAGATTTTCCTATGTGAGGAACAGATTTGGCCCTTTGAGTCATGTCCGGGTGAAATGCTGGCCTTCTTTGTAAGAAACAACTAAGGAAAAATACAAGGCTGGAAAGAATCAAGCAGAATAGACAACGAAATATAATAGGAATTCAGAGAAGACATAGACTAGCTGGGTGGCCTGTCCCCAGTAAACAGCACTGGAAGCTGGAGAGCTGCCTAGGAGTGGGAAGTGAGGACTGAGATTAATTATTGAACGAAGAAATAAGGGAAGAGTATTACATTGCATTTTCTCCGCATGGGAGCTTGAAGAGAAGGATGCATTTCTAAGAAGATAGAGTAAGTGGCTGCTTAATGGTCTCATTTGAAGAAGGTGAACAGCTCCTTCTTCCTGGTCTTCCTGAGAAAATTCTCCTGCAACCTCATTACAGGGAATAAAATGTCCACCAATAAGCCACTCCCTCCAGTTCAGGAGTTTAAAGACCACTATTCATTTAGAGTAAAAAAGGCACAGGAGAGACTAAGGCATTACCATCCACAAACATTTTAGGCCAAATTGAATTATCATATGTATTCTTTAGATAGCGAGACCTTTCCTGATCTGTATTACTTTTGGAGTAGGAAGAAGTAGGAATCAGAATAGGTAAACTTTGATGAAGGTCAGAAGAATTAAAGAAAGAGTTCTGGGATTAAGGTGGGTGCTATAGTGGGGACGGCACGAAGTCAAGGTACCTGAGGACTGAAAAAAGGTAAAGGAAAAAGGGAAATTAAAAAAAAAAAAAAAACTGTCTTCATTTCACAATTTTTCCCAAAAAGTTTCATAGAAAAAAAAAGTGCCATTCAGAACAAAGGAGCCACAAAGTTACAAAATGGTATGTAAGTACAATTTTAAGCTCTCTAAGTGGTTAAGATACAAAGGCATTGATTCTCCCCGTCCCTAAAAGTTCGTATGCCTTCTATTTCCTAAAAAAAAAAAAAAAAAATCCTGATTCCTATTTCTATGAGAAAGCAAGACTCCTTAGTAGAAAGTACTGATTTTTATAAGAGAAATAGAAGTAGTTTTCCTATAAATGTATGTTTTTCATTATAAATATGAAAAACACATATTTCAAAATAGAGAAGAAAATTTGCTCATAATTTGGCATTGTACTTTTTCCATTTACCATATATCACGTAGCAGAATCATTATTCTACGTTGCTAGTCTTTATAACCACCATTTAAATGGCCACTTACTGTTGTGTATCTTAATTTGTGAGTTTCTTTTCAAACATGTTAAGTGTATGCAGCAGGCAAGAGATGCAATTGGAAGTGTCATCTAGACAGCTCCACATAGAATGTATTTCTTGGTTGAAGCATTCAACTCTTTGCTTTCTATTTAATGCAATGGTCTCTGTAATTTTTTCCATGGTCATATTAAGATATCATTGCCTGAAGAAAGGTCTCTAGGGGCATTCAACATATTTGCTTGTGAATTGGATGAGGACTTAGCTAGCATATTTATCAAATTTGTAAGTGGCCCAGCAGTTGAAAGTCATAACCACTATGGTAGACGACATTTTGAATCCAAAGAGAATTTGACAGACCAAAAATATGATACAATGAATCAAACAAGATGGCATTTCACAGGGTAAGAGTTGAAAGAACTGAGGATGTTTTGACTAGAGAAAAGATGTCTTAGAATGGACAAGATAATGGTCTTCAAATATCTGAGGGATTTTCATTATCAAAAGGGAATTCTAAAGAGAACTGTAACAAAAGGTAACCATGACTATAAGATTCAAATTAAGAAATTACTTCCTAACAAATGGAGCTGTTAAACAAAAAGATGGCCACTGTCATTTGTCCATTTATTCCATAAATATTTATTGAGCATACCTGCTATGTGCCAAGTACTATGTGCTAGCAGTGAACAAGGCAATCACGCTCAGCTCCCCTCTCAGGGTGCCCACATTTTAGCCAGAGACGCAACTGAAACAAAACAATCAAATACACCAATTAAAACTCACAGGCCAGGCACAGTGGCTCACGTCTGTAATCTCAGCACTATGGGAGGTTGAGGCGGATGGATCCCTTGAGGTCAGGAGTTCAACACCAGCCTGGCCAACATGATGAAACCCCTTCTCTACTAAAAATACAAAAAAAAATTAGCCAGGTGTGGTGTCACACGTCTGTACTCCCAGCTAGTCGGGAGGCTGAGGCAGGAGAATCACTTGAACCCAGGAGGTGGAGGTTGCAGTGAGCCAAGATAGCACCACTGCACTCCGGCCTAGGCAACAGAGCGAGACTCTGTCTCAAAAAAAAAAAAAAAATTCACAAATTGTGTCTCATAAAGAAGAAAAGGGCCTGAAATGGAGACCAGTGAGAGGGAGCACTGCAAACAAATAGTCGAGAAAAACTTTTCCATGTAGGTGACACTTCAGCGGAGATCTAAAGAATAGGAAGGAGTCAGTCATATAAACAGCAACAAAATATTCCGGGCTATAGCTCAGAGGCAAAAAAAAAAAAAAAAAAAAAGCTTATATGTTTGAAATACTGAAGGAAGGCTAATGGTGCTGGAGCATAGTGTGAGAAGAGAAGAATGGAGACAGGGAAGGTTGGGGAAATAAGCAGAAAACAGCACCCTATGGGCATAGTAAGGAGTTTGGATCCTAATCCAAGGCCACAAGAAGCTGAAGCTCTTGAAGAAGTTTAAGCAGTCATGTTTAAGACTTGATTGATTTTTGTTTTAAAGATGTTCACTGGCTTTGCTATGGACAATGGATTAGAGAGAGGCTGTAGTGGAAGCAGGGAGGCCTGTTAGGAGGCTATTGCAGTGATCTAGGTGAGAGATGGCAGCTTGGACCAAGGGGGTGGCAATGAAGATAGAGAGAAGAGAGCAGATTCGGGATAGAATCCTGGGAGGGAGTGTGGTCCAGGTCCCTGGAAGAACTTGGATGACCCCTTCTCAATAGGCCATCCCTCAAAATAACTGGGATGACCACTTCTCAATAGGCCATCCCTCAATATCCCTCAAAAGAAGGGTTTCAGATCTTTTGAAGCCCTTTCTGAGTCTATGACTCTATGGGAAACAGAGAAGAGATTCTGGAAGAGAGATAGCCCCCTTGTGGGTTTGAGGCACTGTTCCCACTGATTTACATGCACAGGCCCTGTTTTTCTTGCATATTGAGCAATGAAAGACACTAGGTCAGAGCAGATTTCCCCAAAGAGTTAATTACTGGCCTAGCCCCAGGAGGACTGGAATAAAACAGGAGCATGTGGAAGGCATCAAGCTTACATGAGCAGCACTAATGGGAGCAGTCTGCTGCCAGACACCATCTCCATAATGCTACAAATTACCAAAGCCTCTGGAATCCAATTCTGCAGCTGCTGCACAGATGTGTGTGGAGCACTGGGCTGGGAGCAGAGAAAGGAGAGTGGCACATAAAGAAGATCCCAATCAAGCCAGGTCTCTTGGCATATAAGGAAATAACTAATATTCCTGTCTCCACAGCATAACCAGAAAGATCTATTCAAAATGCAAATATGATCATGTCCTCATTCATTCTCATCCCCAATCTTGAAACTTGCAGCGGCTTAGCATTGCTTTTAGGACGAAGACCAAAATCCCTAGCATGTTCTGCAAGTAAGGTGAGCATATATTCTGGTGTCCACAGGGTAGTTGGAGTTTATGCCTGTTTGGGTAGTTATACCCCTTTATTTTACTCTCACAAGTGTTTCAGTTTAGATGGTAAATTATGTGGTTCCCCCTCCTTTTAATGTCCCATGAGGTCTTTTCATCACAGATATCTCCATCCTCCTCTCCTACTGTGCTCTGAGCAGTAGCCCCACTAGGCTTCTTTCTGTTCCTCCAACTCCCTATCATCCTCCTGTTAGAGACTTTACATAAGGTATCTTCTCTGGCTGGAAACCTTTTCGACTTCGCTCTCTTTCACCAAACCACTCCTCCTCCTCCTCCAGCTTCTCCCTGGCCAGGGAGCTATCCCTTAGACTGCTCCTTAGCTCCAAGGATGCTCTTCCCTTCCACAACCCTTATCACAGTGGATTTTGGTTATTTGCCTGATTCTTTGATCAATGTTCAACTATCTCTCCCGTTTGAATGTGGGCACCTATTCTTCACCACTGAAAGATGAACAGTAGGCAGATTTTGACAGAATGAATGAATAAACAAATCAATGATGAATAACTGGTTACTCACTGTCTTCTCCTGACAAAAAAAAAAGAGAAAAAATAGATGTATGTATTAATACATTTAGAAAATGGTAGGAGGTAACCAAATGGTGCCCTTTATAATATAGTTATAAATATATATGTGTGTATACATACATATATATAGGTTTTTGAAATATTGACTTTCATATTGTTTTTCTCTTAAAGCTTGACCCTTTTCCCAAAGATCCAACAATAATTCAGTGTACTTTATTTTTTAATAGATTGACCTATTCTGGACACTTCATATAAATGAAATCGTACAGGCTGAGTGCGGTGGCTCACTCCTGTGATCCCAGAACTTTAGGAGGCCGAGACGAGTGGATCACGAGATCGGGAGTTCAAGACCAGCCTGGCCAAGACGGTGAAACCCCGTCTCTACTAAAAAAAAATAAAAAAATAAAAATAAAAAATAAAATACTTAGCTGGGTGTGGTGGCAGGTGCCTGTAATCCCAGCTACTTGAGATGCTGAGATGGAGAATTGCTTGAATCCGGAAGGTGGAGGTTGCAGTGAGCCGAGATCACGTTACTGCTTTCCAGCCTGGGTGACAGAGCAAGACTCCATCTCAAAAAAAAAAAAAAAAAAAATCCTACAATATGTAGTCTTTTGTGATTGGTTTTTTTCACTTAGCATAATGTTTTCTTTCTTTTTTTTTTTTTTTTGTATACTTTAAGTTCTGGGATACATGTGCAGAATGTGCAGGTTTGTTACATAGGTATACATGTGCCATGGTGGTTTCCTGCACACATCAACCCGTCATTTATATTAGGCATTTCTCCTAATGCTATTCCTCCCATAGCCCCCACTCCCCAACAGGCCCCAGTGTGTGACGTTCCCCTCCCATGTGTTCTCATTGTTTAACTCCACTTATGAAGGAGAACATGCAGTGTTTGGTTTCCTGTGTTGGTTTGCTGAGAATGATGGTTTCCAGCTTCATCCATGTCCCTGCAAAGGATGTGAACTCATCCTTTATTATGGCTGCATAGTATTCCATGGTGTATATGTGCCACATTTTCTTTATCCAGTCTATCATTGATGGGCATTTGGGTTGGTTCCAAGTGTTTGCTATTGTGAACAGTGCTGCAATAAACATATGTACGCATGTGTCTTTATAGTAGAATGATTTATAATCCTTTGGGTATATACCCAGTAATGGGAATGCTGGGTCAGAAGGTATTTCTGGTTCTAGATCCTTGAGGAATTGCCACACTGTTTTCCACAATGATTGAACTTTACACTCCCACCAACAGTGTAAAAGCATTCCTATTTCTCCACATCCTCTCCACCACCTGTTGTTTCCTGACTTTTTAATGATCGCAATTCTAACTGGCATGAGATGGTATCTCATTGTCGTTTTGATTTGCATTTCTCTAATGACCAGTGATAATGAGCTTTTTTTCATATGTTTGTTGGCTCCATAAATGTCTTCTTTTAAGAAGTGTTAGTTCATATCCTTAACCCACTTTTTGATGGGGTCAGTTGTTTTTTTCTTGTAAATTTGTTTAAGTTCCTTGTAGATTCTGGTTATTGGCCCTTTGTAGGATAGATAGGTTGCAAAAATTTTCTCTCATTCTGTTGGTTGTCTGTTCATGCTGGTGATAGCTTCTTTTGCTGTGCAGAAGCTCTTTAGTTTAATTAGATCCCATTTGTCAATTTTGGCTTTTGTTGCCATTGCTTTTGGTGTTTCAGTCATGAAGTCTTTACCCATGCCTATGTCCTAAATGGTATTGCCTAGGTTTTCTTCTAGGGTTTTTATAGTTTTAGGTCTTATATTTAAGCCTTTAATCCATCTTGAGTTAATGTTTGTATAAGGTGTAAAGAAGGGGTCCAGTTTCAGTTTTCTGCATATGGCTAGCCAGTTTTCCCAGCACCATTTATTAAATAGGGAATCCTTTCCCCATTGCTTGTTTTTGTCAAGTTTGTCAAAGATCAGATGGTTGTAGATGTGTGGCATTATTTCTGAGGTCTCTGTTCTGTTCCATTGGTCTGTATCTCTGTTTTGGTACCAGTACCATGCTGTTTTGGTTACTGTAGCCTTGTAGTATAGTTTGAAGTCAGGTAGTGTGATGCCTCCAGCTTTGTTCTTTTTGCTTAGGATTGTCTTGGCTATATGAGTTCTTTTTTGGTTCTATATGAAATTTAAAGTACTTTTTTCTAATTCTGTAAGAAAGTCAGTGGTAGCTGGATGGGGATAGCATTGAATATATAAATTACTTTGGGCAGCATGGCCATTTTCACAATATAGATTCTTCCTATCTATGAGCATGGAATGTTCTTCCATTTGTTTGTGTCTTCTCTTATTTCCTTGAGCAGTGGTGTGTAGTTCTCCTTGAAGAAGCCCTTCACATCCCTTGTAAGTTGTATTCCTAGGTATTTTATTCTCTTTGTACCAATTCTGAAAGCGAGTTCACTCATGATTTGGCCCTCTGTTTGCCTGTTATTGGTGTATAGGAATGCTTGTGATTTTTACACACTGATTTTGCATCCTGAGACTTTGCTGAAGTTGCTTATCAGCTTAAGGAGACTTTGGGCTGAGACAGGATTTTCTAAATATACAATCATGTCATCTGCAAACAGAGACAATTTGACTTCCTCTCTTCCTATTTGAATACGCTTTATTTCTTTCTCTTGCCTGATTGCCCTGGTCAGAACGTCCAATACTATGTTGAATAGGAGTGGTGAGAGAAGGCATGCTTGTCTTGTGCTGGTTTTTAGAGGGAATGCGTCCAGCTTTTGCCCATTCAATATGATATTGGCTGTGGGTGTGTCATAAATAGCTCTTATTATTTTGAGATATGTTCCATCAATACCTAGTTTATTGAGAGTTTTTAGCATGAAGCGGTGTTGAATTTTATTGGAGGTCTTTTCTGCATCTATTGAGATAATCATGTGGTTTTTGACATTGGTTCTGTTTATGTGATGGATTACGTTTATTGACTTGCATATGTTGAGCAAGCCTTGCATCCCAGGCATGAAGCTGACTTCATCATGGTGGATAAGATTTTGATGTGCTGCTGGATTCGGCTTGCCAGTATTTTATTGAGAATTTTCACATCAATGTTCATCAGGAATATTGGCCTGAAATTTTCTTTTATTGTTGTGTCTCTGCCAGGTTTTGGTATCAGGAAGATGCTGGCCTCATAAAATGAGTTAGGGAGGATTCCCTTTTTTTCTATTATTTGGCATAGTTTCAGAAGGAATAATACCAGCTCCTCTTTGTACCTTTGGTAGAATTAGACTGTGAATCTGTCTGGTCCTGGGCTTTTTTTGGTCGGTAGGCTACTAATTACTCACTCAATTTCAGAACTTGTAATTGGTCTATTCAGTGATTTGGTTTCTTCCTGGTTTAGTCTTGGGAGGGTGTAAGTGTCCAGGAATTTATCCATTTCTTCTAGATTTTCTAGTTTATTTGCATAGAAGCGTTTATAGTATTCTCTGATGGTAGTTTGTATTTCTGTGGGATCAGTGGTGATATCCATTTTTATCATTTTTTATTGTGTCTATTTGATTCTTCTCTCTTTTCTTCTTTATTAGTCTGGCTAGTGGTCTATCTATTTTGCTAACCTTTTCAAAAAACCAGCTCCTGGATTCATTGATTTTTTGAAGGGTTTTCGTGTCTCTATCTGCTTCAGTTCTGCTCTGATCTTAGTTATTTCTTGCCTTCTGCTAGCTTTTGAATTTGTTTGCTCTTGCCTTTCTAGTTCTTTTAATTGTGATGTTAGGGTGTCGATTTTAGATCTTTCTTGCTTTCTCCTGTGGGCATTAGTGCTATAAATGTCCCTCTAGACACTGCTTTAGCTGTGTCCCAGAGATTCTGGTATGTTGTGTCTTTGTTCTCATTGGTTTCAAATAACTAATTTATTTCCGCCTTCATTTTGTTATTTTCCCAGTAGTCACTCAGGAGCAAGTTGTTCAGTTTCCATGTAGTTGTGAGGTTTTAAGTAAGTTTCTTAATCCTGAGTTCTAATTTGATTGCACTTTGGTCTGAGAGACTGTTTGTTAGGATTTCCATTCTTTTGCATTTGCCGAGGAGTGTTTTGCTTCCAATTATGCGGTCAATTTTAGAATAAGTGTGATGTGGTGCTGAGAAGAATGCATATTCTGTTGATTTTGGGTGGAGTGTTCTGTAGATGTCTATTAGGTTTACTTGGTCCAGAGCTGGGTTCAAGTCCTGAACATCCTTGTTAATTTTCTGTCTCACTGATCTGTCTAATATTAACAGTGGGGTGTTAAAGTCTCCCACTATTATTGTGTGGGAGTCTAAGTCTCTTTGTAAGTCTCTAAGACCTTGCTTTATCAATCTGGGTGCTTCTGTATTGGGTGCATATATATTTAGGATAGTTAGCGCTTCTTGTTGCATTGATCTCTTTACCATTATGTAATGCCCTTCTTTGTCTTTTTTGACCTTTGTTGGCTTAAAGTCTGTTTTATCAGAGACTAGGATTACAACCCCTCCTTTTTTTGCTTTCCATTCTCTTGTTGTATATTCCTCCATCCCTTTATTTGAGCCTATGTGTGTCTTTACATGTGAGATGGGTCTCCTGAATACAGCTCACTGATGGGTCTTGACTCTTTATTCAGTTTGCCAGTCTGTGTCTTTTAATTGAGGCATTTAGACCATTTACATTTAAGGTTAATATTGCTATGTGTGAATTTGGCCCTGTCACTATAATGCTAGCTGGTTATTTTGCCCGTTAGTTGATGCAGTTTCTTCATAGTGTCAACAGTTTTTACAATTTGGTATGTTTTTGCAGTGGCTGGTACCGGTTCTTCCTTTCCGTGTTTAATGCTTCCTTCAGGAGCTCTTGTAAGGTAAGCCTAGTGTTGACAAAATCTCTCAGCATCTGCTTGTCTGTAAAGGATTTTATTTCTCCTTTGCTTATGAAGCTTAGTTTGGCTGGATATAAAATTCTGGGTTGAAAATTCTTTAAGAATGTTGAATATTGGCCTTCACTCTCTTCTGGCTTGTAGGGTTTGTACAGAGAGATCCACTATTAGTCTGATTGGCTTCCCTTTGTTAGTTACCCAACCTTTCTCTCTGGCTGCCCTTAACATTTTTTCCTTCATTTTAACCTTGGTGAATCTGATGATTATGTGTCTTCGGATGGCTCTTCTCAAAGAGTATCTTTGTGGTGTTCTCTGTATTTCCTGAATTTGAATGTTGGCCTATCTTGCTAGGTTGGGGTAATTCTCCTAGATAATGTCCTGAAGAGTGTTTTCCAACTTGGTTTCTTTCTCCCTGTCACTTTCAGGTACACCAATCAATGTAGGTTTGGTCTGTTCACATAGTCCCATATTTCTTGGAGGCTTTGTTCATTCCTTTTCATTCTTTTTTCTCTAATCTAGTCTTCATGCTTTATTTTATTAAGTTGAATTTCAATCTCTGATATCCTTTCTTCTGCCTGATCGATTTGGCTATCGATACTTGTGTATGATTCACGAAGTTCTTGTGCTGTGTTTTTCAGCTCCATCAGGTCATTTATGTTCTTCTCTAAACTTGTTATTCTAGTTAGCAATTCATCTAACCTTTTTTCAAGGTTCTTAGCTTCCTTGCATTGGATTAGAACATGCTTCTTTAGCTCAGAGGAGTTTGTTATTACTCACCTTCTGAAGCTTACTTCTGTCAATTCATCAAATTCATTCTCTGTCCAGTTTTGTTCCCTTGCTGGTGAGGAGTTGTGATCCTTTGGAGGAAAAGAGGCATTCTGGTTTTTTGAATTTTCAGCCTTTTTGCACTGGTGTTTTCTCATCTTCATGGATTTATCTACCTTTGATCTTTGATGCTAGTGACCTTCAGATGGGGTTTTTATGTGGATGTCCTTTTTGTTGATATTGATGCTATTCCTTTCTGTTTGTTGGTTTTCCTTCTAACAGTCAGGACCATCTGCTGCAGGTTTGCTGGAGTTTGCTGGAGGTCACTCCAGACCCTGTTTGCCTGGGTATCACCAGCAGAGGCTGCAGAATAGCAAAGATTGCTGCCTGTTCCTTCCTCTGGAAGCTTCATCCCAGAGGGGCAACCACCAGATGCCAGCCAGAGCTCTCCTATATGAGGTGTCTGTTGACCCCTGCTGGGAGGTGTCTCCCAGTCAGGAGGCACAGGGGTTAGGGACCCACCTGAGGAGGTACTCTGTCCCTTAGCAGAGCTTGAGCACTCTGCTGGGAGATCCACTGCTCTCTTCAGAGCCAGCAGGCAGGAACATTTAAGTCTGCTGAAGCTGCACCCACAGCTGTCCCTTCCCCCAGGTGCTCTGTCCCAGGGAGATGGGAGTTTTATCTATAAGCCCCTGACTGGGGCTGCTGCCTTCCTTTCAGATATGCCCTGCCCAGAGAGGAGGAATCTGGAGAGCAATTTAGCGTACTTCTAAAACACCTCTTTGGAACTTGCCCGGAAAATCTCAGTATATTCTTTTGGATTTCCTCAATAATGGCAAGATTATGACCTTCAGAAGGTTTTTGTTGTGGTTTTTTTTTTTTTTTTTTTTTTTTCTGAGACAGGGTCTCGCTGTTGCCCAGGCTGGAGTGCAGTGGCATGATCTTGGCTCACTGCAACCTTCCTCCGGGCTCAAGAGATCCTCCCACCTCAGCCTCCCAAGTAGCTGGGACTACAGGGGCATGCCACCATGCCTGGCTAATTTTGTGTGTGTTTTTGTAAAGATGGGGTTTCACCATGGAGGCTGGTCTCAAACTCCTGGGCTCAAGAGATCCACCCACCACGGCCTTCCAAAGTGTGAGGACTATAGGCGTGAGCCACTGCACATAGCCCAGAAAGTTTCCATTTCTGGAAAAGCCATCTGGTATTCAGTGCCAAAGCTAGTGAACAAGCCTGGAGACCAAGCCAGAGATGGATGTTCAGGTCAAAAATGAGGTGAAATTTTACAGATCCCAAATCTATCACATGTCTTCTAACTGGCTCTGGAGACCACTGCAAACGTTCTCTGAGCCCTGGCACAAATGTGGAAGAAGATAACAATCCTACAATGTGAACATTTTGAAAGATAAGCCTTGTTCGGTCATTTGAAAACATGTGTGAAAAATCAACCTCCAGAAACAAATACCTCAGAATGGCCGTCCCACCTCCCAGATGTACGGTCATTTTGAGCTTGTAAAGTGCTTTCCCAAAATTGATCAGGGATTTCCTTTCCAACAAGTGTCTGCTCTAACAGACTTTGCTCTTTTTATTTTGCAGAGCAAAGCTAATGAGTTTGAGGAGGTAGGAAAATGGAACCTGAGCTTACCTAGGGTCATGAGTTGTGAAGGCTTTAGAGAAATCTAACAGCTCCCAGGACTATGCATGGCTGGAAAAAAATAAATCCCAGCTCTCCAAGACAGCATCACAATGGGTTCCACTTAAGTGTACACATCCTGTGGACCCCACCTCTTTGTGCTCTTTCACCCCAAATCTGCCAGAGCCTGCCCTAGGATTGACAAACAAAACTCAGCTCTGAAATTTCCTTAACACCACCAGAATGTTTGCCTCACAGCTTCCAGGTGGGACAGGAGGAGAAAAGGTACTTTCTGAGCCCCACCTTAAATATGCAAGCGCCAAGTTCAAGGAGGAGCTATAGTGCCAAGAGCTCTAGATCATGTGACTTTCTCCACAGCCCTTGAAAGACATCAGGAAGAAAAAGGGTAAATATACTAGGGGATCCTGGTAAGCCTGTGCCTTGAGGGCTTTCCATCTTCCCACTCTTGACCATCTGGTGTCAAATCCAGTTTCCATTTCAGAATGTCAGTCCAAAAATAAAAAATGGTCTAAAAATGTTTTGCCTCCTTGCTAGCACTTGTAAATTAGCCTTCTACTTCCAACCTAGAGTGCAGACATTTCAGCTATTTGGAGCACCATCTCCTCTGTCCACAAAGAACACAGAAGCCATTAAGTGTTACAGAAATGCACTCTTCACTGTGTCACAGTGGCAACAGAAGTTCAAGGACATTGCAAACACAGTCTGGTCCAGGATGCAGGCAGCATAACCAGAAAGACAACCAAGACTGGAGGAGTCAGAAGTTAAACCAAGATGATAGAGTATGATCTTAGGACTGGCACCAATCTGGGAATTGCTCAAAACATGCTAGGTGACCAAAATGCCCCCAAATATCTAGTACCCGGGCCATTGATTGAAAGGGGATCTGTTTCCTGGCCCTGGACCTCAGCAACAAATAAAATCAGGGAAGAAGCAGCTCCATCCCCATTGCTTATACCACAAGAGAGTTCTTTCTATCCCAATGGTCTATTGCACTGAGAATCTCAAGTTCCTTCATTTTCACAATCTTTGGCCAATCACTTAAACCCATAGCAGAGAGTCCTCTAGCCTATCAACTTTCAAACTTTTTGGCCATGGCTACCCTGAGAAATACATTTTATACTATGACCCACTAAATGTACTCTCTCTCTCTCTCTCTCTTTCTGTCTCAATCCAACTGGAGAGAGAGCTCCAGGTTCTATAGCTCCTCCTTGAAATGGTGCTTGCATATTTAAGGTGGGGCTCAGAAAATACCTTTTCTCCTCCTGTCCCACCTGGAAGCTGTGAGGCAAACATTCTGGTGGTGCTAATGAAATTTCAGAGCTGAGTTTTTTGTTTGTCAAAAGTGCAGATAATACTTTTAATGCATGCAAAATATTTCCTATTCAATTCAATGTTATTCTCTAAGCAACCCATTTTTCAGTTA
Source organism: Symphalangus syndactylus (assembly GCF_028878055.3). Taxonomy (NCBI): domain Eukaryota; kingdom Metazoa; phylum Chordata; class Mammalia; order Primates; family Hylobatidae; genus Symphalangus; species Symphalangus syndactylus. The sequence continues at coordinate 29,068,307 of NC_072428.2, read as the reverse complement.
ATCAAACTGCAATCCTGATAAGGGAAGGCACTTGCTTAAGGTGACTTGCACCTTGGCTAGCCTTGCATCAGGCTAGTTGTGAGCAGGATGGAGACTGAAACCCAAGGCTTCAACCTCACTCTCCATCTATTTCACAGCCATTGTGCCTTGACTAGGTTCACTGACAATGCAAATTCCAGAAATGAACTTAAAGGCAAGAGTTACCAAAGCGAGATTGGGGATTAGAATCCTTATAAGGAGAGATCACAAGACAGATGATCTCTCTCTCTCCACAGCAAGACACAGCAAGAGGGCAACCATCTGCAAACCAGGAAGCTAGCCCTTATCAGAACTCAACCATGCTGGCACCTTGATCTTTGGACTTCCAGCCTCCAGAACTATAAGAAAATGAATGTTTGCTGTTTAAGCCACTCAGTGTATGGTATTTTTGTTATAGCATCCAGAACTAAGACACCACGGTATTTATTATGTATTAGTTTTCCATTTTAAGATATTGGTTGGCTCCAACACTGACTACTCCTGTCTGGGATCTCCTGTCATAGCAAGTCTACACTACACAAAGGAGCACCCAGGTTCCCTCATCACTGCAGGGAACACATGCTCCTCCAGATGGTTGGTAATGATGCTGAAGACCAACACCCTCTCAACCTTCCTGGTAGCACTCACGACACTAAGCACAGGACAGTCACATGGTAGGTACTCAGTAGCTACTTGTTATAGGCTTTTTGGTCATAGTATTTTTGTATATATTTGTGAAACTATTTGATTAACGATTGTCTCACCCACTGAACAGGAGGGAATTAATGACTTTTGCTTACCATTGGATCTCTGACACTTACTTCAGGAGCCGATATCTGGTAGGTGCTCAATAAATATTTCTTGATTTAAAAATACATGATTGAGTGAACAGACCAAAGGACAACCAGGGATTCATATTATTCCCATCAATTCTCCAGGTTCACCTTACCTTTCCCATTTAGACTGAATAGACAAATAATTATCCAGTGAATTTTGTTTCTGCACACACTGAAGCACGGCCTCATCTGACCCTTTGTCATAGGCCAGCAATTCCATCACAGAGAAAATGTTTAGAATTTCCCTGAAAATTTAACTCTTTGGAAAATAATTACCTTTTTTCCCCAAAACAAATAATTCCCAACACTTATGCCATTTTTTTTTAATTTGAAGTTTTACGCAGGGAATAAAAAGAGTTGCAACAAGAAGTTAACATTAGATTTTTTGGTCCAAGATCTTGAGTTAATTAAATCCTCTCCAAGAGGGTTGCCAAGTTGGTAAGCTTTAATATAGTTTGGGGAAAATTGCCTCTGAAATTTTGTAAAAAACAAAGAACAAACAAACAACACTGGAGACGACTATGATAAATAACAAGAATGGTTAGCTATGTGTAGTAGGATTACAAGTTATTTTTATTTCCTTTTCTTCACTTTTTGTGTATATTACAAATTTTCTAAAATTGGTATATATTATTAAGATAATTATGGAAAACATTTAAGTTATTTCTTCCTGCCCTCCCATCACCAAACTGCTCCTCCTCCTGCATTTCCTAGTTCAGTGAATGGCACCATGATCTTCACATTTTTCCAAGCCCAAAACCTGGGATCATGTTAATATCCTCACTATGTTTTATCTTTCAGTCAATGTGATCTACATACTGAGATGATTATTGCTCCTTGGCTTAGTCAACTCAGACTGCTATGACAAAATGCCATAGACTGAATGGTTTAAATAACAGACATTTATTTCTCACAGTTCTAGAGGCTAGGAAGTCTGTGATCAAGGTGGCAGCAAATTCAGTTCCTGGTAAGAGCTCACCCCCTCGTTTGCACACAGCTACCTTCTGGTTGTTTCTTCACATGACAGAGAGAGACAGAGAGAGAGAACACAAACACTTAGTCCGTACTACTATTAGCTCCCCAAACTTAGTGCCTCTAAACGTTTATTATTAACCCTCTTTGTTCTGTGGGTTGACTAGGATTCACTGGGTGGTTCTCATTTGGGGTCTCTGATGCAGTTGCAGTCATGTGTCAGCTGGACATCCAAATGGCCCATTCATGCAATGACAGCTGATGGTGACTGTCAGCTGGAAGCTCAGCTGGAGCTGTCAACCGAATTGACTCTGCATAGCTTCTTCATATGACTTGGGCTTCTCAGGGTATGGTAGTTAGATTCCAAGACAGAGTGACCCAAGAGCAAGCATTCCAAAAAGCTCAGGTGACAGTTAAGTGACTTCCATATTTCCTGTACTTTGATAATTAGATATAGAATATTGATGAGATCCAGATCCTATCTTTTGATAAGAATATTTCCTATGGTGGTATTGTGTGCTTCCATTGGGAGGTTTGTCTTTTTATGTTATTAACAGCCATTGATGATCAAATGCCTAGATAAAATAATTCATCAGAAGTTTAAATTTGCATTTTTCAAAGTCATTCCAACTATAGTATAAGTTATCTTAAAAATGAATAAATGTAATAGTTCTTTAATTATGTGCAACCTCATGAGAATGACAATCAAAATCAAGTTCTAACAATATGAATATTTATTGGGTACCTCCTGCTGGTTTGGTAATTTTAATAGTCTGTAAAAATAAGTAAGTTGAAAGGGAAAGAAAACAGGAATAAGTTGTTTTGGCACTCTCTTTCACTGATGCTGTTCAATGATTTCAGAAAGATTTTTATTTAAAAAAAAAGTTTGAAATAAAACAACAGCCCTTAAAGATTAACAATAAATTCATTTGCCCCATAATCAGGATAAATAACTGGAGTATGAAAATAAACTTTTGGTTTGCTCAAATGATTGCTTTTGCTTTTCTTCTCTGCTTGCTTTTCTTTCTCTACTCCCTCTTTGCCTGCCTCTCTCTTTTTTCCCTCAAGTAAGAAAATATCTTGAACTTTTTAAAAAATAAAGGCAGAAAATCAAAATGTAACAAAATTACAAACACTGTGGTTAAAACTGTTTTTATTCAGAAGTTCCCTGAGCTGAGGAGTTTGCCACCCGCTGTAGGAGCAATGCTCGGGCTTCTTACATGCAGGTCAGACTGCATCTCAGCCATAATTCAGACCCTACCTGCATCCACCAACAGAGGAGGCAGAGCAGCTAAGAGGACAGAACATGATAGACCTCAACTGGGTTTCTAGCTCCACCACTTTCTGTATCATCTTGGTTATGGCGCCAAGTGAAGTGGTGCATCTCAAGCTTTAATGGGTGTGCCAAACATCTGTGGATGTTGTTGGACTGCAGAGTCTGATTCAAAGGGACTGGAGTGGGACCTGCATTTCTGATAAGCTCCCAGGTGATAACTATGCTGACCAGTGGACCACACCTGGAGAGGTGAGGCTCTAAAATCCACAGGAGCCACTATCTCTGCCCTTAAAGAAAGTCAATCCTTTTTAAGTTTTTCCCATATGGAATAATATTTTCCCTATTAGACCATGAGCATATCAAGTGACATTGCTACTGCCTTAATGATCCCTATTAGTTGAAAATATTTCCCAGCTAGCTTTATAATAAATGGGATCACTTACTCCTAGACCACAAGGTATTTATGGTAACTCACTCCAAGTAATGTTGCATGTGAAAAAAGACACCAAGAACTGCCCTATGCAAAGAGCAGACAGTAAGAGGGTTTTGAAGCCCACCAAGAAACGATACTCCTGTCTTTGTCCCAGAGAAGCCAAGATTTTACCACAGGGCTGAAGTCTGGGTGGCCCTTTGGGTTTCCAGTCTACATTCGAGGCAAAAAAAAAAAAAAAAATGACTTTATGATAATTAGCCTCCACAACATGCTTTCAAGGGAGGCATTATTAGACTTATGTTGTAGGTGGAGAAACTATAGCCATTGGGATGTCATTTTGCCCACCCAAGGCCACCCAAAGTGTCAGGGATAAAAACGAGGTTAAGAACCAAAAATACGGGTAATCAGTCCTCAACATGAGCCATGAGACATTTTCTGTGAGGAATGTTGATAATGCTAGTGAAAATGTCTATGTTAAAAGTAAAAAGTAGGAAAGCACAGAGAGCTCTAGGTAAAATATTTTGTTATTGCTTATAATTTGTTACAATTTGAACTTATTTATTTGACACAAATACTTTTCACAAAAATCATTGCTTCAATGTCTTTTATTATTATACCTGGACACATTATTTAAACTCTCTGTGCCTCAGTTAATCACCTATGAAAAACTAGGATAATGATAGGACTTTGAGAGGATGAAATGAAATAATATATGTAGGAAACTGTAGCAGGGTCTGGCATGTGGTAATCATTATGTAAGTATTAGTTATTATTCTCTAAACAGATAATGCAATGCATCTTCTCAATCATGACACAAGTTTTTCTTTGGCAGGGGCCACGGGTTTCACTCTCCTTCTGTTCTCCACACTGCTTAGTGGTGCTCAACTCAGAGTAGACTTAAAAAATGATTTCCTGTCTGAATCCCAAAGGCCAAGCTCTGTGTAACTCAATTTCCTTCCCATGTTTCATACTTTACAGATGTACCCCTCTTTCCCAGAATATTTACCATTATATACATGAAATGCTCAGTTTCTAAGAAGATTTTTTTTTTCTTTTTTTTTTTTGTGAGACAGAGCCTTGTTCCCAGATTGGAGTGCAATGGCACGATCTCGGCTGACTGCAACCTCTGCCTCCCAAGTTCAAGCCATTCTTGTGCCTCAGCCTGCCCAGTAGATGAGATTACAGGTGTGTGCCACCCCACCCAGCTATTATTTTTTTTTTTGGATTTTTAGTAGACACAGGGTTCATCCATGTTGGCCAGGCTAGTCTCGAACTCCTGACCTCAGGTGATCCACCTGCCTCGGCCTCCCAAAGTGTTGGGATTACAGGCATGAGCCACTGTGCCTGGCTCTAAGAAGATTTTTTTCTAAATTATCATGATTTTCTCATAGTTTATAATCTTCAAAGTCATTACACAAACATCAACTCACTTAAATTTTATAGTAATTGGTTGAAAGAGGCAGAATTTCTTTTTTTTTTTTTTTTTTTTGAGATGGAGTCTCACTCTGTCACCCAGGCTGGAGTGCAGTGGCGCAATCTCGGCTCACTGCAAGCTCCGCCTCCCGGGTTCACACCATTCTCCTGCCTCAGCCTCCCGAGTAACTGGGACTACAGGCGCCTGCCATCATGCCCGGCTAATTTTTTTTGTAGTTTTAGTAGAGATGGGGTTTCACTGTGTTAGTCAGGATGGTCTCGATCTCCTGACCTCGTATCCGCCTGCCTCAGCCTTCCAAAGTGCTGGGATTACAGGCGTGAGCCACCGCGCCCGGCGAAAGAGGCAGAATTTCAATGTGTCCTTTTTATGATTGGGGAAACAGACCCTCTGATGTAAAGTAATTCCATCAAGGTCATGCTGATTATTAGTAATAACAGCCATTACTACTAACATTTTTGAAGACTTATGAAGACTTTTCACATTTTTGAAGACTCATGTGAAGAACAAATGAAAGATGGACGGGTGGAGCCAAGATGGCCGAATAGGAACAGCTCCGGTCTCCAGCTCCCAGCCCGAGCGACACAGAAGACGGGTGATTTCTGCATTTCTGCTTGAGGTACCGGTTTCATCTCACTAGGGAGTGCCTAAAAGTGGGTTCAGGACAGTCAGTGAAGCGCACTGTGCGCGAGCCGAAGCAGGGCGAGGCATTGCCTCACTCGGGAAGCTCAAGGGGTCAGGGAGTTCCCTTTCCTAGTCAAAGAAAGGGAAAACAGACGGCACCTGGAATATCGGGTCAGTCCCGTCCTAATACTGCGCTTTTCCAACGGGCCTGGAAAACGGCACACTAGGAGATTGTGTCCCGCACCTGGCTCGGAGGGTCCTATGCCCACAGAGTCTTGCTGATTGCTAGCACAGCAGTCTGAGATCACGCTGCAAGGCGGCAACGAGGCTGGGGGAGGGGCGCCCGCCATTGCCCAGGCTTGCTTAGGTAAACAAAGCAGCCAGGAAGCTCGAACTGGGTGGAGCCCACCACAGCTCAAGGAGGCCTGCCTGCCTCTGTAGGCTCCACCTCTGGGGGCAGGGCACAGACAACCAAAAACTCAGTGAGAACCTCCACAGCCTTAAATGTCCCTGTCTGACTGACAGCTTTGAAGAGAGTAGTGGTTCTCCCAGCACGCAGCTGGAGATCTGAGAACGGACAGACTGCCTCCTAAAGTGGGTCCCTCACCCCTGAGCAGCCTAACTGGGAGGCACCCCCCCAGTGGGACAGACTGACACCTCATTCAACCGGGTACTCCTCTGAGACAAAACTTTCAGAGGAACTATCAGACAGCTGAATTTGTGGTCTCACGAAAATCCGCTGTTCTGCAGCCACCGGTGCTGACACCCAGCCAAACAGGGTCTGGAGTGGACCTCTAGTAAACTCCAACAGACCTGCAGCTGAGGGTCTTGTCTGGTAGAAGGAAAATTAACAAACAGAAAGGACATCCACACCAAAAACCCATCTGTACATCACCATCATCGAAGACAAAAAGTAGACAAAACCACAAAGATGGGGAAAAAACAGACCAAAAAAACTGGAAACTCTAAAAAACAGAGCACCTCTCCTCCTCCAAAGGAACGCAGTTCCTCACCAGCAACGGAACAAAGCTGGATGGAGGATGACTTTGATGAGTTGAGAGAAGAAGGCTTCAGACGATCAAACTACTCTGAGCTACGAGAGGAAATTCAAAACAATAGCAAAGAAGTTAAAAACTTTGAAAAAAAATTAGAATGGATAACTAGAATAACCAATGGAGAGAAGGGCTTAAAGGAGATGATGGAGCTGAAAGCCAAGTTTCGAGAACTACGCAAAGAATGCAGAAGCCTCAGTAGCAGATGCGATCAACTGGAAGAAAGGGTATCGCTGATAGAAGATGAAATGAATGAAATGAAGAGAGAAGGGAAGTTTAGAGAAAAAAGAATAAAAAGAAATGAACAAAGCCTCCAAGAAATTTGGGACTATGTGAAAAGACCAAACCTACGTCTGATTGGTGTACCTGAAAATGATGGGGAGAATGGAACCAAGTTGGAAAACACTCTGCAAGATATTATCCAGGAGAACTTCCCCAATCTAGCAAGGCAGGCCAGCATTCAGATTCAGGAAATACAGAGAACGCCACAAAGATACTCCTCGAGAAGGGCAACTCCAAGACACATAATTGTCAGATTCACCAAAGTGGAAATGAAGGAAAAAATGTTAAGGGCAGCCAGAGAGAAAGGTCGGGTTACCCACAAAGGGAAGCCCATCAGACTAACAGCTGATCTCTCAGCAGAAACTCTACAAGCCAGAAGAGAGTGGGGGCCGATATTCAACATTCTTAAAGAAAAGAATTTTCAACCCAGAATTTCCTATCCCACCAAACTAAGCTTCATAAGTGAAGGAGAAATAAAATACTTTACAGACAAGCAAACGCTGAGTGATTTTGTCACCACCAGGCCTGCCCTAAAAGAGCTCCTGAAGGAAGCACTAAACATGGAAAGGAACAACCGGTACCAGCCCCTGCAAAAACATGCCAAATTGTAAAGACCATCGAGGCTAGGAAGAAACTATAGCAACTAACGAGCAAAATAACCAACTAACATCATAATGACAGGATCAGATTCACACATAACAATATTCACGTTAAATGTAAATGGGCTAAATGCTCCAATCAAAAGACACAGACTGGCAAACTGGATAAGGAGTCAGGACCCATCAGTGTGCTGTATTCAGGAAACCCATCTCACGTGCAGAGACACACATAGACTCAAAATAAAGGGATGGAGGAAGATCTATCAAGCAACTGGAAAACAAAAAAAGGCAGGGGTTGCAATCCTAGTCTCTGATAAAATAGACTTTAAACCAACAAAGATCAAAAGAGACAAAGAAGGCCATTACATAATGGTAAAGGGATCAATTCAACAAGAAGAGCTAACTATCCTAAATATATATGCACCCAACACAGGAGCACCCAGATTCATAAAGCAAGTCCTCAGTGACCTACAAAGGGACTTAAACTCCCACACAATAATAATGGGAGATTTTAACACCCCACTGTCAGCATTAGACAGATCAACGAGACAGAAAGTTAACAAGGATATCCAGGAATTGAACTCAGCTCTACATAAAGTGGACCTATTAGACATCTACAGAACTCTCCACCCCAAATCAACAGAATATACATTTTTTTCAGCCCCACACCACACCTATTCCAAAATTGACCACATAGTTGGAAGTAAAGCTCTTCTCAGCAAATGTAAAAGAACAGAGATTATAACAAACTGTCTCTCAGACCACAGTGCAATCAAACTAGAACTCAGGATTAAGAAACTCACTCAAAACCGCTCAACTACATGGAAACTGAACAACCTGCTCCTGAATGACTATTGGGTACATAATGAAATGAAGGCAGAAATAAAGATGTTCTTTGAAACCAACGAGAACAAAGACACAACATACCAGAATCTCTGGGACACGTTCAAAGCAGTGTGTAGAGGGAAATTTATAGCACTAAATGCCCACAAGAGAAAGCAGGAAAGATCCAAAATTGACACCCTAACATCACAATTAAAAGAACTAGAAAAGCAAGAGCAAACACATTCAAAAGCTAGCAGAAGGCTAGAAATAACTAAAATCAGAGCAGAACTGAAGGAAATAGAGACACAAAAAACCCTTCAAAAAATTAATGAATCTAGGAGCTGGTTTTTTGAAAAGATCAACAAAATTGATGGACCGCTAGCAAGACTAATAAAGAAGAAAAGAGAGAAGAATCAAATAGATGCAATAAAAAACGAAAAAGGGGATATCACCACCGATCCCACAGAAATACAATCTACCATCAGAGAATACTACAAACACCTCTATGCAAATAAACTAGAAAATCTGGAAGAAATGGATAAATTCCTCGACAAATACACCCTCCCAAGACTAAACCAGGAAGAAGTTGAATCTCTGAATAGACCAATAACAGGTTCTGAAATTGTGGCAATAATCAATAGCTTACCAACCAAAAAGAGTCCAGGACCTGATGGATTCACAGCTGAATTCTACCAGAGGTACAAGGACGAACTGGTACCATTCCTTCTGAAACTATTCCAATCGATAGAAAAAGAGGGAATCCTCCCTAACACATTTTACGAAGCCAGCATCGTCCTGATACCAAAACCTGGCAGAGACATAACCAAAAAAGAGAATTTCAGACCAATATCCTTGATGAACATTGATGCAAAAATCCTCAATAAAATACTGGCAAACCGAATCCAGCAGCACATCAAGAAGCTTATCCACCATGATCAAGTGGGCTTCATCCCTGGGATGCAAGGCTGGTTCAACATACGCAAATCAATAAATGTAATCCAGCATATAAACAGAACCAAAGACAAAAACCACATGATTATCTCAATAGATGCAGAAAAGGCCTTTGACAAAATTCAACAACCCTTCATGCTAAAAACTCTCAATAAATTAGGTATTGATGGGACGTATCTCAAAATAATAAGAGCTATCTACAACAAACCCACAGCCAATATCATACTGAATGGGCAAAAACTGGAAGCATTCCCTCTGAAAACTGGCACAAGACAGGGATGCCCTCTCTCACCGCTCCTATTCAACATAGTGCTGGAAGTTCTGGCCAGAGCAATCAGGCAGGAGAAGGAAATAAAGGGTATTCAATTAGGAAAAGAGGAAGTCAAATTGTCCCTGTTTGCAGATGACATGATTGTATATCTAGAAAACCCCATTGTCTCAGCCCAAAATCTCCTTAAGCTGATTAGCAACTTCAGCAAAGTCTCAGGATACAAAATTAATGTACCAAAATCACAAGCATTCTTGTACACCAATAACAGACAAACAGAGAGCCAAATCATGAGTGAACTCCCATTCACAATTGCTTCAAAGAGAATAAAATACCTAGGAATCCAACTTACCAGGGATGTGAAGGACCTCTTCAAGGAGAACTACAAACTACTGCTCAATGAAATAAAAGAGGATACAAACAAATGGAAGAACATTCCATGCTCATGGGTTGGAAGAATCAATATCGTGAAAATGGCCATACTGCCCAAGGTAATTTATAGATTCAATGCCATCCCCATCAAGCTACCAATGACTTTCTTCACAGAATTGGAAAAAACTACTTTAAAGTTCATATGGAACCAAAAAAGAGCCCGCATCGCCAAGTCAATCCTAAGCCAAAAGAACAAAGCTGGAGGCATCACGCTACCTGACTTTAAACTATACTACAAGGCTACAGTAACCAAAACAGCATGGTACTGGTACCACAACAGAGACATAGATCAATGGAACAGAACAGAGCCCTCAGAAATGATGCCGCATATCTACAACTATCTGATCTTTGACAAACCTGACAAAAACAAGAAATGGGGAAAGGATTCCCTATTTAATAAATGGTGCTGGGAAAACTGGCTAGCCATATGTAGAAAGCTGAAACTGGATCCCTTCCTTACACCTTATACAAAAATTAATTCAAGATGGATTAAAGACTTATATGTTAGACCTAAAACCATTAAAATCCTACAAGAAAACCTAGGCAATACCATTCAGGACATAGGCGTGGGCAAGGACTTCATGTCTAAAACACCAAAAGCAATGGCAACAAAAGCCAAAATCGACAAATGGGATCTCATTAAACTAAAGAGCTTCTGCACAGCAAAAGAAACTATCATCAGAGTGAACAGGCAACCTACAGAATGGGAGAAAATTTTTGCAACCTACTCATCTGACAAAGGGCTAATATCCAGAATCTACAATGAACTCAAACAAATTTACAAGAAAAAAACAAACAACCCCATCAAAAAGTGGGCAGAGGACATGAACAGACACTTCTCAAAAGGAGACATTTATGCAGCCAAAAAACACATGAAGAAATGCTCCTCATCACTGGCCATCAGAGAAATGCAAATCAAAACCACAGTGAGATACCATCTCACACCAGTTAGAATGGCCATCATTAAAAAATCAGGAAACAACAGGTGCTGGAGAGGATGTGGAGAAATAGGAACACTTTTACACTGTTGGTGGGACTGTAAACTAGTTCAACCATTGTGGAAGTCAGTGTGGCGATTCCTCAGGGATCTCGAACTAGAAATACCATTTGACCCAGCCATCCCATTACTGGGTATATACCCAAAGGACTATAAATCATGCTGCTATAAAGACACATGCACCCGTATGTTTATTGCGGCACTATTCACAATAGCAAAGAGTTGGAACCAACCCAAATGTCCAACAACGATAGACTGGATTAAGAAAATGTGGCACATATACACCATGGAATACTATGCAGCCATAAAAAATGATGAGTTCGTGTCCTTTGTAGGGACATGGATGAAACTGGAAAACATCATTCTCAGTAAACTATCGCAAGGACAAAAAACCAAACACCGCATGTTCTCACTCATAGGTGGGAATTGAACAATGAGAACTCATGGACACAGGAAGGGGAACATCACGCTCCGGGGACTGTTGTGGGGTGGGGGGAGGGGGGAGGGACAGCATTAGGAGATACACCTAATGCTAAATGACGAATTAATGGGTGCAGGAAATCAACATGGCACATGGATACATATGTAACAAACCTGCACATTGTGCACATGTACCCTAAAACCCTAAAGTATAATAAAAAAAAAAAAAAAAAAAAAAAAAAAAAAAAAAAAAAGAACAAATGTAATTGCTGATATTTATCATTTAACCTGTCAGGAAAGGTAATTTTATAATGTTCAACCTAAACACTAAATGCATTATGTAAGTTAATCCTCCTATGAAGCCTATAGGGTAAAAATGTCTATTTTATCAACAGGGAAAATGAAGACTTAAAAGGGAAGACATTTGCCCAAGGTCAAAGAGGGGAGTCAGGATTCAAACCCAGGCCAATATGATTCCAAAACCCAGACTGGCAACGACTCTACCATATGGCCTCTCTAGTGTATGACTAGGAAGTGGCAGAGTTTGCACTGCTGCTCAGCTCACTGACTGTTGATACAACATTTTTAATATTTAAAACTCGGCATGTTTATACTCACTCCCATAAGAACCACATAAAGGAGAAAAGATCATCCCCATATTAAAGATGAGAAAGTTGAGACTCAGAAAGGTTTAACGTCTTGGTCAAAGTCACACAGTTATTAAGTGGTGGGAATGGGATTCAAACCAGGGCTGCACAACATCAAAGTCTGGGTTCTTGACCACTGTATCAGTGGTTCCCAAATCACCCAGGAATCTTTTAAAACATCCTAACTTCAGGTAGCCAATTAAATCACAACCTCCTGGGGTGGAACATGGGTACTTGTAGTTTCTCAAATTCCGCAGGTGATCCCATTGTGCAGACAAGCTTGGGAACTACTGTACTTCATTGCTCCCCACCCAGTCTACCACATTTCTCCCATCAAACCAACAGGCTGATAACATCTGGCCTTGAGGTCTCTGCTGTCAGTTTAACCCCACAGTAGTGTTCTTAATCATGCTTTATACAGAGTGAGTGCCTATTTCCCAGACACATTCTGCAGAGAGCTAACAGCAGGAACCAAAACCAGCCCCAGCAATGAGACAATCACAGTATCTCTCCATTGAGAACAATCAGCTGCAACTGAGGCTGAAATAGAAAATGTTTCACCAAGGGAGGCCCTCAGCTCTCCTAGGTATTTAGCTTTTGGCCTTAGCAAGTACCCTGAACCAAGACAGCTGAGCTGCGCTGGAGTCTGGATGGAGAGCAAGGAGGGAGGCACGGGCCAGTCTGGCCAAGTGGGACAGCCCTCTGCCCTCGCCATTACTCATATTCGTCATGTTGGGGTCAGGGCCGTGCTACTGAACATAAACTGGGAGGCCTGCATTCCCTTCAACTGTGTCCAGCCACGACCAGTTCAGAATACTTCATCTTTACAAACTTTGCTTATTTTAAAAAATGTTTCTTTCATTCCTGCAAGCCAAACCCATGGAAAAATAACGGAAACCAAATGCCAGGGAAATAGAGCCAAAGCAAACACATGTGAGCTCTGAAATAACAGGAGATACTGTGGTCACGTCTGACCTTCTGAACTGTGCTATGGGTTGAAGCAAAAACAGCTCTTGCTGCTCCTTAAGAGGTGCATGGTAATAGTTTATTTGTAATGTGGAAGAGCTTGGGTTTAGAGAGATCGCCATTTAAAATGGTAGGGACTTGGCCACAGAGCCAGAAATAATATCATTTTGAGGAAAGACTTTTTCTTATAAATGGCCACCCTTCACCTCCAATGATCAACATTAACCCAGGATCATCTCATTTTTATCTTTTATCTTTTATTAATAAGACCTCCAGAGCTCCTACAAATGTTTCTCTTCTAATTACACCAATATTTTGGTGCAGTCTAATATAGAAGCAGGAATGAAGTTCACTTGTTTATTTCGGCAGCCTGCAAGAGACAAATGGAGAAAGGCCCAGATGAAAATGTGAAATGATGACCCAGGGTCAAAAGGGAAAACAGAGAAGACTCCAGGTTTTCACACTAACCAGTTCAGTCCCCAGGAATATGGCAGCATCAGACCTGCTGGGGGCCTGCCAACAGTTACACTCCTGTGAAAAGCCAGTGGCTGCATTTTTGGGCACACAAAACAAGTCACCAGGAGAAATTTGCTCCATGTTAACATTACCAAGAAAAGACCAGAAGCTACAGAGTTTATGCAAATGACGACTGGTTCCCATGGAAGAAATGCTTGTATTAAAATTGGCAAGTTTGCCTAAGAGTAAAATACTCATTTTCAGTAACATGAAAATATGTTTTTCAGATAATATTCTCTTCCTTTAGTTACATCATTAGATGGAAAGCTAGAAAGTACATTTTTTTCCTCCCTGAAGGAGAAAAGAAATACATTGTAAAAATAGCTTTATTGTAATTATTGTGGGGGAAAATAACCTATACATGAAGTAATAGCAAATACCTAATAGTCTTTCCTGTGTGTTCAGTCACAATGAAGCTTCACTCCTCTCCATGTATGCTATTATTGTCCAGAAGCTTTATTTTTATTTTAATGGAGTCATATTTATCAATCATTTCAGCTGTTCTTTCTCTTGTTTAAGAATTTTTTTAAACCCCAAAAATCAAAATAATTCCTCTGCATTTTCTTCTACAAGGTTTAAATATTCAATTTTTATATTTAGGTATATAAATTATTTGGAACTTATTTTGGATTAAATAATGCGATAGCAATCTAATTTACTTTTTCCCACTGGAGAATAAATTTTCCCAATCTCACTTATTCCCACTACCTCCATCCTTTCCACGTTGGTAATGCCACATTTTTTGTATGTCAAGTTTACATATCTGTGTGGGTTATCTTCTGAGCTCTGTTCTTTCTATTCCTGTTATGATATCCACAATCTTAATTACTACAGCTTTGTAATATGTTTACATTTGGTAGGACAATTCCAATACACTCCCCCCTCCATTTTATCTATTTTCTTTTTTGAGATTAACCTTTGCCCTTTTATATCAATTTTAGGATCACTCGATTAAGTTCTAGGAAAAACCCTATTGAGATTTTTGTCATAATCTGCAAGGCAATTTGGAGGTGGAACTGATCTTCTTGATACTGAATCATCACATTAATGAACATGATATGTTTCTCCATTTCTTTAGCTTTTCTTAAAAATTTTTGATTCCTCGACAAATACACCCTCCCAAGACTAAACCAGGAAGAACTTGAATCTCTGAATAGACCAATAACAGGTTCTGAAATTGTGGCAATAATCAATAGCTTACCAACCAAAAAGAGTCCAGGACCTGATGGATTCACAGCTGAATTCTACCAGAGGTACAAGGACGAACTGGTACCATTCCTTCTGAAACTATTCCAATCGATAGAAAAAGAGGGAATCCTCACTAACACATCTTACGAAGCCAGCATCGTCCTGATACCAAAGCCTGGCAGAGACATAACCAAAAAAGAGAATTTCAGACCAATATCCTTGATGAACATTGATGCAAAAATCCTCAATAAAATACTGGCAAACCGAATCCAGCAGCACATCAAAAAGCTTATCCACCATGATCAAGTGGGCTTCATCCCTGGGATGCAAGGCTGGTTCAACATACGCAAATCAATAAATGTAATCCAGCATATAAACAGAACCAAAGACAAAAACCACATGATTATCTCAATAGATGCAGAAAAGGCCTTTGACAAAATTCAACAACCCTTCATGCTAAAAACTCTCAATAAATTAGGTATTGATGGGACGTATCTCAAAATAATAAGAGCTATATACGACAAACCCACAGCCAATATCATACTGAATGGGCAAAAACTGGAAGCATTCCCTCTGAAAACTGGCACAAGACAGGGATGCCCTCTCTCACCGCTCCTATTCAACATAGTGCTGGAAGTTCTGGCCAGAGCAATCAGGCAGGAGAAGGAAATAAAGGGTATTCAATTAGGAAAAGAGGAAGTCAAATTGTCCCTGTTTGCAGATGACATGATTGTATATCTAGAAAACCCCATTGTCTCAGCCCAAAATCTCCTTAAGCTGATTAGCAACTTCAGCAAAGTCTCAGGATACAAAATCAATGTACAAAAATCACAAGCATTCTTGTACACCAATAACAGACAAACAGAGAGCCAAATCATGAGTGAACTCCCATTCACAATTGCTTCAAAGAGAATAAAATAGCTAGGAATCCAACTTACAAGGGATGTGAAGGACCTCTTCAAGGAGAACTACAAACCACTGCTCAATGAAATAAAAGAGGATACAAACAAATGGAAGAACATTCCATGCTCATGGGTTGGAAGAATCAATATCATGAAAATGGCCATACTGCCCAAGGTAATTTATAGATTCAATGCCATCCCCATCAAACTACCAATGACTTTCTTCACAGAATTGGAAAAAACTACTTTCAAGTTCATATGGAACCAAAAAAGAGCCTGCATCACCAAGTCAATCCTAAGTCAAAAGAACAAAGCTGGAGGTATCACGCTACCTGACTTTAAACTATACTACAAGGCTACAGTAACCAAAACAGCATGGTACTGGTACCACAACAGAGACACAGATCAATGGAACAGAAAAGAGCCCTCAGAAATGATGCCGCATATCTACAACTATCTGATCTTTGACAAACCTGACAAAAACAAGAAATGGGGAAAGGATTCCCTATTTAATAAATGGTGCTGGGAAAACTGGCTAGCCATATGTAGAAAGCTGAAACTGGATCCCTTCCTTACACCTTATACAAAAATTAATTCAAGATGGATTAAAGACTTATATGTTAGACCTAAAACCATTAAAATCCTACAAGAAAACCTAGGCAATACCATTCAGGACATAGGCGTGGGCAAGGACTTCATGTCTAAAACACCAAAAGCAATGGCAACAAAAGCCAAAATTGACAAATGGGATCTCATTAAACTAAAGAGCTTCTGCACAGCAAAAGAAACTATCATCAGAGTGAACAGGCAACCTACACAATGGGAGAAAATTCTTGCATCCTACTCATCTGACAAAGGGCTAATATCCAGAATCTACAATGAACTCAAACAAATTTACAAGAAAAAAACAAACAACCCCATCAAAAAGTGGGCAAAGGACATGAACAGACACTTCTCAAAAGGAGACATTTATGCAGCCAAAAAACACATGAAGAAATGCTCATCATCACTGGCCATCAGAGAAATGCAAATCAAAACCACAGTGAGATACCATCTCACACCAGTTAGAATGGCCATCATTAAAAAAGCAGGAAACAACAGGTGCTGGAGAGGATGTGGAGAAATAGGAACACTTTTACACTGTTGGTGGGACTGTAAACTAGTTCAACCATTGTGGAAGTCAGTGTGGCGATTCCTCAGGGATCTCGAACTAGAAATACCATTTGACCCAGCCATCCCATTACTGGGTATATACCCAAAGGACTATAAATCATGCTGCTATAAAGACACATGCACACGTATGTTTATTGCGGCACTATTCACAATAGCAAAGAGTTGGAACCAACCCAAATGTCCAACAACAATAGACTGGATTAAGAAAATGTGGCACATATACACCATGGAATACTATGCAGCCATAAAAAATGATGAGTTCGTGTCCTTTGTAGGGACATGGATGAAACTGGAAAACATCATTCTCAGTAAACTATCGCAAGGACAAAAAACCAAACACCGCATGTTCTCACTCATAGGTGGGAATTGAACAATGAGAACTCATGGACACAGGAAGGGGAACATCACACTCCGGGGACTGTTGTGGGGTGGGAGGAGGGGGGAGGGACAGCATTAGGAGATACACCTAATGCTAAATGACGAGTTAATGGGTGCAGGAAATCAACATGGCACATGGATACATATGTAACAAACCTGCACATTGTGCACATGTACCCTAAAACCCTAAAGTATAATAAAAATAAAAAATAAAAAATAAAAAATAAAAATAAAAATAAAAGAATTAAACCAAAAAGATTTTCTGATAAATAAAACATTCAACAGAAAAAAAAAAAATGAATGAAAGGAATATACATTAATGAACAATGATAAATTTCAAAAAAATTAAAAAATAGTGAAATAAAAAAGGCAAGTTATTTCATTAAAATAAATAAATAAATAAATAAATAAAAAACTCTAAAAAAAAAAAAATTTTTTTTTGAGAAAAATTTCTAAAAATAAAATTTTACCATAAAGGTCTTGTACATTATTTCAAACATATTCTCAAATGCACTAATTTTTATGCTAACGTGATGTGTTTTTACAAGGTATTTTTCTAATTGTTTTATTAAAATTCAAATGAAGTTTGTATATTAATAACTTATCCAGAAATCTTGCTGAGCTTTATTAGTTCTAATAATTTATAGATGTCCTTGGGTTTTCTATTGAGATAGTCATATTGCCTGTGAATAATAATAGTTTTTTCTTCTTAAATTATTTTATACTTTCTTTTGCCCATTGACATAAGGAATCTTTGTTTTGTTCCTTATTTTGGAGAGAAAGATTTTTAAATTTCATGGTTAAAGATGATTGCTGTCCCACAAAAGAAATAAAATTATGTCCTTTGCAGCAATATAGATGGAGTTGGAGGTCATAATCCTAAGTGAATTAATGCAAGAACAGAAAACCAAATACTACATGTTCTCATTTATAAGTGGGAGCTAACCATTGAGCACACATGGACATAAACACGGGAACAATAGACCCTGTGGACTACCAAAGATGGGTGGGAGGGAGTAGGGAATGGGTCAAGCACTTTAGGAGGCCGAGGCAGACGGATCACAAAGTCAAGAGATCGAGACCATCCTGGCCAACATGGTGAAACCCTGTCTCTACTAAAAATACAAAAATTAGCTGGGCATGGTGGCGCCCACCTGTAGGCCTAGCTACTCAGGAGGCTAAGGCAGGAGAATCACTTGAACCCAGGAGTCAGAGGTTGCAGTGAGCCAAGATTGCGCCACTGCACTCCAGCCTGGCAACAGAGCGAGACTCTGTCTAAAAAAAAAAAAAAAAAAAACCTATTGGGTATGATGCTCATTACCTGGGTACAAGGTACAATATACCCATGTAGCAAACCTGCACATGTACCCCTGTGTCTAAAATAAAAGTTGAAGAAAAGAAAGAATATGTAAAAGTAAAAAAAAAAAAAAGGTCACTTGAAGTTTTTAGTACCTATCTTTCATTTAGAAAGACTCCTTTTATTCCTATTTTGCGAGGGGTTGGCTAAGAGAATTTTCTAATCATGAATAGGTATTGAGTTACTCGTATGGCTTTTCTCATTTAATCTTTTTAATATAAATCTATCTGTGCATTCCTATGATGAATTTAATTTTATTTTAATACAGTTACTAACTTTCTTGTCTTTTGTTTAGTTGTACATACACATTTATAAGTAAGGCTGATTTGCAACCACCTTTTTTTTATACTCTATTTGTCTGAGTTGGGGAATATTCCTTTGTTAATTATTCTTCAGTTAAATTGACACCAACATGGGATTATCTGTTCCTTGAATGCTCAGCCAAACTCATCTGGGCCTATGTGGGGGACAAGAGTAAGCTTTTTAACAGTTGATTCCATTTCTTTAATGGTTAAGGCTGTACTGCTTCAATTTCTTCTTCAGGTAGTTTTGATAAATCATATTTTCCTTGGACATTGACCATTTCCATCTTCAAATTTATTGGTGTAATATCTTCTTTTTCATCTGTATGGCATCAGCAGTTATGACCCCTTTTTCATTTCTAATATTGCTTGTAAATGCTGACTTGTTTTTTCAAAAATTTTGGCCAAATGCTTGTCCATTCGTTTTTTTTCACAGATTCAATTATAGTAGACACTGCTTTAGTTCCATCCAGATTACCTAGGGCTCTTTCATTCTTCTTCCAGATTCAGGGTGGTTTCCCTTCCCAGAGCCAGTACCTAAAACTTTTTTTTCAGAAGACTGCCCTCAGGCTACCGGAGGCACTTTGGCCACTTAGGCAGAGACACTGAAGTGTCTAGGAATCCACATCCACTCCAGTTAGCCCTTAGCCAATAACTGACAGCTGTGGGAGTATGGAGGCCCCAAGAGAAAGAACGCTGAGTGTACTTCACACTTCAGAAACCTACTGTGGGATAAGATGGGAGCTGTTCTCCCTGGGACCTGGCCTGAGATGGTACCCTTGCCTATTTTTCCCTGGCCAGTTTTCACCGCCCCCTTACCTGCTTCTCTACGGAGCTTTTCCTTCATGGGTCAAATACACACTCATCTTCATCTCAGAGTCTGCTTCCGAGGAAACCAAGACAACAGCAGTTTGTTTTTTTTTCTTATTCTTTATATTGTGTTCTGTTTTCTAAGACTGTGTCATTAATGCATCTCATACCTTTCTTTTTTTTTCCTACTATTTCTGGGATACTTAATTTTCTTAGATTAGATGATTAGCTCCTTAATTCACAGTCTCTTTTTCTTAATATAATTATCTAAGGCTGGAAATTTTACTCTAAGCACTGCTTTAGCTATAGCCCACAAGTTTTTGGTTTTTTTGTTTTGTTTGTTTTTTTGAGATGGAGTCTCTCTCCATCGCCCAGGCTGGAGTGCAGTGATGCAATCTTGGCTCCCTGCAACCTCCACCTCCCAGGTCCAAGCTATTCTCCTGCCTCAGCCTCCCGAGTAGCTGGGACTACAGGAATGTGCCATCACGCCTGGCTAATTTTTTGTATTTTTAGTAGAGATGGAGTTTCACCATGTTGTCCAGGCTGGTCTCTAACTCCTGACCTCAAGTGATCCACCCCCACCTTGGCCTCCTAAAGTGCTGGGATTACAGGCGTGAGCCACTGTGCCCGGCACCATCGCCCAAGTTTTAATTTGTTTCATTTTCATTATTTTTAAAGTGTAAATGTTTTCTCATTTTCATATTTATTTTCTCTTTGTGATAATCACTAGTACTGGTCACTGACCTGTCCAGTTCTCCTCTTTCTGACCAGGTCCCCATCCTCTTGAAGTCAGCTATGCCAATGAATCTGCTTTGGTCAACAGAATACGAGTGAAAGTGATGCGTGTTCATTCCACCACTGCAACTGGCAATACTCCAGGTAATGCAGTCTCCATTAGCTTGAGTCCCAACATAAGAAATTGTGGAAGGGAGCTCCCAGCTGACTTACATTGGAAATGTACCATGAATGGGAAATAAACTTCATTGTTTTAAAATATTAAGATATTTTCAGTTTGTGTATTATTGCAGCATAACTTATACAATTCCAAATGCTACATTGACCAAATAGTGTTTAGAAGTATCTTTCCTTCTCTCTTTTTAATTTTCAAATGTACAGAGTAATTTCAAGTGTCTTTTTTTTTTTTTGAGTTGGAGTTTCGCTCTTGTTGCCCAGGCTGGAGTGCAATGGTGCTATCTTGGCTCACTGCAACCTCCGCCTCCCAGGTTCAAGCAATTCTCCTGCCTCAGCCTCCCAAATAGCTGGGAATACAGGCATGTGCCACCACGCCCCCCGCTAATTTTGTATTTTTAGTAGAGACGGAGTTTCTCCATGTTGGTCAGGCTGGTCTCAAACTCCCGACCTCAGGTGATCCACCCGCCTTGGCCTCCCAAAGTGCTGGGATTACAGGTATGAGTCACCGTGCCAGGCCAGCTCAAGTGTCTCTTTCAAGTTTATATTTTATTAGAAGGTGGTCAGAGGATATGTCTTATATGTTAGTGAGTCTTTGGTATTTGATGAGATTTTCTTTATGGCCCAGCAAGCAATCAGTTGTTGAGTTTTGCATGTGTTGACTAGATTAAGCTAGTTAATTTGGTTATTCAGATATTCAATATCCTTATTATTTTATATTTTTTTCTCCTTCAATTACTAAGAGAGATGTTTTTTATAACTCACTGTCTATAGGTTTTTAAATTTCTCTTAACTTCATTGATTTCTGCTTTAAATATGTTTCAGGACACCTTAAGCACATGCAAGTGGTGAACTGCCTTAGACTAGTAAAACAATCTTTGTTTTAAAATCTATTTGTCAGAGTTGCTTCTGTAAGGTGCTCCAAAGTTGTCACTGCCTGGGACATCACTGGCCTTAGCCACCTTTCATATTAACTTCCCAGCTGGGGAAGTGTGGCATGTGATTTTAGGACTGCACACATGGTTTAAATTCAAGCCCCAAGCCCCTGTGATGTAGGCCTCTCTTCCTTGTCATCTTCTTGTATGGACGGTAGGTTGTTTTCTAGCCCCCCTGTAGTAAAGACATAACCCTTCTCCGTGAATGGTCTAAGTTTTAACTTTTCACCGCAGGCAGGCCCACTGCCTCATCTCCCTTCACCACTTGTAGCCACAGCATCAGCTCAACTCACACACTTTCTCCTTCAGTTTTTATGCCCTTTTGTTCTTTTTTTTTTTTTCCCCTGCCTCTGGGAATTTCACTTATCTTACTAGTACTTTCTAAAAGAAATTTTACAGTAGGAGGAGTTTAGATTACCTGGTCCCAGCAGACCTAGTTGTCTTAATTATATTTTATTTTTATTTTTTTATTTAATTAATTAATTAATTAATTTTTTGAGAGTCTCACTCTGTTGCCCAGGCAGCAGTACAATGGTGCGATCTTGGCTCATTGCAACCTCCATCTCCTGGGTTCGAGCGATTCTCCTGCCTCAGCCTCCAGAGTAGCTGGGACTACAGGCACACACCACCACACCAGGCTCATTTTTGTATTTTTAGTAGAGACAGGGTTTTGCCATCTGGGCCAGGCTGGTCTCGAACTCCTGATCTCAAGTGATCCACCTGCCTCAGCCTCCCAAAGTGCTGGGATTATAGGCATGAGCCACCACACCCAGCTTTAATTATATTTTATAACTGCATATCACTAATGCTTTTGCCTTTCTGAGCAAAGAGATCAGGGGGCTGAAAGCAAGATTAGTGATAGGATGGAGAAAAGAGCATTGTGTTCCTGTTCTTTGGAAGATATTCTTTTCAGTCCACCAACTCTGACTGAGATCACTATCATACCCTCATAAAAAAAAAACAAAACCTCTTAGGTTTCTGTTTTTCCCTGTTCCCTTATTTTTCTTTTGGGGCAATAACCAAGGAGAGGAGTTTCAGGGAGCTTAGAAGGAAAATCATAAAAGGAACCATTGATGATAATAACAACATTAATAATAAGAGCTAACATTTACTTAATAACATTTAAATAAGCCAGGCCCTGAGCAAAGTACCTGAAACCTGAAAACCCCGTGAGGAACTGTATCTTTAGAAATGTTAAACAGTTTACTGTGGTTCTCACACCTAGAAATGGTAGAGATCCCAACCTCAGTCATCCAAAGTCAGAACCTGCACTGTCGGACACCCTCCCTCAAACATTCCAGTTTGCATGTTTTGATTCCTATTATTTACTTATTACCTTCCAATGCCCACACTCCACAATATCTATTTAATCATTTCATCTCTTCCTTTATTACATGGCAGAGGAATATTATGCAAATAGAGATCTCTGGAGCATAACTTTTGACTATGCTTGCAAGAGCCAGCTGAGATGACACCTCCTCCAGGCAGCTTTCATGGATGCCTGCAGGCTGGTTAGGTGCCTTCCTCAGGGTTCCTAGAAGCACATTTAGATTTAAGTCTTTGCTAGTCTATGAGCTTCCCGAGGGTAGAGGCAGTCTCTCATTCCTCTTTGTATCTCAAGCACACAGCACAGATCTCAACACAGGGGGGACACTTCATAAACATTTGATGTATGAATAAATGGAAATTGTCTTTCATGGGGAAGGGGGCCTCAAACACATTTTAAAGAATGGAGATGTTTCCTTATTCATCTTAAAAATATAAATTTATTCTACTTGTATTCTAAAAACATGCAACAATCTCCCTGGAGATTCATATTTTTCTGATCAATGTATAAGTCTATTTCAAAATTGCTGAGGCATCATAGGATAAGTGTGACTGCACATAGGGTCCTGTGACTTTCTTAGCTCAGCACTTTCTGGACCTGCAGAGGTCTGTTGCCTCGTGGCTCCAGTCTAACTACATGTATTCCATCCAGTTATAAGGAATGTTTTGTTTTGTCCTGTGCCCAAGCACTGCTCTCCCTGTTGTGACAGCATGGCCACCAGATGTTGCCTCCTCTGTGGGTGGCCACCCTGGGAAACTCTATGAATTTTTGCAAACTGATGTGTTTATCCTGAAAGCAGCATTTTGGCATCTTTTTATTCCCTCTGTCCCTCCAAAAAACTTTCATGGGGATGCCCTTTAAAAAAATGTGACCAATCTAGGCACAGATACAAATGCACTGGTCCAAGGCTGATACTGTACAGCCTCGGTCATTTAAAGGTGATGAACCCATCTTACCTTCTGAGAAACAGCACAGAGATATCTCAGTCACCCAGCTCCCCTGAAGCCATGCCATGCTTCCTGCACCAAAGAATTGATGAAGCTGTTCTTCCCCTGAAAAAAGAAAAACCACATACACTTGGGAACACAGTTCTTTTTAATTGGCCCCAGATGGGATTTTTTAGTATTCCCCCTCCCAGTCCATAATAAATTCTTATAATTCAATAACAAATATTTGTTATTCTTATGCATGTAGAAGCCAGAAAAAGCCTTTCTCAGCATAGAAAACTGGGAGAGATGAAAGCTGAGAGAACAGGGAAGAGCAAGGTGGTAGTTTTTTCACACTTAGATGAAGTAGGAAGGTTACATTCCAAGTGGACAAAGCAGGGCTTGTCTAAGGAATCTCACTAATCCTAGGTTTCTGTTCTTCGGGTGATCAGAGAAAAGAAGGCCACATGAGCTTCAGTCAGACAGACCTTGGTTTGAACCCTGTCTCTGCAATGTAGTAGCTATGTGACGATAAGCAAATTACCTAACCTCTCTGTCAGGTTCTAGCTGAGGTCCGAGGGGAGTTGGTGGGCAAGTGGCAGGTAGCTGGAAAAACACTTGAGGAAGCATAAACAGTTTTGACATGGCTTTACTCTCTCTCCGGGCATGAGTGAGCCTGGGCGCAAGCTGTATGTACAGTGACAGCAGGGTAGTTATACCTTTTACAGACAATAGTGGCTCTGAGCCAAGCAGGAACTCATGTGGGTGATCACCTAATGCACCTCATGTGGTGTGGTTACATAATGTGCGGAGTTGTGCACCTGCACTCCAAACCCGCTGAGTCATGCTATGCCAGAACCCACCTCAGCCTACCCCTGACTAAAGCACAACCATTTCCCTTATGCTTTCTGAACTTCAGTTTGCTGTAAAATGAGAATAATTCTTCCTACATGGCAGGATTGTTGTGAACATTAAATGAGAAATCGGTTAAGCCCTGGACACAGTACCTGGAACATAGCAAGTAGCTGTAATTAATAATCACATGTAATAAGAGCTGTTATTATTGTTGTTTATGGAGACTAGTATGATGTAATGAGGGAAATGCATGATGTGAACTTGTACTGAGGGACACACAGACCAAAACATTTTCTCATCCATGACCTTATCATGATACCTATCCTTCCTCACTATAAAGCCATTCCATAAGGGCCATCTGGAAACATGTGTTTGACAAGATTTAGAAATTATGACACTGAGGTAGACAGATAAAGCAAGAGCTATCTTACACATTATGAAGGATTTGTTAAGGGGAGAAAAACCCATTAGCAACCAAGGTCCCATTGCATAAAGCCAGTTGCTGAAAGAATCAGCCATTGGAAACAGGTAAGTTTTGATGAGGAAAGAGGAAGTGTATGGTCTAAGGCATAGATGATACTGCAAGGGAGAATCCCTGGAGATCAGATCACCCATGGAGCATAAAACAGGAAGGGTGGAAATGTTCCAAAAGAGGGATAGGAAAGGAGGACCAAAGTCCAACTTTGCCAGTTTTAAAATTTTGCATTAGGTAAGGAATAAAGAAAAAACAAATATTTTGTAAATTGACACCATTTTAAAGATTCCTATTGAATGATCTTGTTGTGTGAAAATTCATGAGTAATCATGAATCTTCATCCTGCATTTGATTTAAGGCTTAAGTCAGGATGGGTGTAAGAAGGAAATGCAGGAAATGGTAAACCCCTGTAATCAAGCGAGATAAAGTCCGTATGAGGAGTTACTATTTTACTTCACCCTGGCTCAGGCAATTTCTGGCAGTGCAGCTTTGGACCTTGCCCCAGGTTTATTCCTCAGCTCAGGAGTTAAAGGCTACTCTGCTGCATGAGGAATTGCCAAAGGCACAGAGAACCCCACGACCTGGGCCTGAACAAGTCATTGTCCAACAATATGCATTAAGTGTCCACATTCTACTCAAGACAAAAGAATTACCCTCAGTCAGTAAAACTGGGCTAGTGGACAAAATTCACAGGGAGACCACTCTAAATTCAGTAACAGAAAAGCTTTCTCACACTTAGAGCTGTTCAAAGGCTAGAATATAAAGTAGTAAGATCCCCATCACCAACTATATTTCAAGCAGAGGCTGGCTTGTAGAAATTCAAATATTAAAAAGGAAATGGGACTTGATGAGTGTAAAGTTCACTTCCAATCTTCCAGTCCTATAAAGATAGAGGCATGACCTCCAACTACAATGAACTTACAGTTTCACCAAGATAAGACAAATTGTAAAAATAACAGCAGCTCCAAAGCAACATAAAACGAGCCAAATTAATGGTCTAAAAACTCACCACAACAATTCCAAAATGCAGCTCTCCAGAGAATATTCAAGAAAAACTTGAAATTTCTCATCCCTTTGCATAAGCAATAATTGGATTACCTCCTAGTAGTAAGAGAAAGAAGAAGAAAACAGATGATTTAGAGCCAGAGGAATTGGTAGGCTGAGTCTCATGCTGTCCTACTGTGTTCCTGCATAAATGTGGTATAGAACGTGATGCCCACCAATGAAAAATAATCTCAAATAGGCTGGGCATGGTGGCTCATGCCTGTAATCCCAGCACTTTGGGAGGCCGAGGCAGGCGGATTACTTGAGGTCAGGAGTTTGAGACCAGCATGGCCAACATGGCAAATCCCTGTCCCTACTAAAAATACAAAAATTAGCCAGGTGTGGTGGCATACACCTGTAATCCCAGCTACTTGGGAGGCTGAGGCATGAGAATCGTTTGAACCCAGGAGGTGGAGGCTGTAGTGAGTGAGCTATCCTGGGCAACAGAATAAGATGAAAAGAAAGGAAAAAAGAAAAGAAAAGAGAAAAGAAAAGAAAAAAGAAAAGAAGAAAAGAGAAAAGAAAAGAGGGGAGGGGAGGAGGTGGGGGAGGCGGAGGGGGAGGGGAGGGGGGGAGGGGGACGGGGAGGGGACGGGAGGGGAGAGGATTCTCAAATAAACAGTTGCTTTGCAATCTCATGAGAAAAACCAGATCTGCTTGAAGTGTTAATTCAGAAGACAGAATCTGTGACCTCATGATTTTTCATATGCTTTGCAATCATTACTTATTCATTCTTCATTTCTGACAGATAGGAGGATAGCTTATAAAATGTATTCCTCATCCTACTAACATCGTGCATCAGCTTGAAACAGGAAACACAAGACATACAAATTATTTAAGGCCTTGCTACTCAGTGTGGTCCAAAGACCAGCCATACTGGATCACCTGGGAATGCCTTGGCAATGCTGAATCTCAGCTCTTCTGCCCACTGACTTCACTCCCAGACCTATGGAATCAGAATTTGCATTTTAACGAGAACTCCAGTGATTTCCATGTACACTAAAATTTGAGAAATCCTAAACTGGGCAACAATGATTCTGTTGTCCACCTCCTGACCTTCCCCACCTGATATGGGTTGGATGCTTGGCCCCTCCAAATCACATGTTGAAATGTGGCCTCCAGTGTTGGAGGTGGGCCTAGTGGGAGGTGTTTGAGTCATGGAGGTGGATGCCTCACAAATGACTTGCTGCTGCTGTCCTCGCAGTAATGAGTGAGTTTCCTCTGAGTTCACAAGGGAACTGGTTGTTTAAAAGAGCCTAGTACCTCCTCCCCGTCTCTCTTGCTTCCTCTCATGCTTCCATGTGACGTGCTGGCTCTGCATCTACTTCTTCCATGATTATAAGCTTCTTGAGGCCCTCACCAGAGCAAATGCTGGCATTATGCTTCATGTATAGCCAGCAGAACAATGAGCCAAATAAATCTCTTTTCTTTGTAAGTTACCCAGTCTTGGGTATTCCTTTATAGCAGCATAAAGGGACTTATACACCACTTGAAAGCTTTAAGAAGAAACAGCCTCTGAAAAACAAAAAGAGGAGAAAATTACTTGGACTATAATCATGAATGGAATCATTGATCAATCCATTTGCCTTGTTCTAGAAAACATCCTATTGCTAACATGGTGCAGGCATGCTTTAAATGGGCTAGCAGAGCCTCTGGCTTGTTCTGACCCAAGTCAGCTGATTAGTCTCGGGTAGTTATTACACTTCAGGGGAAAGGAGAGAAAAGCCTTAAACAAGCGCCGCCTCGACAAAGAAAGGCAGCTGTTTCTCATAAACTGCAATGAACAAGCCTAGCAGGGCTTCGTTCATCCTTTATAACCTTCAGTCTCCGGCCTTTGTCAACAGAGAGAAATCCCTTCCTGGGAGGATTCCCTTCCCTGCTGGGATGACTTTGGAGACACTAATAGCTGCAATGCAAGCTCGAGCTTGAATGGTAGTAAAGAAGAGCTTATTGCACCTCCACGTATGATAAATATACAAAACAAATATAAAGTATTTCCAAAAATACTTGCTGAATTCAAAAAGGACATTCACTGTAAGAAACACCATAGATTTAATAATAGCTCTTCAGGGGGGTAGTCAATGCTTCTTTAAATGAGACACAGACATGTCCCTGTTTTTAAAAAAACTTAAATTAAGGAGGGGAAGGTTTGTGGGAGTATATCTTAGAATCAAGGAAACTTGGCATATCAGTGCTTGACAATTTCATTGGCCAGTTTTGCTAACAAACATTAGCAATTAAGTTTTTACATTGCTTCCTGCAAATGTATGTGAAAAAAATGAAGTTCACTGTTTTTTGAAGGCATTTGTTGTACTGCAGAATGAAAACACAATCTGAAGGGCCATAAAGAGAAATATCAAGACTCCACCTTCTCCAAATACATTTGGGTTGAAAATTAGATAAATCTAGGAGCTTTGTGCTCCTGCAAAACACTGCCTGTCACGATCTGGGGCCTGAGTCTAATCACCTAATGTCCCATACTTGATAAGGAATGCCCATCAGACCATGAGTGTATACATGTGGAGTACATGGGATAGCGTATTGGTCAGAATCAGAGAGAAAAACTGAGGCCCCAAAGGGGGACAAATATTGTCTCCAAAATACACAATGAGTCAGTGAAATTCTAATTCCCTGAAGTACAAGATCAGTATCTTTTTCAAAAAAAAAAAGATGGAGTCTCACCCTGTCACCTAGGCTGGAGTGCCGTGATGCAATCTCAGCTCGCTGCAACCTCCACTTCCCAGGTTCAAGCAATTCTCCAGGTTCAAGCAATTCTCCCGCCTCCCAAGTAGCTGGGAATACACGTGCACACCACCATGCCCAGCTAATTTGTGTATTTTTAGTAGAGACAAGGTTTCATCACGTTGGCCAGGCTGGTCTCAAACTCCTGACCTAAAGTAATCCACCTACCTCAGCCTCCCAAATTGTTGGGATTACAGGTGTGAGCCACCACACCCAGCCTAAGTCCAGTATGTTTCATTCTCTCATACCTCCTCCTTCAGACCATCCTGGGGCCCTCTGATGTAACAGTCAAGCTCTTTTCAAATGAGTAAGATTCCTCCCACTCTAGCACTAGCAGGAGGAAAACACACCAGTTAAGGACTTCAGAAGGTCCCAATAGGACATCGAAAGCCAAAGTTAGACAATGTACTTCCCCTGTCCTGCCTGGATACAAAAATCCTCTAACAGAATTACCATGTGCCATGGAATTTACAATGGATTGTTTTTGCTAATGGAAAAGTACTTTTTTCCTATGGCCTTCTGGAAAATTGTGTTTTCTACTTTCTTTTTCTTGTTGTTAAATTGATTCTACATAAATATGAGGATTTTCAACAAGCTAAATTTATCATAGAGAAAGTTAAAAGGAAGAATCCTGTAGGTTAATGCGTGGGAAAATCTGTGTCACAAGGAACTGTGGTCATATTTGCTTTTATAGATCTTTCTCTGAATTTTCTAAAAAATCGAAGTGGATATTTATAAAGCGCAAGTTTTTTAAAGAATTAATTCCTCATAGAGGCCTCAAGCTTTCAAGAATAAGTATCACTGGCTTATTCTTCCCCTGAATGCTAAGGCTCCCTCTAGTGACCAAGAACATACACCGACTACAGGTACGGCAGTAAACGTGATCTAACATCTCTTACTTTTAGATAACGCCTTGAAGTTTCAATAGCATTTTCACGTACATCTGATCATTTAAAACAAGGCCACATGAAGTATGGTTTCCTCCATTTAAAAGGTAGGCAAACTGAGGCTGAAATGGGACCGACACTTATGCAAGGTGACATGCTGGTAACTAGGAAACCAGAGCTAGAGATCAGGTCTGCTGACACCTAGGCCCTATTGTTCTGTTGCACTGCCTCATATTCTATGGCAATCACATAAAGTCATGGTCATAGTCCATTTTCTGTGGCTTATAACAGAATAACTGGAATTGGGTAATTTATAAAGAAAAATAATTTATTTCTTACAGTTATGAAGGCTAAGAAGTCCAAGGTTGAGGGGCCATATCTGGTGAGAGCCTTCGTGCTGGTGGGGACTCTCTGCAGAGTCCCAGGGTGGTACACGGCATCACATGACAGGGAGGGCTGAGAAGGCTAGCTCCAGTCTCTATTCATCTTCTTATAAAGCCACCAGTCCCACTCCTATGATAACCCATTAACCCACAAATTCATTAATCTACGAATGGATTAATCCATTCACGAGGGCAGAGCCTTCATGATCCAATCACCTTTTAATGACCCCACTTCTCAATATTGCCACATCAGGGATCAAAGTTCAACATGAGTTTTGGAGGGGATAAATATTCACACCATGGTGATTATCCATGAATACTGTCATAAATGCTACTATCCTTTCTACCTTCATGAAATCACTTTCAGGGAATTTATAGAAGTGATTCTTGATTTTCAAGGGATCCCATTAGAAATCAGATGAGAGTTATGAGCCCATACTTACAAATGTTTCCATATAATATCAGGAAATTTGTGGACCACATTGAAGGGCGTCCACTGATCCTCCATGACTCCAAGGACCCCAAGTTAAGAACCCATCAATATCTACTGGTTACAATCTTGAGATGTCAAGAACCCAAGGAAGATTAACTTTGTAGCTCTTACTCTTTCCCTTAATTATGGTGTTTTCCATGCTTATCCAGTTATCTTTTCAGCCCATTATTCAGAGTATTTTCAAAGAATGAATACATCAGTGTATATTTACTAACATTTAAGAAAAAGTCTGTGGATATTGCAATCAAGGAAGGCATTCTAGCATTCCCACAGGCATGCCTAGGATTAGTAGCAAATTGAGACGTTTCTAGGAAAGTAGCAATTTGGAAGCATTTTTTCAAATGTAGGAGCACACCACAGTCTCGCTGGCTAGCTCTATGAAGAGCCTAAACAAGCAACACAGTGAATATAGGAAGAGCTTTTTTCAGTCAACAAAACCCAGCAGTGACTAAATTCTTAGCTCTTTTCATCCTGGCATTTCTTTTTTTTTTTAATTGTTTAATTTTATATATATATATATTTTTATTATACTTTAAGTTCTAGGGTACATGTGCACAACGTGCAGGTTTGTTGCATATGTATACATGTGTCATGTTGGTGTGCTGCACCCATTAACTCGTCATTTACATTAGGTACATCCTGGCATTTCTTATGGCTTTGGAAAAGTGTGAATGAACAGTGGCTAATTCACTAATTAACATGAGTCATTTCCAGGAAAGCTCCACGAGGGTAGGGAGCATGTTTATATTGTTCATTCAAATTCTGGACACCCAACACCACCGTTGGCACTAGTGCACACTCAACAAATATTTAATGAATGAATATGTGAATGGTCCTCATTGAGTCAGCCCCTCTGGGAACCCACTCATTTCCCCCTAATCAATGGCCTCTGGTTATCTGGGTTTATTATCTATCTGTAACTATCTGTATGTAGGGTTTTCTAGAACTCTACATATAGACAACCTCAGGCTCTGGATACTGGACCACTCTTATGAAAAGTTCTGTTCTTTACCCTGTGATCCTCTCCTGCAGTCTAGATTGGGTGACAAACCAACCTAAACAATAATAACAGCTTCCTACCTTAAACCTTCCAGAAATGGTATCACAGTTTAAAGGGGATATTTTAAAATTTGAGTAAAAATGCAAGATTCTAATGACTAGAAGAACATTTCAATATCAAGGCAGACCTCTAAGTGTTCCTCTGAATTAGGAAGGTTTTTTTGGATCTCCTTATGTACTGCCTACTCATCATGCCTTTCCATGTGTCTGAGCTTCTATCATACAACTTTCCTGAGTTTCTCATAGACTCTGCCCACCTAGTGAAATGTCACCTCAAAAATGTCTTTTCCAGCTCCCCTGGTTGGCAACTCCTGCTTGTTTCCATAGCAGAGTTCATACCTTTATGACTGTGCTATGATACTATCATGATTATATATATATTTTTCCCCATTTTTCCCCATATGGCAGTAAATCCAACAACAGGAGAGGGAGGTGCTGAGTTCAAGAACGAACTATACCTCTCATTCTCCAGTTTATTTTGCTTATCTTGATTGCAAATTCAATTTTTTATTTTGATTCTGACAGATCCAATTTTGTTTAGCAGTTACTGGCAACACTGTCATGAAGGCACAGAGGCTTCTCAATAAAAAATTAAGGTCTAAGCCACTACAAAGCTGGGATTTTAGGTGCAGTTGGGTCCTAACCACCACTCACTAGACTTTTCATCCATAGTGCTCCTCTCTTCACAATCATTGGTTACCTTATTTAAATCAAAATTTCCCAAATTTTAGGTGTTTGAGTTCCACATTCAGGATTTTTGCCATATTAAAGTAGCACCTGAGCTAATATTTACTGAAAAGCTTTCTTTAACTCAACTTTTAAACATCACTTTTGCTTTGTAAGTACTGTAATATCCATGAAATATGAGATTTGACATGCCATTTTTCATGAATACATATTAAACAAAAAACTATTAAAATGAAAAAAATGCATTAAAATAATCTCATAACTGTTAAAAGTTTAAAAACACCTATGTAGCCATGAAAATCACCTCCAAGTATTATCCGTGGCATACCTGCTCCACTTTGTGAAATACTCTTTTTTTTTTTTTTTTGAGACGGAGTCTTGCTCTGTCGCCCAGGCTGGAGTGCAGTGGCGTGATCTCCGCTCACTGCAAGCTCTGCCTCCCGGGTTCACGCTATTCTTCTGCCTCAGCCTCCCCAGTAGCTGGGACTACAGGCGCCCGCCACCACACCAGCTAATTTTTTTTTTTTGTATTTTTAGTAGCGATGGGGTTTCACCGTGTTAGCCAGGATGGTCTCGATCTCCTGACCTCGTGATCCACCCGCCTTGGCCTCCCAAAGTGCTGGAATTACAGGCGCGGTGAAATACCCTTTAAAGCCCCCACTATCCACCTAGTGCCTCCTATCCAAACCTATCCCTTCATTCTCAGCAGACCACCCCACCTTCTTGAAAAAGACAGTCTGTCAGACTTGAATTCCCCCAACTTGCTTCTCACCATATCTTGCTACCCCATACACAGATCTGAAAGCACTCCTTCATCTGGTTCCCATCCTTGCACCTACTTGCTCTGCTCTCAGAAGAGAAGTTGCCCTTCTTTCTGTTCAAAAAACGTCCACTTGCGTTCTGAAGCTTATCCTAGTGGACTGCCTTAAGGACCTTACTCCATCAAATAACTTCTCTCTTGCTTGTAGTTATCTTATTTTGAATTGTGAAATGTTATGCAGAGAAAAGAATATAAACATATTTGTTTAAATTAAATAATAATGAAAATACAGGCCGGGCGCAGTGGCTCACGCCTGTAATCCCAGCACTTTGGGAGGCCAAGGCAGGCAGATAACGAGGTCAGGAGATCGAGACCATCCTGGCTAACACGGTGAAACCCCGTCTCTACTAAAAAATATAAAAAATCAGCTGGGCATCATGGCAGGCGCCTGCAGTCCCAGCTACTCGGGAGGTTGAGGCAGGAGAATGGCGTGAACCCAGGAGATGGAGCTTGCAGTGAGCCAAGATCGCACCACTGCAATCCAGCCTGGGCGACAGAGCAAGACTCCGTCTCAAAAAAAAAAATTAAATAAAACAAAATAAAAAAGAAAACACAAGCACCTGTATAACCATCACTCAGGTTAATAGAGCACTACTGATACCTTCAAACACATTTTGTGCACCTCCTTGTTGTATCTCTCTCCCTCTCACCCAAGTGTAAACTAGCCATTCTTTATAGTTTTACTACCTGTGTATGTAGACTTAAGCAGTGTATCACTTAGTTTTGCTTAGTTTTAAATTTATGTAAATTGAATCATACTGATTATACTCTGACTCATTTCTTTTTCTCAATATTATGCTCCAGAGGTTTATCCATGTGGGTGTGTATAGTGTTAGTTTCTTTATTTTCACTTCTGTGGAGTATTTCATTTCATGACCGATCCACAAGGTTCTTTCATCTGTAGAATATTCCATTATGTGACTAATTCACAATGTATTTATCATGTTACTGTTGTTGGGTATTTGAGCTGTTTTGAGCTCTTAGTTATTATAAGAAATACTATTATTTATGACATTCCTGTACTGTGTCCTGATGCATATGAAAATTTCTCTAGGGAGGTGGCTTTCAAAATTTCTTGATCACAACTCACAATAAGAAACACATTTTACAACACAACCAAAAAAGATGAACAGAACAATACAAAACACGACTATTAGCAACCCAAAAGATTAACAAAACACTGCAGTAATGCATTCTGATATTTTCTGTTTCTTTGTTGTGCTGTTTAACTCTATCTACCATATCCTGTTCTAATTCATTTTTTTAAATGCTGGTTCACCCACTAGGGTGACCTGACCCCAATTAAGAAAAATTAGAAAGTGCCGTAGGACATACCTAGGAGTGACATTGCTGAGTTGTGAAGCACATGTATATTTTAACTTTTCGATAAATCATGTTCCAATGGCACACTCTCAATTTATACTACCACCAACAGAAAATGTAAGTTACATTGTTCTATGGCCTTGCTAACTTTTTAATTTATAATTTTTTTCCCATTTGTTGTTATTACATGGTATTTCATTGTGGTTTTAATTTACATTTTCACAGTTAGATAGAGCATATTTTCCTATGTTATAGGCCATCTGTGTTTCCTGTTTCATGAAATGCCTGTTTATATTTTGGCCATTTTCCTATTAGGGTATCCACATCTGATATATTCATGGAAGTCCTAAATATTTTCTGGGTGCTGATTGTTTTTTGGAAATAAATTGAAATATCATCTCCCACTCCGTGGCTTGTCTTTTAATTTTATTGTGTTTCTTAATTAACTGCAGTTATGTAACATGGTCAAATTTATCAATCTTTTCCTCTATGATTTGCATTTTTTGTCCTTGTTTAATGTCATAAGGCCTCTTTCTGTATCAAAAGATTATATTCTACTACCTAGTCTTCTAAAAGTGCTAAGCTTATGCTTTCACATTTAAATCCCTTATGCACCAAAAATTAATTTGTATGTATGGTGCAAGGTTGAGATATTTATTTTATTAATATACATGGACCACCCCAGCACTTTTTATTTAATGGTTCGTCTTTTCTTTAGTGATCTGCAGTGACTTCATCATGAATCAAGACTGCATGTGTGAGTGGGTTTGTTTCTAGATCTTCTCTATTCTGATCCATGAATCCCTTTCTCTACCTCTGGGGCAATACAATGTCTTCATCATTACAGCTGTCTAATGAGACTTAAATCTTAGTAAAGCAATCCTCCCTACACCTTTTTCTTCTTCACAAGTTTCTAGTCTGTTGTTGACTTTTTTTCCTTCCATATACATTTTAAAATCACTGTTTCAATTTGCTCACAAACCCATTTGGATTTGTATTGGAATTACATTGACTCTACTGGTGAATCTAGAGATGCTTGGCATCTTACAACACTGAGTTTTTCTATTCAAGATTATGGTATACATATAATTTTGATTATCTGGTTCAATGAATAATTTAATAATTTTCAATATGTTCATTAATATTTAATAATTTTCTTCATAAAGAGGTCTGTACTCCTTAGAACTTTGTATTTTGCATTGCTATTATAAAAAGGCAATTAACTGATTGCTACTGGTAAATAGAAATGCATCTAATTTTTCTTTTTTTTTGAGACGGAGGCTCGCTCTATCGCCCAGGCTGGAGTGCAGTGGCACAATCTCGGCTCACTGCAAGCTCCGCCTCCCGGGTTCACGCCATTCTCCTGCCTCAGCCTCCCCAGTAGCTGGGACTACAGGCTCCTGCCACCATGCCCGGCTAATTTTTTTTTTTTTTGTATTTTTAGTAGAGACGGGGTTTCACTATGTTAGCCAGGATGGTCTCGATCTCCTGACCTCGTGATCCGCCCGCCTCTGCCTCCCAAAGTGCTGGGATTACAGGCGTGAGCCACCGCGCCCGGCTGCATCTAATTTTTCTATGTTGAGACTATATCCAGCTTTGCCTACTTCTCTCATTAGATAAAATGTTTTATCTCTAGGCTCTTTTAGAATTATTGGCATTAATGATGATCTTTTGTTCTTATTTTCTAGTCTTTATCATTTCATTTCTTTTTCTTATCTTATTATACTGGCCAGGATACACAGTGCATTCAGATCCTAGCTGACCTCCCTGTTTTCCCTTGATCCTAAAGGGAATACTTTCAACATTTCATCATAAAACATATTTGCTGTAGGTTTTGTAGTTCCCCTTATAAGTTAAGGAGGTTCCTTTCTATAGAAAGAATTTTTGTTATTTTATCTGTCATTTTCATGATCCTTACTTGTGGCTCCTTCTTTTCTTGCGATTTTTCTTAAAATTTTAATAGCATCATTAAAATGGCACTATTGAGATATAATTGGCATACAATGAACTGTACATATTTAAGTTGTTCAGTCTGATAAATTTTGACATATGTATACATCTGTGAACCATCACCACAATCAAAACAATGGATAGAACCCAAGTTTTCTCCTGGCCCTGTGTGAATCCTCCCTCATCAACTTCCTTGCCCATACCCACACTTCTGTTTCTAAGAAACCAGTTTGTCATCTGAATAGATTAGCTTGTAGTTAATGAACTATGATAAATGAACTCATATAGTATGTATTCTTTTTAGTCTGCTTCTTTTACTCAATACAATTATTCTGAGGTCTATTCATACTGCGTGTCTATAGCAGTCTTTTTCACTGCTAAGTAGTATTCTACCACATGAGTAGGAGATTTTTGACTCTGGCTAGTGGAAGCAGGAGCAATTACTAGTCTTGTGTGGGCATTTGAGATTGTATCTTGTAATCCTTTCAGGTGGTTCTTCCCTAGCCTCAGGTAACTTCTTGGCCTGCATGCACTGAGTAGTACTGAGCTGAAAACATGAAGGAGATGCTCTGCAAATCTTCAGAGTCCTCTTTCTGTGCCGTTTTTCCCACGCCAGTAATGGTGCCCTGCAATGTCTAGTCATCTTGATCTTCCTAGACTTCCAGCTCTATCTCCTCAACTCAGGCCTACCACTGCTCTCAGCCTGGGGTCCCCCTACCTGCACACAGGCAGGAAATTCTCTCCAGGCAGTAAACTGAAACAATGTTAGGGATCACCTGGCTTGTTTCCCATCTCTCAGAGGTCACTGTCTATTGTGGCCTGATGTCCAAAGTCTGAAAAACTGTTGTTTCATGTACTTTCTTC
Source organism: Symphalangus syndactylus (assembly GCF_028878055.3). Lineage (NCBI taxonomy): Eukaryota > Metazoa > Chordata > Mammalia > Primates > Hylobatidae > Symphalangus > Symphalangus syndactylus. The sequence goes on along the minus strand of NC_072428.2, from coordinate 29,030,972 downwards.
TATTTTTTTGGGTGGGAGGATAAACCTGGTTCCTCTTACTCTATCACGGCTGGAGGTGAAAGTCCTGACACGTATCCTTATGTACTTTGTGACATCTAACTAGGAGTTGCAGATTTTCCTTGGAACTTACCTTTTAGGGTAATTCTTTGAGGCTCAATTTGGAGCTGATTTCCTTCAGAAGAGATTTGTGCTTGCTTCTGTCAGTGACTTGGAAACATGCTCAGTTAAGGACCACTTTAAAGTTAAATTCTTCACTTGAATTGTGTGAATGAATGTGTAGTTACCAATTCTCAGGCAGAATTACCCCCACCTCCGACTCAGCACTACTGATAGCAGCAGCAGCCCATGTGGATTGGCTGCTGCAAAGACTTGGGCTGTAGTCTAGGAGGTGTGGCTGGAGCTGCACTCCGCAGATCCAACGGGAGCCAGGAACAGGCAGGATCCCCGCCCCCTTCCAAGTTGGTGGGGCAGGAGCCCCTGCTCCCAGGCACAACTGCAGCCACCCAGTCATGGCTACAGTCCCGGGCATTCTGTGCTCTCCAGGGATCAGGAAGCCCTGCTCCCCCTGCAGGCTTGGAAGTGTCTGCTCCTGCTGCCTGGACTCTCCCTGCCCCTGGCGGCTGCTCTGATTTTGGAGCAAAGTTGTGGCTGAGCCCAGGTGCTGTCACGATCCAGCCAGGTATCCACACGCTCAGGGTGGCACTGACACACCAGCCCCCCACCACCTCAGCTCCCTCCAGATTTTGGGCACTGACAAGCATGGGAGGAAGGCCAAGGGGGTGCTGAGGGTGGCTTGGTGCAGGCCTGCAGGCACCCCTCAGCATGAACAGCCTGGGTACCATGAATAGCAGCAGGAGGCAGGCAGGCTTCTGGGCTGAAAGGGGAAGGTCCCCAGTGAAACCTTATCTTCAAGTCAGAGATGGCCTGAAGCCTAGGGGCTTGGGCTTGGCTGCCAGTTCCACAAACCAGAGTGAGACCTTATGGTGCTTTCTCCAGGTATGCTCGTGACTGCCCATGGACCAATCAGCAGGCACTACCTCCCCTCTGAAGCCCATAAAACCCCAGGACTCAGCCAGACTTGGGCAGATGGGGACACCCTGCCTGCAGAGAGGAGCTACCCACTGTGGGTCTCCTCTCCACTGAGAGCTGTACACTCACTGAGACGACCTGCCTGAAGAAAGGAACTACCCACTCCAGGTCTCCTCTCCGCTGAGGGTTGCACAGACACCAGGATGACCGGCCTGCAGAGAGGAGCTACCCACTCCAGGTCTCCTCTTTGCTGGGGGCTGCACAGATGCTAGGATGACTTGCCTGTGGAAAGGAGCCACCCACTTCCAGTCTCCTGAGAGCTGCACTATCACTTAGTAAAGCACCTCTTCACCTTGCTCACCCTCCAGATATCTGCATACCTCATTCTTCCTGGACGTGGGACAAGAACTCAGGACCTACCAAATGGCAGGACTGAAAGAGCTGTAATGCAAACAAGGCCAAACACGCCTGCCTCACTCCCGCCACCGGCTTGCCATGTTGTGATCAATGAAAAGGAGAGAGGAGAGAAGAGCAGTGGCCCTTTGGGGACCCCAGACCTAGGAGCTCCCTGAGCCAGGGCTGTGACACCCTCTTTGGGGCTCTGTGGTTCCTGGCACCTCCAAGCTTCTGGGCACCACCACATTCCCCAGTGCCCACAGTGGAAGCCACTTGCAGTATGCCTGGTCCAGCCACAGCCTCATAGGGCACTGGCACCCATGTGGGTGCCTGGAGCTGCCCACAACACTGCAGTCAGCATGCCTGGCTCTGTGCAGTGGCTGGACACTGCACTTACTTGTTCACCTACTCCTTGCCACTCTGCACTTGGCTCACCCTTAGCAGGCATGGGATCCCAGCCTGTAGCACAAAACAAGTGCAGCCTGCCAGGCCGAGTGGGTGGAACAAGCCCAGCTGGCTTGAGCAAAACTTGGGCAAAGGCACCACTGGCCACAGAGGTTTCTGGCTGGTGAAGTGACACCCCAAGGATCTGTGACACTACTGTTGAGAGAGGAAAGTTTTCTTAATGCCACCTACTGCAAGACAAGGCTTATTTCTTGTTCACCACTATACTGAGTTGTTAGCCTTTGGGATCCCAGCTTTATGCATGCTGCTTCTATTGGGAATGCAACATAGGGCCTAGGTGTTACGTCTTGTCCCCCATATGCCATGCAGCCATCAAAAGAGAAGCTCAGCATCTTCATGGTTGAGAAATCCTCTGAACAAAAACCAGCTTTGTTGGTTTATCTCCCAGGGTTTACTTTTTCATATTGTTTTAAGTATCTGTAGATTCCTTATTTTTATGGCAGTTCAGCATTTTCCTTTTAAAATGTCACTTCTGAATTTTAGCTATTTTAATTTTACAATGCCTATTCTGTTATCATGACAGAATAAAGACTCTTGTTTGTATCTTTAGACCCTTTCTAGGGGCTCATTCTCATCAGCTGGTAACATACTTAAGTATCTAACATCCTTAAAAAATCCTTGCTTAACCCTGGATCCTCTCTTTTAAATGTAGCACTCTCTCACGCTACCTCCCAGCCAAGTTTTTAAAAAGAATTGACTACAGTCATCTTGATTTTATAATCTTTAATTCATCTTTTAACCCATTGTCATCTGCACCTGCCTCCATATCTCCAATAAAACTGGTCTTCAGAAAACCAACAGTGATTACCTCCACCTGCCAAATCCAATAAACATTCCTATCTTTCTGGACTAATTTGTAACATCTGGTACTTTGGCTCACTCTCTCCAGTATGACATTCTCTCCTCTTTAGGTTATTTTACATCATTCTAATTCTACTTCTGCCTCCCCTGTCATTTCTTCTCATTGGATCCTCTTTCTCTGCTCACTTCTTTTCAATACTTTGCAAAAGTTTTTCCTTGATTTTCTCTTTGTAGCATCATCTTTTACCAAATCTCACAAACCATATACTGCTAGATGCCATCTTCAAAGCCGTTTTTTTCCCTTCCTCAGTAAAAATCCCCAGTGTTTTGTTTTGTTTTTTTGAGACATGGTCTTGCTGTGTTGCCCAGGCTAGAGTGCAGTGGCGTGATCTTGACTCACTGCAGCTTTGACCACCTGGGCTCAGGTGATACTTCCACTTCAGCCTCCCAAGTAGCTGGGACTACAGGTCCACACCACCACACCTGGCTAAATTTTGTAGAGATGAGGTCTTGCCATGTGCCCAGACTGGTCTTGAACTCCTAGATTCAAGTAATCCACTCACCTCAGCCTCCCAAAGTTGCTGGGATTACAGGTGTGAGCCACTGTGCCTGGCCGAAATTTGCAGATTTTATCTGGCATAATACTGCTCAGAATGACTCATTTCCCAGCCTTCTTTGCATTTAAATAGAGCCCTGTGACTAAGTTATGGCCAATGACATGGCAGTGTTGTATGGGATTTCCAGGAAGAAGGGAAGAGAGCTGGTTTGGCTGGGAGGGGCCCCTCTCTGTGCTTGTCTTCCCTCCATCTTCTGTCCTACAACATGACTGGAATGATTATGGACCTTCAGCATCCGTCTTGGGACAAAAGATGACTGTGGGATTGGAAGCCATGTACTACGAGGATAAGGCATGAAAACAGGATAGGTCCTTACTGATCCCATGGAGCCATATTAGCCTGAACCATCAATCTCTGAACTTCTTTATGAGAGAGAAGTAAATCTCTATGTGTGAGCTTCCATTATTTTGGAAGAGAGAGGGAGTGTTATTAGCAGCAAGTCTAGGCCTAACTAGTACCTCTCCCAAAACGCAAAACTCAGTCATACTAGGTTATTTTCCTTTCCTTGCCACCCCCTCCTTGACCCCTACCCTGCACCACATTAAACACATTTTGCTTATTTTGATTCCTAAATAGCTCTCAAATCTTCCCTTACTGCTCATTTCATACTGCAGGAATATAAGTTCAGGACTTTAATATTTTTTGCTTAGACTAACACAGTAGCCATTGAAGTGGGTTTTTTAAAACATAAGCCTGTCTTGTTTCTTTAAAGCCCTACACAAGTTAATTACTTACGGAATAGAGTCTCAGCACCTTAGCGTTGCTTTCTTGGCCCTTCACAACCAGATGCCTACCTTCTTTTCTTTCTCTCACTTCAAACATTATTGCCAATAATATACATAGCGAGTTTATAATTATCTAAACATACAAAGTGGTTTTATGCCTTGTGCCTTTGCACATGTTCTTGCTGTCGCTTGCTCTTGTTCTTTCTCCTTTGTTCATCTGGTTAGCTCTTCTTGTCCTTTAAACTCCAGTTCATGCATTAGCTCATCCAGCCAGTTTTCCTTGATGTCTTCCATCCCTTCCCTACATTTCTTCCTAAAACCATGTACTGAATAAACAAAAATATATTTTAGGAAAATTAAGAAGAAATTAATACTTGAAGCATAATAATTGAAATGACTCTCACAAAAAAAAGCATTTTATCTAAAAACTGAAGAGTTAGGGAATGGTGTTTTAACAAATTGACAGACCAAATAAAATCATCAAGAAAATGAATATAATAATAGCATCTACCAAGTGGTGGTGTTGAATGAATTATGTGAGCTATGCATACAAATGACTTAGCAAGGTGCTTAGAACATAGCAAGCCCTCCCCCACCACGTTAATATCATCATAATAATCTATTAGTTACAATAATAATTAATATTCATTGTAATTGTGCTATGGAGAAAAAAAAGTTGGTGAAGGTTACAGGAATCCTTGTGTGGTATAAAGAAACCCAAGACACTTTTAAGATACTGCTGGGAAATTTGTTTCACAAATGTGAAAAATAGTTTTCCTCCCTAAAAGTGGGTTTACCACATAGCTTCCCTAAGTAGCACCATTGCTTGGGAGTGAAAGGTGTCCATTCATTTGCATGAGACCCTTTGGCTATTGAATTAGAGCCATTAAGCTATGTGACCCACCCTTTTTATGTGTATGAGGAGCCCAGACTCTTAAGTCTACTTCAAGAACTCAAACCATATTTTCCAAGAAGTTAAGCTTCGGTGTTTGCTTGCATTTTATATGAATATATGTATAAGCAAAGCAATGTTTTAGCAGGATATGGGAGGAGTGTGCATGGGAATTCAAACAACAGACACATTGTCTAGATTTTCTCTGGTATGAGTGATTAAAGAAATGATCATAGCTTCACACATACTGCGTGTTTGTGCAGTAATTACGCTTTACAGTTGGTTCTGCCATTAATGCCAAAGATTCTTTTTTAGAATGTGATAAACCTTTTTGGCTCCAACATACCAGTTCCAAACATTCCTTGGCTTTTTTTGTGCTTAATGATGGAGTTTTAAAAGCCTACTTTTGTATAGCTCTGTGTGTGTGTGTGTGTGTGTGTGTGTGTGTGTGTGTGCGTGTGTGTGTGTGTGTGTGTGTATTGGGGCCGTGGATAGGGCTGGGGATAAAGGAGAAAAAAAGAGAAAATGGAGCTTGGAGGATTGACAGTATTTTAAAAGTGAACTCACATGGCAACCATTCATAGTCAAAAAAGATAGATAGCAAAATGTGCAAAAGAAAAACAGTCTCAAAACATAATTTTAGGATTCTCGCTGACTAAATTCATTTAGGAGACAACAAAACCTAATTATACACAAACATGGGGATACATATCTAGATATGATTGTCAATTATTCTTCATACTTTGCTTAGATATATCCATTCGACTGGCCCCGTTGATGAAAAAGTAGCAACTGTTGTTTTAATGTATCATATGTAACAGAGTTGAAATTGAATTTGCTAAAAATTATTTATTCCTTTCTGATTTCATCCTAATGCATAGGTTTAGATCATCCTAACTAGACACCATGAACCTGTTTTTTTTTGTACCCTTGTCCTTTTCCAAGATATGTTAGTAAAGCCATCAGGAGAAAAAGGAATATTTGCTGTTATTCTGTTATTCTGATATATTACAAACATTTCCCTTTCTCTAGCTACCAATAATACAGTTATTTTTATCAAATGCGTATTATATGTCAACTGTTGTGCTAGATATTTTGAAACCCACTTCTGCTGTCTATTAGCAATTTAACTTCTCTATGTTTCCTTATTTGTAAAAACAAAGATAAAAGTACTTACATAATAGGGTTGCTGTAAAAATTATCATTAAGTAGTTAGAACAATGTGTGGTACATAGAAAGCACTCAATAAATGTCCAGTGCTATTATTACTTACTATCATTTAAATTAATCCCCAAAACCACCCTTTAAAGAAGATATAATAATCCCATTTTACAGATGAGGATGTTGAGGTTCAGAGGCCAATAAACATGTACACTCAGCTAGTAAAAGCCACAGCTAGAATTTGAACCCATTTCTGCATGCCTTTGAAACTCATGCTCCCTATTATTCCACATTGCCTCCTCAATCTGATAAGTTTTCAACCTTACCTTGAACATATGGTCTCAGTCTCTGTGCCTCAGTTTCCTCATCTGTAAAGTGGAGACAACAACAGTGCCTACATCCCAGGGTTGTTAGAGTAAGCACTCTATAAATATTATTAGTCTGATGTTTGTCCTAATGATGACATTTCTTTCTGATATTTAGGGCTACCTTGAAACTTTCTATGCAAGTTTTTTTAAAAAAATTGATTGTCTATACAGTAAAGTGATGACCAATTTTAACCTCATCTTTCACCCAGTGACATGATCATTATATTAAAGGTCCTTTTAATCTGTTTAACATTTTATTTCTAAATTCTCTTTGAACCTCTGTTGGAAGAACCTTTACATCTTTATGCAAGAATAACAGACTCAAACCACCTGAAATAACAAAAGTGGGGATTTTTTTTTAGGGGATCTGTTTGTTCTGGAATACCATGAAAGAAGTCAGCTAATTCAGCAGATTACTAGCTTCAAAGCAGTTCAGCTTGACCAACTTGGGAGCCAAAACAGTCTTCATGGTCAGCATACATATGTGAATTTAATGACTGGCCTGACAAGTGCATTATAAAAGTTGTAAGTAAGAGAAAAGAACAAAGTGGGGGCCAACTGCTTCATTTTTGATGGAACTCTGGTTTATGATTGCCAACTTGTTATTTCAACAGTCATAGTTAATGCTTTATGATGTCCTACCTGGCTCAAGTTGTTATTCCCAGTTGGAGTCATTTTTTTTCTGAAACTTGACTTCATTTTCCTTTTCTTTAATGGCTAAGAATTTCAAATGACATTCTAAAATCCAGAGGACTGAACAGGGCATTCTTCAAAAATAGTGTTGTCAAAACTGACAGAACTCTAAACTCCTACAGGAATGAAGCATCAAGTCTTTCATCAAGGATTGCTGATTATACGTGGCATCATCACCTCCTGATGATACACATTAGTGGAGGGGACCAGTGACCCAGATAATCCAAACATTATTTATTCAATTTTGGAATGCGTTTTGTATTTACATTTGATCTTGGGCGTATCTTGAGTTCCTGGAATTGGAAACTGAAACAAAATAATGAAGTCATACTATTTGACTCAAAGAACCAGGAAAAGCAGCCCAGATTCTCTACCTTGAACTTGTCTTCAGCCCCTTCTGCTTTCAGTTCCATCAGGAGTTGAGGTTTTGTTTGCCAGATTAACAACCCAAGTGGAGCTTTTCCTTTTTTAGCCTGCAGTCTTTGAGGCTTACATCTTCCATTAAGTAAGGGAGAAAATTGCATATGGAGTGGAAAACCCTTCTAGTGGCTATCAATAGGGCCACACAATGCATGAATAAGGATAAACAGATTTTGGATGATCTTAAGTAAGTTACCGCCCTCAGTTTCCTTTCCTTTACATATGAGCTGATTCTGGTTAGGGTTAAATGAGATGGTGTGGCAAATCATATTTAATTCTGTAAAAATGATAACTTCATTATATTAGCTTTAGGTGGGAAGAAGCTCAACCTCAAGCTAAATCACATGATGAATTATCAATGTATGGATAAGAATTAAATATAATCCCACAAGAAAAATATATTTAAACATCTGTGCAGAGTAAAGGAAAAACACCAATGCGACCCAATGAAGACTTACATAAAGTGATATATTTAAGAAGTGAAAAATGTCAAAAGGTCAAGACGGAGGAAAACATTTACAAGTGGATGAAACAGATTGCCAAAAAAACTACTGATTTTTCTAAAAAAAAGCCCTAGTTTATTGCCTGCAACATATTCCCTTACATTATCCAAAGTATAACAAACTTGTTTCATTTCAATTACTTGCTACTAGCAAGCAATGTACTGTGTCACTTTTGTTTTGTGATCATTTCGTAATACTCCTGGATTACTTATTAATGGTTTGTTTATTTAATTCCTAGGACACAAAAGTGCGCATTATCTGAATGCAATGCTTTTAAAAGCCTGTTCAACCCTGTTCAGAACTTCTTTCTAATAGCAATAAATGGTGCAGGATTTTTTTTAAATAACAGTGAATATTAACTATAACTTGGAAGATGTTAGGTAGCAATTGTTTTCGACTACACCTTCAGTTTTTGGAAGAAAAAGTAGCATTTCTTTATCTAATTATGTGGGAGTAACTTATGTGTTAATCATATGCAGTGTTTTTCAATGATTTTCTTCCATTTAACCTCAATAATGCTCAGGTTATTAGGGCTTCTTAAATTTTTAGATTATATTTGTTAAATTTTAAAACTACAAGATCAGTAACATTTACTTGTAGACTCGCACCAAAAAAAATTACTTCCCAAATATCAAGTTGAAATCATCATACATTAAACATACAATTTCATTGTTTATTTTCCCCCATACCAACTTAAGTTAAACTTCCAATCGACCTGAGCTAGGCCAAACAATGGCACTAACTTCTCAAACAATCTCAGTGGTTCTCAAAATTTAGAGTACATAAGACTCCAGGAGAGCTTTTTTAAAAAAATGCAGATTCTTGGGCTCAACCATTAGACTGTACTAGTGTGTAAATGCAAAGTTCGGTTTCAAGATCTCCATTTTTAACCAACACTACAGGCAATTCTGATGCAGGTGGTTTGCAATACACATCTTTAGAATCACCAACTTACACCAATGCATTAATTAGACTTGAAAAGGGATTTAGTTGCAATAATGATAGGACAAAACGTACTTTTTCAATGTGCTGTCCGTTAATCCTGATTATAAACATTACACTAAAACATGGAATTGCTCAACATAATGCTGAGAAGTTAGGTATACTGCAAAGAGTCATTTTTCTGGTTTGGGGAGTCACTAATTCAAATATTTACTGCACACTTATCACATTTGTCCTGCACTGTAACATTTAAAAACTAAACACAAAACTAGATTCTGCTTAGTGAGGATTTATAATCTAGTTAGAGAGGCAAAATATAACCATAGAGAAGTTAAGTCATGTTAGAGTAAATGACAAAACGGCAAATAAAAACAAATCAGCGGAGGCACTGATAGGGATTGAAGTGAAAAACAGGCCTTTGCAGGAGTGCATAGGCAGAAGGAGGGAGGTTAGACAGACTACGAGGCTGAGTTTTAAAAAGCCAGAGGGGTGATTATACATTGGAGTGATTATATTCTTGGACTGCCAAAAACACATGACATCTCAGCAATGCATAGTTTGCCTCAGAGTTCAGAGATGCCAACTATAATTAAACCCAGATGCATACATAAAGTCACTGCTTAGTATAAATGGGGCAGAGCTCTATCTCCAATTTAGATCTTCTCAAACTGTCCAATTTTTTAATGTTAAAGACAGAAGAAAACAAAAACAACCCTCATCCGTTGTCATTATTTACCAGAGAGTAACCACAACTGTGGGAGAAAAATCAAAGAAATTTAGTGTAGTGGTATATTTTTAAGAAAAAAATAAGAAATATTTTTAATTAGTTCAAGTTTTGTACTGAAAAAAAGTGCAGAAATTGTGGAGAAACGAATATGCTCATGCCCTTTACAAAGGCCAGAAAATGTAAATGCAAAGCTTATGGGGGCAGAATAATAAAGCAGGTGGGTAGATCAGGCCAGGGTGTGGGGAAATAGGCACTTTGGGAGCCCGAGGCAGGCGGATCACCTGAGGTCAGGAGTTCAAGACCAGCCTGGTCAACATGGTGAAACCCCATCTCTACTAAAAATACAAAAAAAAAAAATTAGCTGGGAGTGGTGGCACACACCTGTAATCCCAGCTACTCAGGAGGCTGCGGCAGGAGAATCGCTTGAACCTGAGGGGTAGAGGCTGCAGTGAGCTGAGATTGCGCCATTGCACTCTGGCCTGGGCGACAGAGCAAGACTCAGTCTCAAAAAAAAAAAAAAAAAAAAAAAAAAAAAAGAATTGTGGCTGAAATACCCCAACATGAATAAAAAATACCAAAAATGTGATATTCATTCCAACAAAATCTTGTATACAAGCATTCATGCAGCACTATTCACAATAGTTAAAAGGTAGTAATAGCCAAATGTCCATCAACCTATAAATGAATAAACAAAACATGGTGTATCCATATAATGAAAGTGTTATTTGGCCATAAAAAGGAATGAAGTACTGACACATGCTACAACATGGATGAACCTGGAAAACATTATGCTAAGTGGGAGAGCCACAGACGAAAGGTGACATATTGTATGATTGTGTTTATATGAAACATGTAGAATAGATAAACCCATAGAAGCAGAAAGCAGATTGGTGGTTGTCAGGAGAGCTAGAAGAAATGAAGAATGAGAAGTAACTGTTTGACTGGAATGCAGTTTTATTTTGGAGTGATGAAAAGTTTGGAACTCGATAGAGGTGGTGGTTGCACAGCTTTGTGAATGTACTAAATGCCACTGAATTGTTCAATTTGAGAAGGTCAATTTTCTGTTATGTGAATTTCACCTCAATGTAAAAGAAATCTATCTACAAAAACAACAAAAGAACTATGGTAAACTAGAAAGGGCATACCTTCCAATAGAGGCATCTACTACCCAGCCTTGCCAAGTTCTGCCATATCAGAACGTGGGCTTGGTGTTGTCAGATCTGATTGTTTAAGAGAGAATGGAAACTCACATTTTAATGTAAGAACTCCCGATTTTAAATACTACCAATTGATTCAAAAAATTTAAACCTACGTCAGTCAATGAAAATACAGGGCTAAGGGCATCCCATGGGCTACCAATTTGCAAACTTGTTATAGTCAATCCGAATTTAAATCAGAACATTTTTAATTGTCTATAAGCTTATTGTATTTTTTGTGATTTCAAATTCTTAGAGGTGGATTAAGATAACAATGTGTTTTACCTTAATATCTATAGCTACACACAAACATACACTTATTTTAGATAGACGATGCCATGATATAAAAAAGAAGCTACTTTCTCCCCCCAACAACACTATGAAATTGCAGTTCCCTTTCATGTGTTTAATCTGAAATAATGAATTTTTCTCTGTGGATAATGTTCTGTTGGAAATATTTTAAACACCAGTTCTCTGCTCAGCAAAAGCATTATGTTGAATGAAATGTAGCCATTCTTGCACATTCGTAACCCACCTTACCTTAGCCATGATTATTATTCAGTTCGACTTTAGTTCTCTTTAAGACCTGTAAATAAGTGGAGTGAAGCTCTTACTTTAAATAAATTCTAGGTATTTATAAGTATGCTTAAATGCTCTCCTACCAAATGACAAGTTATCATGTTAAAATAGAAGAATAACAAGATATCTAACATTTTAAAGAATAAGTAAATAATAAACGCCCTTTGAATTTGTATAAATTTGCAGGGCAGCTTTTTTTTTAACTTTCATATTAAAATAATTTTGGATTTACAAGAGTTGAAAGCATAGTATTGAGGTGTCCTCTTCTTTCGTCTTACTCTTAGCTATAACTATGGTTCATTAACATATAACCATTTATAAACATTTATATAACTATGATACATTTATCAAAACTAATAAATTTTCATTGGCACAATACCATTAACTACAAACTTTATTTGGATTTCTCCACTGTTTCCACTAATGGCCTTATGCTATTCCGGGCTCCAATCCAGGACACTGCATTGCATTTAGTTGCCTTCTGAAGTCTCCTTTAATCTGTTACAGTTCCTTAGCCTTTTCTTTTAGATCCTTACAATAGTATCTAGACAAAATATGGTTTTCCATAGTTATTTAGGTCAACTCCTTCCTTTCCCCAGCCCCTTCAGAGAAGCTATATTTGTAATAGAGTTAGATTAATTTGTTACAGTCTGCATTCCATCCTGGATTCTCCTAGCATCTTGGGTTTTTTTTTTTTTATTTGCATACAGTAAAAGTCACTTTTGTGTTATACAATTCTATGGGAATGTAGGGTAAAGCAATCCAATTCCACAGCACTATTAGACCAGCTTCTCATCTTAAAAAAATCTCCTTGTGCAGTGGGGCAGCATTTTTATCTAGATTCATATTCCTTTAAAACTCAAATATACAGCCAGACATGGTAGCTCATGCCATTAATCTCAGCACTTTGGGAGGCTGAGGCAGAAGAACTAGTTGAGGCCAGGAGTTTGAGAACAGCCTGGACAACACGGTGAGAGCCTGTTTCTATTTTTAAAAATACAAAATTAGCCAGGCATGGCTACATGCCTATAGTCCCAGCTACTCAGGAAACTGAGGCAGGAGGATAGCTTGAGCCCAGGAGTTTGAGGTTATAGTGAGCTATTATTGTGCCAGCCAGGGCAACAGAGCAAGATTCTGTCTCTAAAAAAAATTTAAAAATTAAAAAAATCTCAAATATATAATTGACCACCATAATTATTTCTAGACTAATATTCTTTCACATTTGCTTTTACTTTTTTTCACTCAAAGTTCATATTCCACATTAAGAAATTTCCATTATTGACAGAAATCTAAAATTCTCTCTTGAAGACATTTCAAGTCTCAATTACTAATGACATGTATGAATCAACCAAACACACTTTGATCTTAGTATAGTTCCCAACATGTCCTTGTCCATACAGCCATTGCAGAATCATTTCCATGCTCAACCAAAGAAATTAAAATCAGAAAAATAGGTATAAAAATAGCTTCATAATATAAATCACAATCAAATATAGCATTTTATTGTCCAGTGTTTGAATTTTCCACATCTTTGCTCTTTTCTAAGGCTGAGATTGACAAAAGTTAACTAATTGTACTACTTTTTCCCATAAAAATTTAAACAATCATTTTTTCTATTTGTGCAAGATAAAAATGTTTTCATTGCTTTCCTAAATTCTTTACTTTGAAAAAGGAAGAAATGAGGGTGAGCCACTTAAAAGAAATGAAAGTCAAAAGCCAGACAGGTGGAAAGGAGGTAAGTCGTGTTGCTGGTTAAAATTCTGAAGGAGGCCTTTTCAGAAACCAGGGCTTGGAGAAGTACAGTGGCCAGCAGTCCTTAAGTTAGTGACTTGGTTGGTCAGTAGCCACGAATCCAGAAAATGTTCAACTGGCAAGCTGGGCAGTCTTGGAGGCACTCTACTCAGCCTATTGCTCCTTAGGATAAAGCAAGACGGAGGATTTTTTCTAAGGCCTCCATGGACTTAGACCATCAACTGTCCTTGTGACCCCAGCAAGTTTTGTTATCTGACAGTGGAACTGTAAGTACTAATGTGGGAAAACATGGAGAGGTTCGAGGATATTTGGGGTGGTAGTAGAGTGAGCCACGATAAATTGCATATAAAACTGTATGCATATGTGTGCTGATGTGCATTTTTCTGAGAATAGAGTCATTAGAGTTCATCAGATTATCAAAAGGTCCTAAGTCCCAAAAAACGCCAAGAACCACTTCAGTTTATGTTATGGCCGAGGCCTTGGGGTCTCCATAAATTTTCCAGTCTGATTCCTTAGAGGTTCAGATTATCCCCCAGTGGATGCTCCCTCCCAGAGCATGAGTCACAGAAGAGAGTCACTTTGCAGGAACACGTGCTGTGTGAGCCTCCCCTGGAGTACTGGCCTCACAGGCAATCCCTGCTTCATAAAACACCCCTTTCTCTGATTTTTGTGACACTACACTGATTCCCTTTTGCAAATCTTCTGTCTTCTTAACTGGTATCTCTTAATTTCTTCATGTTTCCTGAAGGCAGGTGTTGTTTAATGATCAGTCTTCTGTGTTTTGTTCTTTTCTTCCTATACTCTCTCCTTTGGAAGCTTCACATACATTTTCTATTAATTTCTCCAGCATGTACTATAATTTCATATTCTAAAATATGCTGGGATATTTCCATTTGGATAGATAGCACTATCTTCAAATTCATTAATTATAAAAAAAATCAACTTTGGTGATTGACCAAAATTACTTTTAAAAGTCCTTTCCAATATTGATGTTTTGTGATTCTAGCTTCTGTTAATCATAATGCCCTTCTCTGAATTACTTAGCTTCAAAACCTCAACGTAAATAAAACCAAAGTATTACAAAATGTTTAAATCTGGAGAACTTAGAGAAAAACAAATCTAGACCCATTACAACAGCTAATTATAGTACAACATAGCAAGATTAATGAGAAAAATACAAACAGACCTTGATAAAAAAGGGTCCTCAACCCAGCTGGAGTAGGGAGTCCAAGGCTTTATTAGAGTTAACCCCTGAATTGAGACTTATTGGTTACTTTCAAAATTTCAAGTTGCTTTAAGTGAGCATTAAATTGACAGCATTGAAGGGGAAAGTAAAAGGTGAGACATTCCATAAAGAGAAGATATAAGCAAAGGCCTAAAGGATGGGAACAATATGGTTTATACTAGAAACGTTCAGAAGTTTGGAGTACATGAAGTAAAAGTAACAAGGTAAAAATTAGTATAATAAAAGATGAGATTAGGGAGACAGGGCTAGATCAAAAGGTGGTGCAGTTCTGTACTCCATTTTAAAGGTTGGGCCCTTAGTGGGCAAGAACATATCAGAATTGGGAGAAGGGGACAGAGAGAAAAAGAGGTGGTGGAGAGAAAGTATTTTTAAAGTTGCACAGATTAAGTCCTTCTCCAATATTCTTACACTGTTCCCCTAGGGGCAACATGCCCAAATAGGTTGAAAATCATCATGTACAATACTCACTGAAGGACATAAGGACATGTATTATGCTGGTGAATGCTATGGAGGCAGGAAGGAAAAGAAAGGCTTGAGAAGCAATGCTGTATATGTGGGAGCCCTGGAAGAGATGAAAGCACAGCAGTGAAGTGACATGGTCAGATTTGCGTTTCTGGGAGATCACCAGGTTGCTGTAGAGACAATAAATACGAGGGAGATAAGATTAGAAGCATCGTGACAAACAGAAAGTGGGTGAGTAATCCAAGCGAGAAATGACTAGGGCCTTGGTAGTAGGAATGCAGAGTCAGACTTGAAAATCATTTAAGGCAGTGGTTTCCAAACTTGTCTGCATGTCATTTGAGAGGTCTTCAAAGAAGCTTGTGATTTAATTGATCTGGGTGTGGCCTGGCCTTTGGAATTTTGCCCAGATTATTGTAATGTAGAGGGAATGACTAAGGGTATAAAATCAGTAGAAATCAATTACTGACTAGATGCAGATGAGAATGTGGGACAGGAATCAAGGATAAATAAAACCCTGGGTTTCTAGCAAGGGTCACTTGGCAGAGTTGAACCAAAAACAAGTTATCAGGACCCCACATGGCCGCTGGTCCATGGTGAATGTTCGATAAATATCTGTTGAATAGATGAGATGACAGAGAGCACGTTTTGGGAGAGAAAACAATAATTTTAGTCTTATATGCATTGAACTTGAGATATTGATGCTTCCTTCCTATCCCTTGGATCAGTTTCCAAACCCTCCTCCTCTACCCTAGTTCAGGCCCTTGTATCCTGATATTTAAGATGACTGTCCAAGGCTCCTCTGAATTAACCTCCACCTAGCTCCATGCTGCACACCAATGCCAGATTAATTTTCGTAAAATAGAGCTTTCATTGGGTCATTTCCCTACTCAAAAATCTTCAATCATATTTAGCTACATAACTCGTCAGGCATTTAAAAACCTTAAAATTCATGGTTTTAATGTAGTTTTCCATCTTATTTCCCACTCATACCCCATGAGGTGCTGGTTATTTTTGTCTATTCATAGTTTCCCAAATACATCCTTTACTTCCCTGCCCCTTGAGCCCTTGGAAACTCTCCCTCCAGCCTGCAAGCTCACTGTCTTCCTCTCTGCCAAGTCAAAATCTACCATCTTTCAGCATCCAATGTTGGTTCCTTGGGGCTTCCCTGACCACTCTTTAAGAAAGTAATTTCCTGCCCTTTTGAAGCCATGTGGCACTGTACATGAAAGCCCTCTGACATCTAGCATTCCCAAAGATTCTCTGAAACACATTCATTTTAGTAATCTGAAGAAGAAATTTGAATGTTGATCCACTTTCATGCCTGGAAATGCAAAAAAGGAAAAGGCAGCCTGGCAGTGGCACACAAAGGTGGTGGTGGTAGAGGGTGGGTGGGTGGCAGTCTGCCCTGGTGGGATGGAATAACTGACATCCCTTAAGTTGCCAGCACATGGTGATCATAAAAAAGCAGGCTACATTTTAGTTGGTTTTATTGTTTTTAAATTCTCTACAGATCAATTACTCCCTTTTCGCCTGCTCTCAGGACAGACCATTCATATTCTACCCTTACCAAGTATGCCACTGACGGCTGAGAGAACAGGACTGGGGCCCAATCTCTACCCTAGGTCCAGGTTGCAATTGAAAGTGCTTTTAAAATGCTGTCAAGTATATCTCAAAGCAGCATTACATGTTCCTTTTCAATAATTTTGTGACACCAAAACTTGAATATTCACTATATAGGAGATAAGACATAGGCTATTGGAAGTGTGGTGGTGTGGTATTTAAGTGTGGTGGCCATGAAAATGGGCCTTTGAGATCTACTGTCAGAAGCATCATTGCCCGAAGGCCTTAGATGCTGAGCTCTGAATCTATCACTGTATTCCAGCTGAGGCCATCCCTCCCGTGTGTGCTCCCAGACAATGACTGAAGACAGCAGGGATTCTAAGGCTCATAACTGCAAGAAGTAGACTCCTCCAATGGACAGTTTTGGTTGGAAGACTCCCACATCAGCCCTGCTGAACTGTTTTTAGAACTGCACTACAATCTAAGACTTCCTACCCAACTTTTCTTCCTTCCCTCTCTCCTCCACAGGGGTTAGAGTTATATCATGGCCTGATGGCTGTTCTGGCCTCCTCTGGCTCCCTCCCCATTTTCCCTCACAGACTATTACCCAGATAATCTCTTGCATGACTAATACTGTCTTACTGTTTCTCAGAGGATCCAATATAACACACTAAGGTTTTAACTGTTTTAAAATTAATTTTAATGAAGCAGGGCAGAGCATCACCTCACCTGGGAAGTGCAAGGTGTCAGGGGATTTTCTTTTCCTAGCCAAGGGAAGCCATGAAAGACTTACCTGGAAAAACGGGACACTCCTGCCCAAATACTGCACTTTTCCCAAGGTCTTAGCGACTGTCAGACAAGGAGATTCTCTCCAGTGCCTGGCTCGGTGGGTCCCAAGCCCACGGAGCCTTGCTCACTGCTAGCGCAGCAGTCTGACATCAAACTGCAAGGTGGCAGCCTGGCTGGCGGAGGGGTGTCGCCATTGCTGAGGCTTGAGTACGTAAACAAAGCGGCCAGGAAGCTTGAACTGGGCAGAGCCCACTGCAGCTCAGCAAGGCCTACTGTCTCTATAGACTCCACCTCTGTGCACAGGGCATAGCTGAACGAGAGGCAGCAGACAACTTCTGCCGACTTAAACATCCCTGTTTGACAGCTCTGAAAAGAATAGTGGTTCTCCCAGCACAGTGTTTGAGCTCTGAGAATGGACAGACTGCCTCCTCAAGTGGGTCCCTGACCCCCGTTTAGCCTAACTGAGAGACACCTCTCAGTAGGGTCCGACAGATACCTCATATAGGGGGGTACCCCTCTGGGACAAAGATTCCAGAGGAAGGATCAGGCAGCAATATTTGCTGTTTGGCAATGTTTGCTGTTCTGCAGCCTCCGCTGGTGATACCCAGGCAAAAAGGGTCTGGAGTGGATCTCCAGCAAACTCCAACAGATGTGCAGCGGAGAGACCTGACTGTTAGAAGGAAAACTAACAAACAGAAAGGAATAGCATCAACACCAACAAAAAGGACATCCACATCCACACCAAAACTCCATCTGTAGGTCACCAACATCAAGGACAAAAGGTAGATAAAACCACAAAGATGGGGAGAAACCAGAGCAGAAAAGCTAAAAATTCTAAAAACCAGAGCATCTCTTCTCCTCTAAAGGATCGCAGCTCCTCGCCAGCAATGGAACAAAGCTGGACAGAGAATGACTTTGATGCGTTGACAGAAGTAGGCTTCAAAAGGACAGTAATAACAAACTTCTGTGAGCTAAAGGAGCATGTTCAAACCCATTGCAAGGAAGGTAAAAACCGTGAAAAAAGGTTAGATGAATAGCTAACTAGAATAAACAGTGTAGAGAAGACCTTAGATGACCTGATGGAGCTCAAAACTATGGCATGAGAACTTCGTGACACATGCACAAGCTTCAATAGCTGATTCAATCAAGTGGAAGAAAGGATATCAGTGATTGAAGATCAAATTAATGAAATAAAGTGAGAAGACAAGGTTAGAGAAAAAAAGAGTAAAAAGAAATGAACAAAGCCTCCAAGAAATATGGGACTATGTGAAAAAACCAAATCTACGTTTGATTGGTTTACCTGAAATTGATGGGGAGAATGGAACCAAGTTGGAAAATACTCTTCAGGATATTATCCAGGAGAACTTCCCTAACCTGGTAAGGCAGGCCAACATTCAAATTCAGGAAATACAAAGAACACCACAAAGATACTCCTCGAGAAGAACAACACCAAGACACATAATTGTCAGATTCACCAAGGTTGAAATGAAGGAAAAAAAATGTTAAGGACAGCCACAGAAAAAGGTTGGGTTACCCACAAAGGGAAGGCCATCAGACTAACAGTGGATCTCTCAACAGAAATCCTACAAGCCAGAAGAGAGTGGGGGCCAATATTCAACATTCTTAAAGAAAAGAATTTTCAACCCAGAATTTCATATCCAGCCAAACTAAACTTCATAAGTGAAGAAGAAATAAAATCCTTTACAGACAAGCAAATGCTAAGAGATTGTGTCACCAGCAGGCCTGCCTTACAAGAGCTCCTGAAGGAAGCACTGAACATGGAAGGAAACAACCGGTACCAGCCACTGCAAAAACATGCCAAATTGTAAAGACCATTGATGCTATGAAGAAACTGTATCAATTAACAGGCAAAATAACCAGCTAACACCATAATGACAAGATCAAATTCACACATAACAGTATTAACTTTAAATGGAATAGGACTAAATGCCCCAATTAAAAGACACAGACTGGCAAATTGGATAAAGAGTCAAGACTCATCAGTGTGCTGTATTCAGGAGACTCATCTCATGTGCAGAGACACAAATAGGCTCAAAATAAAGGGATGGAGGAAGATCTACCAAACAAATGTAAAGCAAAAAAGAGCAGAATTTGCAATCCTACTCTCTGATAAAACAGACTTTAAACCAACAAAGATCAAAAGAGACAAAGAAGGCCATTACATAATCATAAAGGGATCAATTCAACAAGAAGAGCTAACTATCCTAAATATATATGCACCCAATACAGGAGCACCCAGATTCATAAAGTCCTTAGAGATCTACAAAGAGACTTAGACTCCCACACAATAATAATGGAAGACTTTAATACCCCACTGTCAATATTAGACAGATCAGTGAGACAGAAGGTTAACAAGGATATCCAGGACTTGAACTCAGCTCTGCACCAAGAAGACCTAATAGATATCTACAGAACTCTCTACCCCAAATCAACAGAATATACATTCTTCTTAGCACCACATCGCACTTATTCTAAAATTGACCACATAATTGGAAGTAAAGCACTCCTCAGCAAATGTAAAAGAATAGAAATCACAACAAACTGTCTCTCAGACCACAGTGCAATCAAATTAGAACTCAGGATTAAGAAACTGCCTCAAAACCGCACAACTACATGGAAACTGAACAACCTGCTCCTCAATGACTACTGGGTAAATAATGAAATGAAGGCAGAAATAAAGATGTTCTTTGAAACCAATGAGAACAAAGACACAATGTACCAGAATCTTTGGGACACATTCAAAGCAGTGTGTAGAGGGAAATTTATAGCACTAAATGACCACAAGAGAAAGCAGGAAAGATCCAAAATTGACACCTTAACATCACAATTAAAAGAACTAGAAAAGCAACTTCAGCAAAGTCTCAGGATAAAAAATCAACCTGCAAAAATCACTAGTATTCCTATACACCAATAACAGACAAACAGAGAGCCAAATCATGAGTAAACTCCCATTCACAATTGCTTCAAAGAGAATAAAATACCTAGGAATCCAACTTACAAGGGATGTGAACGACCTCTTCAAGGAGAACTACAAACCACTGCTCAATGAAAGAAAAGAGGACACAAACAAATGGAAGAACATTCCATGCTCATGCACAGGAAGAATCAATATTGTAAAAATGGCCATACTGCCCAAGGTAATTTATAGATTCAATGCCATCTCCATCAAGCTACAAATGACTTTCTTCACAGAATTGGAAAAAACTACTTTAAAGTTCATATGGAACCAAAAAAGAGCCCGCATTGCCAAGTCAATCCTAAGCCAAAAGAACAAAGCTGGAGGCATCATGCTACCTGACTTCAAACTATACTACAAGGCTACAGTAACCAAAACAGCATGGTACTGGTACCACAGCAGAGACATAGATCAATAGAACAGAACAGAGCCCTCAGAAATAACATCACACATCTACAACCATCTGATCTTTGACAAACCTGACAAAAACAAGAAATGGGGAAAGGATTCCCTACTTAATAAATGATGCTGGGAAAAGCGGCTAGCCATATGTAGAAAGCTGAAACTGGATCGCTTTCTTACATCTTACACAAAAATTAATTCAAGATGGATTAAAGACTTAAATGTTAGACCTAAACCATAAAAACCCTAGAAGAAAACCTAGGCAGTACCATTCAGGCCATAGGCATGAGCAAGGACTTCATGACTAAAACACCAAAAGCAATGGCAACAAAAGCCACAGTTGACAAATGGGATCTAATTAAACTAAAGTGCTTCTGCACGGCAAAAGAAACCACCATCAGAGTGGACAGGAAACCTACAGAATGGGAGAAAATTTTTGCAATTTACCCATCTGAAGAAGGGCTAATGTCCAGAATCTACAAAGAACTCAAATTTACAAGAAAAAAACAAACAATCCCATCAAAAAGTGGGCAAAGGATATGAACAGACACTTCTCAAAAGAAGACATCTATGCAGCCAATGGAGACATGAAAAAACGCTCATCATCACTGGTCATCAGAGAAATGCAAATCAAAACCACAATGAGATACCATCTCATGCCAGTTAGAATGGCGATCATTAAAAAGTCAGGAAACAACAGATGCTGGAGAGGATGTAGAGAAATAGAAACACTTTTATACTGTTCGTGGGAGTATAAATTAGTTCAACCATTCTGGAAGACAGTGTGGTGATTCCTCAAGGATCTAGAACTAGAAATACCATTTGACCCAGCCATCCCATTACTGGGTATATACCCAAAGGATTATAAATTATGCTACTATAAAGACACATGCATACGTATGTTTATTGTGGCACTATTCACAATAGCAAAGACTTGGAACCAACCCAAATGTCCATCAGTGATAGACTGGATTAAGAAAATCCAGCACATATACACCATGGAATACTATGCAGCCATAAAAAAGGATGAGTTCATGTCCTTTGCAGGGACATGGATGAAGCTGGAAACCATCATTCTCAGCAAACTATCACAAGGACAGAAAACCAAACACCACATGTTCTCACTCATAGGTGGGAATTGAACAATGAGAACACTTGGACACAGGGTGGGGAACATCACACACCAGGGCCTGTTGTAGGGTCGGGGGCTGGGGGAGGGATAGCATTAGGAGAAATAGCTAATGTAAATGACGAGTTGCTGGGTGCAGCAAACCAACATGGCACATGTATACCTATGTATCAAAACTGCACGTTGTACCCTAGAACTTAAAGTATAATTTAAAAAAAAGAAAAAAACAAACAAAGCATCAAATTTAATTAGGCAAACCAATCTAGCCAGAGAAAACCAAAATATGTCTGGATTTCCCTTATAGAATTCATATGGAAGATTTCTGCAAAATCATAACAAAGAAACTGATTGCATTAAAGCTTCTAAATCCCATAAAGCATCACGTATTGGAAAATGTGTAACATCACATTATCTGTCAGTAGGCATATGCTACTGCCGTTATTAACAAGTACACAAAATGATTTATTAAGTGTCATGTCAAATATTGTATGAGGTACTTTACATGGTTTGTTAATCTTTGCAATCACCTTATGAAGCAAGTATTATTAAGTGCATTTTTTAGAAGAGTAAACTGAGCCTTAGAGAGGTTAAGAGACTTGTCTAAGTTCCCACAGCATAGGTAGTAGATCATGTATTTTGTTTGTTTTTTGAGACGGAGTTTCACTCTTGCTGCCTAGGCTAGAGTGCAGTAGCACGATCTCGGCTCACTGCAACCTCCACCTCCAGGGTTCAAGTGATTCTCCTGCCTCAGCCCCTCAAGTAGCTGGGATTATAGGCACCTGCCACCACAGCCAGCTAATTTTTATATTTTTAATAGAGATTGGGTTTCATCATGTTGGTCAGGCTGGTCTCGAACTCCTGATCTCAGGTGATCCACCGGGCTTGGCCTCCCAAAGTGCTGGGATTACAGGCATGAGGCACTGTGCCTGGCTCAGACCATGTTTTTAACCTCAGGTGAGTCCCTACAGCTCTCCTGAGCCACAGTGCCTCCCAGCAGAAACTGGGTTTGGCCCATAGGAAGGCTTCCTGAAGTCAGTTGTTTATGAAACACCCACTCTTCCAAGATGGGAATGACATTGTCCTCACCACCTTTACTAGAGATAAGCAGTGACCAATGTTCACATACTAAAAATACAAAAAATGAACCACACAAAATAGAATTTTTAGAATAGAAAGGGTCCTTTGAGATCAGCCTAACATCTTCATTGAGCCAATAAACTGGTGAGCATTTCCTCTATTTTATTGAGAGATATCTTTCAAGACTTACCTTTCAGATTTACCTATGTAAGCACTTTGCATCTCAGCCTATACCAAGGGAAGAAAACTCTTGGCCCAGGGAGAGGGAGTTGCAGACTGGTATGTACTGGATGGTTGTTTCGGTAAATTTTTCCAACTAAGAACACATTCCACTCCCACGCCACCCTGTGCTGCCACCACCAGAGAAACAATGATAGTTTCCATCTCCAGCTGCCCCTCAGGTGGTTCCCAGGGACATGAAACAAGGAGGAAGGGAGAGGTTCTTTCTTTTTCCAAGGTCATATGCGCATTCTATCAGCTAAGAGCCCAGGAACAAGAAAAGGGAGAGGTGGCTCTGTTGTTTCTAGCAAAGAAAAGGGTAGTGTTCCCTCTGACTTCTGCGCATAAGGCATAGCTTTCTCCCAAATGACAGATAATTAAATATTTTCCCTTCTCAATTTTAAAAGGTAATTCAAAATACGATTGCCCTTTCTGAAAAATTTGCTCTCTTAGGCAGACTGCCATTATCAATAGTAGTAGGTAAATATTCACTGTAAAGTAACTGTTTTTTCCCTCAAGCCAACATATGAATTTAATTTATGATATTAATGACCACAGTAAATACATGAATATCATTTACTATATTTTTTTGAAGAAAGAAAAATTAGTTTTTTATCATAAAGTGTATTACTATTTTTTTTTTAGAGCTTGAGAAAACACTCTTTTTTTCCTTTTCAGCTTTTATTTTAGACTCAGGGTACATGGGCAGGTTTGCTACCTAGGTATATTGCATGATGCTGAGGTTTGGGGTATGAATGACCACCTCCCACCCCGCACCGAGGTACTGAGCATAGTAACCAACATTTAATTTTTCAACTCTTGTCCCTCTCCCTCCTTTCCCCCTCTAGTCATCCCCAGTGTCTACTGTTCCCATCTTTATGTCCATGAGCACCCAATGTTTAGCTCCCACTTATAAGTGAGAACATGCAGTATTTGGTTTTCTGTTCCTGTATTAATTCACTTAAGATAATGGCCTCCAGCTTCATCCATGTTGCTGCATAGGATGTGACTTTGTTCATTTTTATGGTAGTGTAGTATTACATGGTGTATATATACCACATTTTCTTTTTTTTTTTTTTTTTTTTTTGAGACGGAGTCTCGCTCTGTCGCCCAGGCTGGAGTGCAGTGGCGCAATCTCGGCTCACTGCAAGCTCCGCCTCCCAGGTTCACGACATTCTCCTGCCTCAGCCTCTCCGAGTAGCTGGGACTACAGGCGCCCGCCACCACGCCCGGCTAATTTTTTGTATTTTTAGTAGAGACGGGGTTTCACCATGGTCTCGATCTCCTGACCTCGTGATCCGCCCGCCTCGGCCTCCCAAAGTGTTGGGATTACAAGCGTGAGCCACCGCGCCCGGCCCCACATTTTCTTTATCCAATCCACTGCTGATGGGCACCTAGGTTGATTCCATGTCTTTGCTATTGTGAATAGTGCTGTGATGAACATATACACATGCATGTGTCTTTTTGGTAGAACAATTTGCTTTCTTTTGGGTATATATCCGGTAATGGGATTGCTGGTTCAAACGGTAGTTTGCTTTAAGTTCTTTGGGAAATCTCCAAGCTGCTTTCCACAATGGCTGAACTAATTTACATTCTCAACAACAGTGTATAAGCATTCCCTTTGCTCCACAGCCTCACCAACACCTGTTGTTTTTTGACTTTTTATTAATAACCATTCTGACTGGTGTGAGAATGGTATCTCATTGTGGTTTTGATTTGCATTTCTCTGATGATTCGTCATGATGAGCATTTTTCATGTTTCTTGGCCACTTGTATGTCTTGTTTTGAGAAGTGTCTGTTCATGACCTTTGTTCACTTTTTAATGGTGTATTTTTTTTTTTTTTTTTTTTTTTTTTTTGCTTGTTCAATTGTTTCAGTTACTTACAGATTCTGGATATTAGACCTTTGTTGGATGCACAGTTTGCAAATATTTTCTCCCATTCTGTAGGTTGTCTATTTACTCTGTTGATAGTTTCTTTTGCTGTGCAGAAGCTCTTTAGTTTAATTAGGTCCCATCTGTCAATTTTTGTTTTTGTTGCAATTGTTTTTGAGGACTTAGTCATAAATTCTTTCTCAACGTTGATGTCCAGAATGGTGTTTCTGAGGTTTTCTTCTAAGATTTTTATAGTTTGTGGTATTACATTTAAATCACAGTGTAATTTGTTAGTGTAACATAACTACTGTATTCTTGATTCACCTAGGCCTTAGGTATCATAATAAGCAAGTCCATGAAAGAATAAGCTTTGAATTGCTAATTAGATCATTAGCAATTTATTTTCAAAATAAGAAGCCCCATCTGTATTACTCTGAGGCCACAGATGGCCTATTTTTGTCATCAAACCTCAAAGTATATTTTCCCATGGAATGTTAAATATTTTCTTTACAAATGACCAGGATTTTAGAAATTTCCTTTGTAACTTTGTAGTAATGTGTCAATATATACAAGCGTCTGAAAGTCCCTTTGATGTTCAAAAGCTGTCATATCACCTATCCTTGGAATCTGAAAGAAAGAAAGGTAACATAGGGAACCCCCAGTGTTCTAAGTCCATTCCTTACTCTCCAGCCTCCAAAATGATTAAATTCTAAGTTTTGTTTATTCAGGTGCCTCAAGCCTGAGTCTCAGCTTAATCACTTTCTCCCAGAAGCTTTTCCTGACTCCAACAAAGGTTAGCTACCTCCTCATATGCCCTCACAGCTTGTGCTTTAAGGTAAGTATGGCTTTAACTGTAATCTCTGCTAGAATGTAAATAAATGGTAACAGATTCAGGATTAGTTCAGTCTTGCTTACCACTAGAATCCCCAGATTCTAGCATAGTGCTAGGAATTCAATATATACTAGAATGCCTTGCTCATTCTACCTGACCCCTTGCGCAGCATTTGATATTCTAGAAGACCTTCTACTTCCCCTTCCTGAAAGCTCCCCTCTCTCAATGTGGCACACTCTCCTCTTGTGCACCTCCCACCATTTTCACTGGTCTTCCAATGGCTTCTTTCCTTCTGCCTTACCTTTATACTCAATCTCTACATACCATCCTAGTCTATCTTTTCTGGGCCAAATATGGCAGGCACTTAATATGGGTGGAATGAAGGAATAAAAGAATGTCATGCTTCAGACTCTTCTTGAGAAATGCTACTCATCTCCATAGTTTCAATGATTATGTTAAACTAATAAGGTCTAAATATTCCCAAAACTACACTTCTCATCTGAGCAACAAACCTATATCTCTAACACCCCCTTATGTCAATACGTTCATAACTAAATTCAGGATGTCCAATTAAACATAGCAGATTAATCATACAGAATTATCTCCTTTCCCACTCCAATCTCTGCTAAGATGATGGCAAAGGAATTTCTTTTAAGAAAAATGTACAAATCCACAAGGGCAAACAGAAGAGAATACAATGGTTAGCCACAGATTCCTACAAATTTTGGGATGGTGCAAAGAGGACAGAGGTGAAATAACTGACTTAGGAGAGTACTGGAATTAGGACAGTATGGATGTAGTGTTTTTCCTCATCTTTAAGGACATTAATGATAGTTGCAATTTTTTTCTTCTTTCTTAATTGGCTCTGTTTCTTCCGAGTGACTTTTTTTTTTCTTTTTCTCTTTTACTGTTGAAAGGTTTCTAAATGCTGAAATAAATACAACAACAACAACAACAAAAATTCAGCCTGCAGAATCCTGGAAGGGCTCAGCATAGGGGAACATTAGATACTAAGGAGAATGAAGCTTATACACTAACTAGCTAGAGTGAAAACATAGGAAGTGACAGTTTACCAAGAAATGAACTGTGATATACAGAACTACATCCCCAGGTCCTATTCAGGAATGCTGGCAGCTAGGCTTATAACTCTCCGGAAGATTAGAAGATCCTTCTCTGAGAACATGAACAGCCTAAGGGGGAAAGACTTCCAGGTATTTGGAAGTCTACCCACAACAATAAAAAAATCCACCATCAACAAGCCCTACCTATGCCCACATAGCTTCTATTCAGCCTTTTAATGCCCTATTCTTAAATAGGAACAGACAGGAATTCATATAACGAATATAAATGTCAGACAAGGATTAACAAACGTTTGAGGAAAACCTCTAATAAAATCTCAGAAAAAGAGAAAATGAAGAAAAAAAGGCATCTGGAAGAAACAGAGCCAATTAAGAAAAAAAATTGCAACTAATGTCCTTAGAGATGAAAAAAGATATTGCATCCATAAAATAAGTATAGGATACTATGAAAAATGAATAAACAGAAAAGAATGTTTGGAATTTAAAATAAGGTAGCCATAAAAAAATTATTCAAGAATTAGAAAATAACATCAAGGACATCTCACAGAAAGTGGTCCCCCTCACCAGGGTAGGGGGAAAAAAGTAAGACAGGAGAAAAATATTTCCTTTTAAATTATTAGAGAATTAATTCAGGAAGACCAGTAATTGCCTAACAGGATTCTTGAAAAAAGGGATCAGAGAATATTATGAGAGGAAATTATCAAAGAAATAATACAATAAAATATCCTCTTGGGAGCAAGACTGTGAGGCAGTGAGAAGTAAAGCAAAATGCTCCTGTTTTCCATCAAACAACATTTAGTACTATTTGCATTTTAAACTATGTGTATATATTACTTTGATAAACAATTTGAAGGGAAAAAAAAAACCCTCTGTTTCTTACCCCCAAAGCTGTCATTCCTTTCTGTATTCTCTTTCTCTGCTAATATTATCATCACCCGTTAGTTCCAAAACAGCCCTTTAAGTTCTACTTTTTTTTTTTTGAAACAAGGTCTACTCGTCACCCAGATTGGAGTACAGTGGCATGATCACAGTTCACTGCAGCTTTGACTTCCTGAGCTCAAACAATCCCCCCACCTCAGCCTCTTGAGTAGCTGAAACTATAGGCACAAGCCTCCATGCCAAGCTAATTTTTTAATGTTTTGTAGAGATGGGGTCTCCCTATGTTGTCCAGGCTGGTCTTAAACTCCTAGGCTCAAGTGATCCTCCCACCTCGGCCTCCCAAAGTGTTGGGATTATAGGCATGAGCCACCACATCTGGCATAAGTTCCACTTCTGATGGATCTTTCACACATTTCTTCTCTTCAACCCTACTACCCTCGTTGGATCCTCAATCACCTCTTCCTGGAATGTTCCACAATGTCATTACTGATGGCTCTGTCTTTGGTCTCTGTCCCTCAAAACCATCTTGCTACGGCCATGCTTTAAACGTTTTTCATGCCTGCAATGGACTCCTGAGAACAGTTTTTTATCTGTTTGTAGCCTCCAACCTCCAGGGGCTTGGAGTAGGTAGGTAGGAAGGTAAGTTTTCCCTACCCACCGTGTTCCCCATTGGCACCTCCAAATCACTTCATCTCCTTCCTCCTTCAAAACTTCCCACTCTTCTGAAGATTATTCCATCTGACCATATTAGCCAATACTGTTCCTTTTGACTGTTATCTGGCTAGCCAGTTACCCTGGTTTGCTGAAATTCTAGCACCCAGCTTGCCATCTTCCTCTCTACCACAGCTTCTATTACAACCTTGGCAATTTCAATATCCACATTAAAAAGTTACTTCCATACTTGTTGTTTTTTTAGAGCAGGGTCTCACTGCATTGCCAGGGTGGAGTGCCGTGGCTATTCATAGGTGCACTCACGGTGCATGGCAACTCCAGCTCCTGGCCTCAAGTGATCCTCCTGCCTCAGCCTCCTGAGTAGCTGGGACTGTAAGTGCAGGCCACTGCACCTGGCTCTGGCCTCTAACATTCTTAATTTCTTCAACTTTGTTATGTTCCATCTGGGCCACTGACTGCCATGGCCATACTCTGGTTCTTGTCATCAACATCCTGACCAAAAGCCCCTATCTCTCTAGCTTCCCTCAAGCACCCTCCAGTCAACCTCAAAACAGCACGGGAAATCTACGAAGACCCCTTCCTCACCACCTGTGTTAGGTAATATGTTTCAGTACTATAATCACTCCCTTGAAAACACTTTAACTGCTTTGTTCCTTTTTCCCTCCATCCTAGTTGCCCACTTGTCCAGCTCCAATTATAAGTGATTATGGGTCTACATCTAACTAGCTAAATTTTCTCCAGAAATAAAGAGAAACATGACAGAACTTCACTAATTGGTCTCTATGCCCCAAAATATCAAATGGCAAACAACATTGCCCATCAGTCTCACTAATCTCTCTGGCAAATTTTTCTTTCTCCAAAATGCTTACTTTTCTATTACCTTTTCCTTTTCCTCAAACTTGGAACATCCTATTCTATCCCTCTGCTGATGACCTTGCCTTCCCTTCACACTTTACTGAGAAACAAGAAGTGATTTGACAAGAACTGCCTATCTTGTCTTCCTGCCACCAATACTATCAATCCAGCCACATCAGAACCTATATGTACAATTTGTTCTCCCTGTGAATAGAAGAAATTTCCTTGCTTCTATATAAACCAGCATTTTTGCTATTTAAGAACTGCATTCCTAAAATCACCCCTAATCTCTCCTAAGTCTTCAGGTCCCCTTTCAGTTGGATCATTACCAGCCTCAGAGAAGCATATTTAGTATCACCCAGCCTAAGCAAAACAGAAAATGTCCTTGACCCTATGTTCTCTTCCAGCTTCTATCCCACTTTTTTTTTTTTTTGAGACAGAGTTTTGCTCTGTCGCCCAGGCTGGAGTACAGTGGTGTGATCTCAGCTCACTACAACCTCCGCCTCCTGGGGTCAAGCAATTCTCCTGCCTCAACCTCCCAAATAGCTGGGATTACAGGCTCCTGCCACCACGCCTGGCTAATTTTTGTATTTTTAGTAGAGACGGGGTTTTGCCATGTTGGCCAGGCTGGTCTCAAACTCCTGACCTCAGATTATTCTCTCATCTCGGCCTCCCAAAGTGCTGGGATTACAGGCATGAGCCACTGCGCCCGGCCCCTATCCCACTTTTCTTCTCTTCTTCACTATAAAACGTTTCCAGAATGTCTTTAGTTAATAGGCTCTTTCTCACCTTCCATTATCTCTCCAGCCTATTCGATTGTAGTTTTATACCTGTTTTTCTTATCATATATATTATATAGGAGAGGAAATATAGTTATTAAGTTTGGGCTTTGACCTCATGGGTTCTAATCCATGTTCTGTGATTTACTAGGTATAAAAGCAATGTAACTTCTTTGTGCCTCAGTTTCCCCAACTTAAAATGAGGATAATTAAGTAACTATCTCATAGGGCTGTTGTGAGGATTAAAATAGCAACTATAAAAGCACAAGAATATCAGTCATATAGAAATTGTTCAAGACATGCTTGCCATTGTAGTCAACAATGACCCTCCTTCATCTTATGAAATCCAACAATGAAGGCTCCTCTCTCTCAAGCAGCACTGGACAGAGTCCACACCTCACTTCTACTCATGGATTCTGTGACATCCTACTCTCTTGGGTTTCCTTCTACTTCACTGGCTGCATATTTTCAGGATCCTTGCTGGCTGCTTAATCTCTAAATATTGGATTACTCAGCCTTCCCTTTTTACTATCTAAACTCTTCCGAGGTAGCCTGATCAAGTCCCAAGCTTTTAAATACCATGTATGTGCTGATGTTGTTCAAATTTGTATTTCCTATCATGGCTCTCCCCAGAGCATCATATATTTAACCATCTCTACCAGGTTATTAAGTTGGTATCACAAACCTAACAAATCTAGGACAGAATTCTTAAAGACTTCCTTCTCCCCATCTCGGCCCATACACCTGCTCTTCTCAATCTTCATATTTCTGGTATAGTATCATCATTCACCTAGTTATCAGGCCAAAAAACTAGGCATATCTGATTTTTCCTCCTTCTCTCAATCTGACATCCAAATGTTAGTGGTCCTGTTTGTTCCACCTCCAAAATAAATCCCAAATTTATTTCTACTTCTTACCATGTCACTGCTGCCATTTTAATCCAAGCTATCATGACTTCTCTGCCAGATACTGCAAAGTCATCCCAATGGGTCTCATTGCTGCCATGCTTTGCCCCCAACAGGCCAACTTCCTCAGAGCAGCCATAGTAATCTCAAAGGATAAACCAGACCTTATCAATTGCCCGCTTAAAATCTTCCAGACACTTCCTATTATGATTAGAATAAAATTCAAACTAGTGAAGTCAGTATACATATGAATGATTAATGACTGAATGACTGTAAAGACTTATTAGGATTATAGTTACAGCTGAAAGTTAATCTACTCTGTAGAATTGGTTTGTAAGATGTAACAACTGTATCTAAAACCCTCACAAATTCAGGAATATGTATACTATATATGTTTCTTATAAACAAGATTATTGCTACCCAGGCAAACTCTATGTTCTCTCTATACAGGTGAATTTGCTGAAGTAGAATGATCGTCTGGAAGTTTCACTGTATCTGACAGGTTCTGAGAAGTATGCTCATGCCTCTAAATCTCAGCAACATTTGGACCCAGTGAACCCTACTGATTCCTAATAAACTGTTCTCTGCTTAGAAGTAAATCTTCCTAGACTTCTGATGACATGAATACCCTTCAAAGAGTGTATTGCTGTTTTCTTGCATTGATCAACACCACTGCAGATCACCAGAAACCTGGCAGATGACTCATCTGGCAGAAACATGGAATATATTCTAAATAGAAGTCACTTTTAAATGAATTGATTGATTCTTATACTGCACAATAAATTTTCATTTCTTGATCATCCTCTAGAAAAGATAAAAGACTTTTAAATTTAATAAAAAATGCTAGGCATTGTTTTGGTAATCATTTGAACCACTATTCTTTTATTTTATTTTATTTATTTGTTTTTTTTGAGACGGAGTCTCGCTCTGTCGCCCAGGCTGCAGTGCAGTGGTGCGATCTCGGCTCTCTGCAACCTCTGCCTCCCGGTTGAACCACTGTCCTTAAAATGTATTTATTAATAAGATCTGTGATTTCTACCTCAGAAAAATATCACTTAACATGTAACATTTTTAATATTAAAAAATAATGCAATAATCCTAATTTTGAAACTAGCAACCTAATTATAATTAATGTTTACGTATTTTTACACTGTGGCAAAATATCAGCATCTCAAGATTACTACATGTTAATCTAAGATCAGAGTACAAAACAATGGCTTTGTCTTTTGTTTTTTCCTTTTTGTGGAGAATGGGGTCTCACTATATGGCTCAGGCAGGCTCAAGCTATGCTCCTGCCCCTGCCTCCCTAAGAGTTGAGAGTACAGGCATGAACCACCACGCCCAGCCAGCGTATAAAACAATGTTTTAAAATTTTCCTTTGGAGGCCGGCACAGTGGCTCACGCCTGTAATCCCAGCACTTTGGGAGACCGAGGTGGACAGATCACAAGGTCAAGAGATCGAGACCATCCTGGCCAACGTGGCGAAAACCCGTCTCTACTAAAAATGCAAAAATTGGCTGGGCATGGTGGCGTGCGCCTGTAGTCCCAGCTACTCAGGAGGCTGGGACAGGAGAATCGCTTGAACCTGAGAGGCAGAGATTGCAGTGAGCCAAGATTGCGCCACT
Organism: Symphalangus syndactylus; assembly: GCF_028878055.3. Classification (NCBI taxonomy): domain Eukaryota; kingdom Metazoa; phylum Chordata; class Mammalia; order Primates; family Hylobatidae; genus Symphalangus; species Symphalangus syndactylus. Next base: position 28,998,346 of record NC_072428.2, on the reverse strand, counting down.
ACACAGCCTGTGCAACAGAGCGAGACTCCATCTCAAAAAAAAAAAATTTCCTTTGGAAACCCCAACTCTGATTTATTTGTAACAAAACATGCCTTCAGTTAGTTAATTTAAGAATATCCCAGGCTAGGTAACATAGGAAGACCCTATCTCTGCCAAAAAAAAAAAAAAAATTAGCTGTGCATGGTGGCATGCTCCTGTGATTCCAGCTACTCAGGAGGCTGAGGTAAGAGGATCATTTGAGCCCACAAGTTCAAGGTTACAGTAAGCTATGATCATGCCACTACACTCCAGCCTGGGCAACAGAGCCAGAGGGAGGCCCTGTCTCAAAATAAATAATTAATGTAATATAAATAAAACTAAAATATCTACACAGGGAAAAATATGCCAAAACCCATGAGCAAAGACTGTTTTTGATTTATCTAGGGTGCTAACCCACTTAAATTATAACCCACCATCCCTTAAACGTTTTTTCTATTTCCTTTTTTTTGCTTTACATTCTTCTAAGGGTTACTCAAGCATGCAGTTTAGAGGTGCTTGTTTTGAACAAATTAATCTTATGTTTATAAATGTAAACTAGTAACAATATAAAACAATACAAGAAAAATTGTTAGTTTTATTGGTATTACAGTGTACTTTTAATGCAAGCTAAATACAAACACAATTCTTACATATTCAGCCACTTATTCTACAAAACAACATGCCAAGATCAACCTTGAAAAGTTTATAAAAACCAAAATCCAGAAAATATCTTCCTTAACTCTAAGGACTCCATATACAAATGCAAAAATTGCTATTTGTCAATAATCACATTAAGTGTTGAGTTATTGACTGAGCAGTAAAAAACAATTTCTGATTTTTAAATTAAATACCTCCAGATAAAAGCATGTTATTTTCCACATATGCTATCTTTGGATTCTGCACAGAGTTCCAAGGCAAAGATTGCTTCTGGCTTTATGAATTACCAGAGATGATGATTTGTGTGGCTGACTTACCACAGGTCTTTTACTCTTCCTTCCTGATAGAACCTTAGTTTCTTTGGGAGGTGGCATATGAATTGGTTTCCATGGAATTGGATTACAAAAGGCTGGTTCTGGATAGGAATTTCCACTGTAAAAACCTAAAATTATTGAAAAATCAGATCAAAACAAGGAAAAACTTTCTTGACATCAAAGAAGCCACTTAAAACTTCTAGAAAAATGTTAAAATGTCAAATGGACAAATTATCACTAATAAGCGAATGTGACTTATTTGAAACTTAAACTCCTTGATATTTTCAAAGAAGTAACACTTTCCAAATACAGTAAATATTCACAGTTAAAATTAAAGCATAAATGATAATTCTAAGAATCCAAATAACATTAGTGTTAAAACCTATGTAAATCAAACTCCTGTAAAATTTTTACTAAGAAATTAATTTTACGATCCTTAAATTGAATAAAACTTTCATTTTCTAAACTCAGTCTGGGAAACTACTGGATTGTGTACTAGCTTCCACTTGTCAGATACTGAAGTTTACAGAAAAACATTTATTTTTCATATGAAGTTATAGTAAATCAAGATTCTTGTTTAGAATCACAGAAATTCTGAATCAGTGTCAATAAGATTTCACAATATCACTGTAATTGTGATTATGAGTTACGGAGCATTCTTTTGCTAATGTATAGGAAGTGTTTAAAGTATTGTGATGTCTGACATCTAATAAACACATTTGAAGGAAGAACATTTTACAAATCATCTCCAAATCCTTCAGTCACTACTGGCACAAAAATTCCTTTATTTCATAATTCATAAAAATGATATGAGCATAAAGAATAAAGAAACTTAAGTACAGCGTTTGCAGACAAATATGCTGCTTGTTAGAATTAAACTCATTAAAAATGCAAAACATTAATAAAACAATCCATTATTTTAGTAATTAACTTCTACGCAATATGTTTAGTATTCCCACCTAAACTTTTAACTTTACTACCCAATTACTGGGTTAAAGCCACTGCTTATTACTCTTTTTTTCAAGCAAGAAACAAAAAGAAGGAGCGGGACATGCTCAGTAGCTAAAACAGATGACCTTCTTGACATATGAGAGAGGCCTAATCCTGACAGCAGGAATGTGTCTTTCAGACACTGGCAACCCACTTTGCATAGATATGTCAACACTCACTTCACCAAGATGGTCAAAACAAAGTCTGGAATATGTTCTATTGTGTGAACAAAACAGAATGGGAGTATTTTAATAATAAATCACTTAAACAAGTGAAGGCAGCTGTCAGCAAGGTATGAGCTTCCAACATGAAGCACAAAGAAAAACATGCACTGCCCTTTATAATCAGACCAAGACTAAAGGCCAATCGGTTTTGTGTCTGGTTCATGTGCTGTCTAGTATTCTACCTCACACAAAGAATGTGCCAAGGACACGGGAAGCTCTGCTTTAGAGAGGGTTAGAAGGAGAGGAGGCAAAACTACCCCTTAAAATATATCCTGATTAAGGCTTTATCAATGAAAAAATGTAAGAGAACACTATTCATTTCTTAATGTTACAAATCATTACTTTAAAGCATAAGTTTGCAGTTTTGTAACTACTGCTTTTAAGAAATGCAAATGTGGAGAATGACAGTACATTTGTGGCATCTCCATAGGAACATGGTATGTTTATAATATAATCTTCTGGAAAATAGTAATTTGAAAGAAAAATAATTTTTACACATTTCTATTTCTGTCAAAAGGAGTATAATATTTGCTTCTGCAAACCATATTTATGTAAGCCACACAACATAAAAACCAACCTGTAAGTTTTCCATTGGCATAACCATAGCTCTTTGCAGCTGGACGAGGTTTATGTTTCGCATTTTCCAACCATTCCTGAAACTTTTTTTCTGCTATTTCCTTTTTCTCCTGTATTTCAGCTTGCTGTTGTTTTTCTTTTTCCTTAAAATGACAAGACCAAAATATTTCCAGGGATATTCTGTAACTATACATTCCATTCAAATTCTACTACTTCTTTTTTTCTCCAGTAGCTTCCTACCCCAATGGCTTACTGGTCATAATACTGAATCATATTTTTATAATATGAGTAGAATATTGAACATGATCAGGGACATACACTAAGGTGTCCAGCTCTGAAAAACAATAAGACATCAAACCCACAAAGAAAAAAGTATTTGCTGTTTTCAAAGAATAGTAATTTATAAAATGGTAGTAAGACTTCCCATAAAATGCATTGAAAAATATTTAAAAGGAATAACAGCAGCAAGTTTTAAACCTGACTGAAAAAATATCAACAGGCTTTCTATTTCTCAGCTTAAGAAAACTACAAATGCATATTCATTTTTGAGGTTTAAATACAGCATAACAGGATAGCTTCATGTGTTTATTTTATGCTAATATAGTGCCAATTTTCTATTAGATACTTTTTCTAAGATATAGTTGACATATATGAACACCAAAGTTAGGTATTCTAACTGGTCACTTTAATAAAAATACCTTTTCTTTCTTCTTCCTCTCACATTCTTCAGCATTTTTTTTCTTTAACCATTCTTGATATTTTTCTTTTGCTTTTTCTTGCAAGTATTCTTTCTCCAGTTCCTTTGCTGCTTTTTCCTCCATTTCTTTATTAATTTTTTGTTCTCTTTCTTTTCTTTTCTTAAATAAAAATAGATAAAGTTTAATTGTAATACCAGTAATTATACTCATCTAAGGAAAGACTGCTGCATCCAGCAATTTTCTAAACTTCAATTATTTTTAAAAATAGACATGGTATCATGGCAGTTGGCACAACATGGTTTATGAAAATATATAACATACCTGCAATTAACAGTTCAATGTCAGTCTACCTGCTGGGCTATAAGTTTCATGAGGTCAGTGACAAAGATCTTGCTCACCAATGTCCACTCAGAGCCTAGGGCAGTACTGAGTGAACAGCAGGTGTTTGATATGGTTTGGCTGTGTCTCCACCCAAATATCTTTGAGGGACCTGGTGGGAAGTAACTGGATCAGAGGGGCAATTGGTGAATAAGTCTTGCAAGATCTGACAGTTTTAAAAAAAGGAGTTCCCCTGCACAAGCTTTCTCTCTTTGCCTGCTGCCATCCATGTAAGACATGACTTGCTCCTCCTTGCCTTCTGCCATGATTATGAGGCTTCCCCAGCCACATGGAACTGTAAGTCCAATTAAACTTCTTTCTTTTGTAAATTTCCCAGTCTCAGGTATGTCTTTATTAGCAGCATGAAAACAGACTAATATAGTGTTCAATCAAAATTTGTTGAATAAATGATAGTGAATAAAAATTACAATCTGTTAGATGGTCTGAATCTTAGTATTTTTTCATGGATGCTTACTCTCATTCTAAAACAGGGGCTATATATATATATATATATATATATATATATATACACACACATTTATATATATAAATATATATATATTTATATATATACACACACACATATTTCCAGGACAGTTTGTCAATATTAATATTTGCATAAATCTTTGCCATCAGTGAATTAAGAGAGGAGAAGTGAATAATGCTCATTAAACACTGTATGTAAGGGCACATCCAGGCAAATCTCTGGCTATATAATTCTTCCATAGACCAGAGGGTGGCAAACTAAGGACTGCCAGTCACATCTGGTCTACCATCCACCTGTATTTGTAAATGAAGTTGTATAGGAATGTGGCCACACTCATTTGTTTACATATTTATTGTTTATAGCTGCTTTTGCACTATGATAGCAAAGCTGAATGGCTGCAACAGAGACTGCATGACCCCAGAGGTTTAAAATATTCATTAACTGGCCCTTTATAGAAAAAAAAATATTGATCCTTGACACAGACTATAACTCAATATTTTTTCCTCTTTATTTAAATGATAATCTACCAACACAGCTAAATTCTAAATAACCAATGACATAGCTAGTCTTATCAAAGGTTTGGAAACAAATCTGGAAGGCATAAAAAGTATATGCAATACAAATGCCATACATATCACCCAGGCAAATCATTATGAGCCAAGAAAAGAAATTCTTCCCTTGAAAGCAGCTTATAGAATACATTAATATAAGCAATTCAATGAAGACTCAACCAACAAACATCAGTTATAGACAAGGTATGTCCAGGACTGTGCAGGAAAGACAGGTCTTAAAAATCAAAGCTCAGGGCGGGCGCGGTCGCTCATGTGTGTAATCCCAGCACTTTTGGGGGCCAAGGCAGGTGGATCACCTGAGGTCAGGAGTTCGAGACCAGGCTGGCCAACATGGTGAAACCCCGTCTCTACTAAAAATACAAAAAATTAGTTGGGCGTGGTGGCATACGCCTGTAATCCCAGCTACTTGGGAGGCTGAGGCAGAACTGCTTGAACCCAGGAGGCGGAGGTTGCAGTTAGCCGAGATCGTGCCATTGAACTCCAGCCTGGGAGACAGAGCAAGACTCCATCTCAAAAAAAAAAAAAAAAAAAATCAAAGCTCAAGTAATTCCCCAAGTTGTATCAAAGCTGCTGTATTTCCTTCTCACTGGGCAGCCAATAGCTGTGAAACAGAATCTTTTCATGCTGAGAACTCAACAGCCATTGGAACAATACTGGATTTTGACTACTTCAAACTGTCAGAAGATCTACAAATTGAAAAGGACCTTGGAGTATATCTTGCTTAATCTCCATGTGACTCATGACTGTCCTCCACGACTTTACCTACAAGAAATCAACCAGTTCTTGCATTGTTTTTAATTATAGCAGCTGACATTTATTGAGTGCTAACTATGTCTGTTACCATTCTACATACTTTATTTGTATACACTCTCAATTAATTCTTATAATCATGATGTGAGGTAGATACCATTATTATCCCATTTTACAAAGGAGGAAACTAAGGCACATGGAGGCTAATTTGCCTAAGGTCATAGAGACGGTGAGTGGCAGATCACTACAGACATCATACAGAAATCAAAATGGGAGAATCTTAAAAACAACTTTATGCCAATAAATTCAATATTTTAAATGAAATGTCAAAATTCCTTAAAATATGTCACTTCCCAAAATGAATTTGAGAAAAAGTAGTGTCTGAATAACCCTCTACTTATAAAAACAATTCAAAATTTAAAACTTTCCTACAAAAACTCCAGTCACTGAAAGCTTCACTAGTTGATTCCATTACACAGTTAAAGATACTCCATATTTTAATAATATAAAATATTATTGTGGCATATCTTAATAGTATCAAACCTTGAAAAAATGATTTTAGAACACAGAGAAAAAGTAAACACATCAAAGCTTATTTTAAGAGTCCAGCATTATTCTGATATCAAAACCAGGCATGGAAATTACAAGGTAATATCAGAAACGTTCTGTATGAGTGTGGCTGGGAAGAAAACATATATATATGTTATAAACATATGCATGCTGCATGTTATAAACACATGCATGCTGCATGTTACAAACATGTTTGCTATAAATTATAAATATGTTACATATATGCTATAAACATGTTACTTATGTTATAAGCACGTGTTATGTGTTATAAACATGTGTTACATATATGCTATAAACGTGTGTGTGTTGTACATATGTGTATATATATAAAATATATATTATTTATCAGGAACAAGGCAAGATAACTGCCCTCATCAGCAAAAACATGAAATACTGAGAAATATATTTAACAAAAGATAATACTGCTATACATTGAAAACTAAAAAACACTGCTGGGAGACATTAAAGAAGACATAAATAACTGGAAAGAAAAACCATGTTTATAGATTTAAAATTTGATATTATTAAGATAGCAATTTTCTCCAAAATGATCTATGTGTTTATATTTAGCAGAATCCCAATAGTGCCAAGCACTATTAGGACAGGCATTATTAGGGAAATTGATAAGCTGATTCTAAACTATATATGGAAAGATGCAGGGCAACTAAAACAAGTTTAAAAAAGAATTGAAGACCTGGAGGATTTACACTATCTGATTTCAAGAATAATAAATTCAGAACTATAAAACTATAGTAACAAGTTAGTGTGGTACTGCACAGGATATAAATCAACAGAATAGACTAGAATCCAGAAACAGACCTATAAATACATGGTCAATTGATTTTAAACAAAGGTGCCAAAGGTAGTTTAATAGGGAAAAGATTATCTTGTCAATATTATTAGGACAATTGGATATCCACATGCAAACAAGTGAATCTTGACCTTTAATGCACACTATACATTAAAATTAAACTGAAATAGACATACAGCTAAAGCTAAAGCTATAAAGCTTCTGGAAGAAAACAGTGGAGAGTATTTTTATCCTCTCGTGGTGGGCAAACATTTCTTAAATAGAACACAAAAACTACCAACTATTTAAAAAACTGAAATATGGAAATTATTCAAAATTTAAAACTTCTCTTTAAAAATACCATTAAACAGTGCTTCTTCTTGTTAGTAAAAAAATAAATACCATTAAGAAAAATTAAATGGGGAGTTCATGACCAGCCTGGCCAACACGGCAAAACCCCATCTCTACTAAAAATACAAAAATTAGCCAGGTGTGGTGGTACACTCCTATAATGCCAGCTACTCAGGAGGCTGAGGCACGAGAATTGGTTGAGCCCGGGAGGCAGAGGTGCAGTGAGCCAAGATCGTGCCACTAAACTGCAGGCTGGGCAACAGAGTGAGACTCTGACTCAAAAAAAAAAGAGAGAGAGGAGAGGGGAAGGGGAGGGGAGGGGAGGAAGGAAGGGAGGGAAGACAGAGGAAGGAAGGAAAGAAGGAAGGAAGGAAGGAAGGAAGGAAGGAAGGAAGGAAGGAAGGAAGGAAGGAAAGAAGGAAGGAAGGAAAAATTAAATGGGAAGTAATATTTGCAATACATATATCTGAGAAGGGACTTATAGTCTGAATATACAAATTCTCGTATCTTAATAATAAGCCATACAATCCCTTCAAAAATGGGCAAATGACTTAAATCAACACAACACAAAACAAGCCAACAACAAAAGAGATGTAGAAATGGTCAATATATGTTATGGACTGAATTGTATTCCTGCCCCTCTCCCAAATTCCTGTGTTGAATCCCTAATCCCCAATGTGACTGTATTTGGAGATAGGATCTTTAAAGAGGTAGTCAAGTTTAAATGAGGTCATAAGGGTAGGACCCTAATCCAATAGGACTGGTGTCCTTATAAGAAGAGGAAGAGACACCAGGGATATATGTGAACAGAGAAAAGCCCTGTGGGGACATAAAAAGACAGCCATGAAGAGAGGCCTCAGGAGAAATCAAACCTACAGATGCCTTTACCTTGATTTCCAGTCTCCAGAACTGTGAGTAAAGATATATTTCTGTTGTTGAAACCACCCAATTTGTGGTATTTTGTTATGGAACTTCTAGAAGACTAATATAATAAGCTTATGAAAATATGCTAAACATCATTAGATCTCAGGGAAATGAAAATTAAAACAATGGCATACCACTCCACACTCACTAGAAGGACTTAAAATGAAAAAGATTGGCCATACCAAATCTGCCAAAGATGTGGAAAACTGGAACTTTCTTATTATAATAGTAGTGGAGATGTAAAATGGTACAAGTACTTTAGACAAATGTTTGGCAATTTCTTATAAAGTTAAACACATACTTACCATATAGCCCAGTAATTTAGTTCCTAGGCATTCACCCAAGAGAAATGAAAACAAGTGTCCACAAAAAGACTTGTACATGAGTGGTCAGAGAATTTTATTCATAATATCACAAACTGAAAACAACTCAATTGTCCATCAACTAGTGAACAAACAATTTCTATGAAATTGAATGAAACAGATAAACATATTCTATGAAATGTATTTCATAGAATACTATAGTCAGCAATAAAAAGGAATAATACATGAAACATCGGGATAAGTTTTAAAACAAAAGACCAACACAAAACAGTATGTATTCTATCATTCTATTTATATGAAATTATAGAAAAGGCAACTCTAATCTACAGGTCCAGAAAGCAGATTAATGGTTTCCTTGGAGCTGAGGCTGGCTGGGGGCAGGGAGTGGGGGTGAATGCAATGGGGCAAAAGGAAACTTTCTGGGGTGATGGAAGTGTTCTATATCTTTAATGGTGATGGTTACATGGGTACCTAAATTTGCCAAAGTCATCTAACTTAAAATAGTTGTATTTTATTGTATGCAAACTATAGCTCAATAGAATTAATTCTGAAAAAAAATCAGACAGACTTCTGTAGGATTTAAACTAAAGAAGCGTGAACAGAATGCCTTTAGTTAGCAAAAGGAAGACACAACAGGCACTCAGAGTAGTCACTACTACTGAGAGAGGAACCAGCCACTAAGTGGCTTCAGATTTTCTGGCACACTAGTTCTATACCACACAGAGCACAACAATAAATCTTCCTTTTTTAAAGACGCTGCACTGAGAGAACCTTTGTTTCATACAACTAAAGGAAACTAACATAACAATTGGCTACTTAAAGTTTCTGGATTTCTATTTTGCTTTCTCCAGTAGTGCCTCACACATAGTAAAAGCTGAGTAAATATTTGTTGAAAGCATGAATAATGCAATGATAACAGTATTATCAATCATATACCTTGTTGATCTGAATTAATGTCTTACATTAGAAAATCAGTTGTGTTTTGAGAATTAAAAACGATTTTATTTTTAAATAATTTTTAAAAACATTAAAAGTAAAGGACCTTTTACAAAATATGTGATAACACTGTAATAAACACATCCAGAAAATAAATTACCATGGCAACACAAATGTTAGGAGTACCAGATGAGATGGAACATTTATTTTAAAAGCACTTAAGAATTTACAGTCATATTATAAGAAACTAGCTTTGCTAATGAATGCATAAACTCTTTGTGTCTGATTTTTTCATAAAACACAGTGAATATGACTTAGAGAAAATAGCAGCCACAGATACAGCTAAAATGTGAATGAAGCTGGAGGCAGCTGAGGACCACACACCATGAAATGTAAACAGAGGAGAAAAAAGCTAGATGCCAGACAGGAAGAGAAGAACCAGGAGAGCAGTCTTTACAAATAGAGGTAAATGTAACTACAACTGAAAGAAGAAATCTGATAGGTCTTAAAGAAAAAAAAAAAAAAAAAAAGAATAATCAATTATTCCTTAACATGAACAAGAGGTCTGCAGAACAGGTAAATATAACTTCTCGGTTTTATTTTTAAATAATTCTCAACATTACGGAATTTTGCCTGCAATAACTAGTGATTTATGTCAGGGCAAGCCACTTCCCTCCAAAAGAAATAATTTTTTTTTTCTTCAAATAATTGGATTAGGTCTACTGCCACTAATTAAAACAGTGAATATATTGTCTCCCAGCAGTATCTTACATTCTTAGACAAACAACAACTAGGTTTGATTGGCATGGTAAAATTAGCTTAATGGCATTAGAAGAGGGACTTTTAGAGGAAAGAGCAAACTATTCTGCATGTGTAAAGTAATTTTGTTTTATAGTTACAAATTTCAAAAAGATATTACCCAAAGTTTTATAACAATCACAGAGACTTATTTTGATTTTTGAATTTATTCACAAAGATCTCTTTCTTGTTATATCATGGGATGAAGTAAACTTTTTTAAAAAAAAAGTAATTGACTTCTAAACAAATGGTTATAACACACACATACACCTAACCGATTTCCTTCTTATAATACTTGGATGAAGAAGGTTATATCATCTTCAATTTACTGAAATTATTTACTTAGTACTCTTATTAATACCACTGGGCATTAGATTCAACAATAAAGATAAAAAGTTAGAATTAAAATTTAAAATATTGTCCTACAATTTAAACATTTTCCACATCTGTAAAACTGGATTATAATAATAAAAGCAGTACCACTCTAAATACGTAAAAATCACAACAGAAGACAAATTGACCACAGAATAAGTATTTTTAAAATTTTGAATGTGTGTGATCCATACAAGAATATATTAAAATTAAAAGGAAAAAATGCATCCGTTCAATGAACATCTTCATTCAATTGAACTATTTTTGGACATATATCATGCGCAGGTACTCATCTAGCTCCTGGCAAACTGAACAAAAGAGGCAAAAATCTCTGCCCTTATGTAGCTTACAATCCAGTATAAGAAGTAAACAATAAGTTGAAAGGCATAATGGAAAGAGATCACAAACAGGGGAGTAGTAATTGTAAAGAAAAGGAGGAGATGATTAGGAACAACAGAAGAATTTTTTTTTTTTTTAATTATACTTTAAGTTTTAGGGTCCATGTGCACAATGTGCAGGTTTGTTACATATGTATCCATGTGCCATGAACAACAGAAGAATTCTAATTAAGCTTTGGTGACCAAGAAGACAGCGGAACGAAACAGAGAAATGAGAGAATGGTTTTAAGAAGGAGGAATGGGCAAAATGGGTTGTTTTAGATTTGCAGACTTGGAGGCACTTGCCATAAGGATCCAGAAGGTCAGGCCTAGAAATACAGACTTGGTGACTGCCTGCAGGCAAATATTAGTGCAAGCCACAGGAGGGAAAAAGGAGAAAAGTAGAGGGCAAAGGGCAGAAGATAGAGACTTGATAAATATCCACCAGGATAGAAAAACAAAACAAGCCAGAGAAGAAAGACTCTACGAGAAGTATTTTTTAAAACCTAGGTAATGAAGTGTAATAGGAAGAAATATTTTGCAAAAGAGATGTCAATGTGTGTATCCATTTTCCCCTCCTTACTTGCTCATCCTTTTTCTGAACCCATTCCTTGTGCTTTTCTTCAGCAATTATCTTTCTTTTTTCACGTTCTTCCATTTCTTTTCTTTTTTCTAGTTGTTGATTTAATTCCTGTGGATTTTATTTAGACAAAAGGCAACATTTAATAGAAGCACCCAAATAATGTATATTTTAAAAGTCTGAGGTTATTAACCAAATTAAACAAGAGTATAGTTTCCTTTACAGAGCATATGCCACTAGTGGCAATAACTTACTTAAGTAACCAGTCTATGATGAAAAAAAGCATTGGTAAAAGTATAAGTCATTTTTTAGAAATGTGCAAATAATTGCTTGGCAGCAAAACACTAGTTTCCTAGACTAAACTTCAGCTAAATTACCCTCATTGAAATCAACTTTCCCACACATAAATTTTGGCATCACTCTAAGCTACTGGCAGAAGCTCAAGAGAATTGCAACTTTTTTTTTTTTTTTTTTTTTTACAGTTATAAGAAGCTTCTGGATTCCTGATGAAGATAAAGCATAGAAATTAAATAATCCCTATATTAAAAATTTAATTCAGTTACACAAAAGAAATACAAAGAAACCATTCAATTTTCCTTAGGGAAAAAAAGAACCCAGAGTTTTCTTCACTGATTTTATAGCTGCTGAAGTGTAAAACAAAACCACATTCATATCCCAGATTATTTAACTGCCTTGCTGTCACTCGAATCTACACGTTTGGGCATTCCCTCAGGAAAAAGAATGTGAAAGGTATGGCCAAATAAAACTACAAGTTGAATGCCACCACTCTGTCACTCATCAGTTAAATTGCTGCATTGGTTGAGAATGCTGTTCAAACTAGACTTCACTAGGACTTCACAACCATAATTACTGGTTATTTTTCTTCTCTGTCTTTAGATACTAATAGTCAGATACCTTACGTATCTTCTGTTGGTCTCCACTCTCCTCCATAGCCCTTTCTTTCCCAAACACCTACCTACTTGGGCATGGGTGGTAGTGGGAAAGACAATTTTCCAACCCTCAGACTAATTCCAGTGTCTTAAATGAAGATAAAACTTGACACCAAGAACATCTCTTTTGCATTTTAAACAACTGGTCACAGGAAATCTGTCTTCCATAATCACTCATCCTAAAATTCTGCTGCATAGAAGATAGCTGCCCTCACTCAGGAAGTCTTCCAACTTTTAAACACTATACCCCCAAAAGCAAATATCCATCTTTAAGGATTTTTCATCACTTCAGCAGCTATTGTTCTTTGATGACTTATTCAGTATACTTTTATGGTACACCTACTATGGACCTAGCAAGAACTGATATAAATCTGATATAAAGATGAAATCCCAGAAGTCTCTGATCTGATTCTCTATACACTAAAGAAATAAGTGCTACATTGAGAGTTATTGCATATCATAAAAGTTCAGAGAAGGGAAGGGAAGATGAGGAGAAACATCTTCCCTTCCCCCTAGCCTAGTCTACCAGGCTAGTCAGAAATGAGCACCATACAAGGAACAGTGAAAAGATGGCTTCAAAATGAGAGAGATTGAGAGGTGGGAGGGGGTAGAAAATTTGAGTGTGGTACTAGCTAGATGGAGAAGGTCTTTTGAGACAGGCAAAGTAAAGTGAACTACATGAAACAAGAATACCTGGCAAAAGGGAAAATTCAGAGCTCTTAATGACAAAGGCTGAAGACTGCATTTGAAGGCATGAGAACTATTCTGAGGAAGATTGACTAAGAGTGTGCCATAGTATACGAGTTACAAGAAAAAGAAGGTCTGGGCCTCTGGGCCAGGCGCGGTGGCTCATGCCTGTAATCCCAGCACTTTGGGAAGCTGAAGCGGATGGATCACTTGAGATCAACGGTTTGAGACCAGCTGGGCAAAATCGTAAAACGCTGTTTTTACTAAAAATACAAAAATTAGCCAGGTGTGGTGGCAGGTGCCTGTAATTCCAGCTACTGGGGAGGCTGAGGCCAGAGAATCGCCTGAACCTGGGAGGCAGAGGTTTCGGTGAGCTGAAATCGCGCCACTGTACTCCAGCCTGGGTGACAAAGTGGGACTCCATCTCAAAAAGAAAAAAGGAAAAGGAAAAGAGGGTTTGGACTTATGTCAGGAAACAAAAGGGGGAAAAATTATATATATATATATATATATATATATATACAGGTACACAAATACATGTGTGTATATATGTATGTTTATATGTGCATATGTGTATATATATACAAATATATAAATATGAAAGACATTAATTGGCAAGATATAGACCTGACAACTATATATCAAAAATTTTCCAAAGGCCGGGCACGGTGGCTCACACCTGTAATCCCAGCACTTTGGGAGGCCAAGGCAGGCGGATCACGAGGTCAGGAGATCGAGACCATCCTGGCTAACACGGTGAAACCTCGTCTCTACTAAAAAAAAAAACACAAAAAATTAGCTGGGTGTGGTGGCGGGTGCCTGTAGTCCCAGCTACTCGGGAGGCTGAGGCAGGAGAATGGCGTGAACCCCGGAGGCGGAGCTTGCAGTGAGCCAAGATTGCACCACTGCACTCCAGCCTGGGTGACAGAGAGAGACTCTGTCTCAAAAAAAAAAAAAAAAAAATTTCCAAAATAGCCCCAAATTTTATTTTCAAGAAAAGTAATTATTTAAATGTATAATTAAATGTACCTTTTAAGATTCTTCATTTGCCTAAACTAAAAAATGAGAAAAAAAGAAACCCTGTACTCCTATTTGATGGCTAACAAATTTTGGCTAACAAATTTTAGCTAATGTTGATTGAGGGGTTAAAAAAGGGTCAAAATGTACCTAGAAAATGCTACCAATAACCCAAACAGTGTTCTAATCTCAGGATGTCTGTTCAAGTAATTTGTCAAACCAGAATATACATCACATTTTGAGACACAACCCTCCCTTCCAAGTCTGGCCCTTCTTAGAATTTCCCACCCTGAATGACTCCATGTTTACCACAAAGGCCAGTCTCCTTCTGGACACAGCTGGAGTCTTCCTTTGAAAGGCCCCTACATGGTCTTCTGGTATACCACTGAATTTCAACAGGATTAGAGATAGCTATTAATATTTTCCCGTGGAATATAACACTTGATTATGGAAAACCAAAATCCAAAGAAGATCTTAAACATGCATTTTTATTTTAATAGGTTTTGCCTACTTTCAAATAATTTCTTACCACTGAAGGTAATAATCAGAAAAACTGAGTTTTGAGTTTCACCAACAGCTCTATATCCTGCCCTATTCCTTCATTAAGGGCTCATTAAGGGCTAATGAATAAAATGGCCAAAGGCAAGATGGTTAAAAAAAAAAAAAAGAAGGCACTAGGACTACTCACAAACTAGATAATTGTTATAATTTACAACTGATTATAATAATATATTAAAGCAAATATTAAGAATTAGAATCAGCCAATGACCATAGAGAACCTGGAGCAGTTGGCTAAATAATTATTTATAATAATTAAAAAGTAAATAAAAATTAAATGACCTACAAAACCAATATACTAGTTTTTCATAATGCTTGATAATTGATTCAATATTTACCATATTTATCATCTCAACAAAAGTTACAAATGTATAACATTTTGTAAGTGGGTAATTTTTTATGAATTAAAATAATTTTTTAACTTAGTCCCACAGAGATGTCTGAAACAAACCAAATGTCTGATGCTCAAATCAAATTTATGAGTGTGCATGATCTTTTTAATGATTAAACTATCCTACAAATTTTCTCTTAAATCTTAAAGGAAGAAAATACGAAAGCCAGAGTTCATTAAAAAATAAATACTAAGTCTGACTCACTTATTTCTAAAATACATCTTGATATTGTGGGAAAAGCATTTAAATGGAAGTCAAAGAATTAAGTGCCAGTCCCAGTTCTGCCATGAATGAAGCCTTGCCAAAATTGCTTTTCTGCCTTTCATGCTTTTTAGTTTTAATAGGGATCTGAGATGACTATTCTTTATGGTTAAAAATTTGATATGGTTTATAAACAAATTAGGGAATACAGTCAATAAAGACAGAAAAATAAGGAAAACATGAGATAAAAACAAAATAAAGGAAAAGGCAGCGAAAGAACGTGAATACCACAAAAGCTCAACATGAGCTTACAACAAGCTGAGTAGTTGGCCTATGTGTTAGGATATCCCTGGCATAACTGATAGGTAAGAGTCATGCTAAAACTGAATCACTTCAGAGTTGAGTAATAAAGTAGCCATAAGAAATGTCAAACTACTAAATATATAAAAGGTTTTAATCTTTGAACCAAATTACAAATAATTATACCCTGCTACGTGCTTATCATTGTGGTAGGGTTTATAATTTTAATCTGTTCTCAAAACAAATCTTCATAGCAGTTATTATGATCTCCTTTCACATATAATAACTTTGAGTGCTTTGTAGATATTAGTCCATATCCTGATGTTCATTTAGTCCTCATAACAACACTATGAAGCAAATATTATTCTCCCCCTTCCACTGATAAGGAAATTGAGACACAGAAAGGTTAAGGATTTCCCCAAAGTCCAAATTTTGAATGCAGGAAGAATTTACGCTTTTAAACCAAGAATTTACGCTTTTAAACCAGGCGCCGTGGCTCACACCTGTAACCCCAGCACTTTGGGAGGTGTCACTTGAGCCCAGGAGTTGGAGGCCAGCCTAGGCAACATGGCAAACCCACCCCTTCCCCCCGCCTAAAAAAAACAATAAAAACAAAAATTAGCCAGGCATGGTAGCGTGTGCCTACAGTCCCAGCTACTCAGGAAGCTGAAGTGGAAGAGGAGGGAAGGTCAAAGCTGCAGTGAGCTGTGATCGTGCCACTACACACCAGCAAGGGTGACAGAGTGAGACCCTGTCTCAAAAAACCAAAACAAAACCCAGAATTTACACTTTTAACTACTCCACTATTGCCTAACATCTGGCTTATAGATGAAGAAACTGAGGCTCAGAGAAGTTAATTAACTTTTCTAATGTCACAGAATTAGAATGGCAAGGCTAAAATTTCAGCCTTGTTCTATGTGACTACCAAGCCCGGGCTTTACTAACTTTCTGAAATTTAATTAACTTTTCTCTGTATACCGACGAAAAATGACTTGAAGTGACCCTCCTTTTCTTAATATAACAAGTAACTTCTTGTGAGACTGTAGATAAAGCCCAATACCAGAAATTGAATTTTGTTCTACCATTAACTCACTGGATCAGTATTTTCCGAATTGTAAGTTTAAAACCAATTTAATGAATTATGACCAGCCTTTTGAAAAAAGAATAGAACACCAGGTTTTGCACAAAATTAAGATGCTATTTCACATACATATGTATAAATACATATATATAGAGAGAGAGAGATACATGTAGGTATGTGTTTTTATAACATAAAAAAATAGAGTGCTCACTGTGAACAAATATTCTTAAAAGCTACTAACTAAATAATGGAATTAGTCATTGAGGTAAGAGAAGTAAGTCTGGGAATTCAAAAATACACCCTAATTCTGAAAATAAATGAAAAAGCTTTAAGAAGACTATGAATAGTAATGATATAAATAACAATACAAATAAAAACAAAGCCAGGCATCTTTATACTTCATTACATTTAATCCTCACAAAACCCCTGTGACACAGGTATTATTTTATTCCTCTTGAGCAGACGAGAAAATGGAAACATAAAAGTTTAAATAACTTGCTTACACCCAGCAAATAAAAGAACCAGGGTTTTTATTATTCTTGCCTAACATCAACTGTAAGGTCTTTCTCAAGCCCTGCGCACTGCCAAGAGGAAATAAGTGCCACTCTCACAGTGCACTTTTCCAGGAATAAATTTGTAATCTAGAATACAAAGTATCATACAATAGGAAAATAGCAAAATGTATTAGTTTTCATAATCATTTGAATTATGCCAAGCCTCTGGGACATGTGACTGCCTGCTTGGTTAGAAATTTATCAAATAATAACTGGTTTCAAAACTAACAGAAAAGTTATTCTAAGGAAGATCATGAAGCTTTTGTTCCCAAGATTTTTTTTTTTTTTTTTTTTTTTTAGACAGAGTTTTGCTCTTGTTGGCCAGGCTGGAGTACAATGGTGTGATCTCGGCTGACCACAACCTCCGCCTCCTGGGTTCAAGTGGTTCTCCTGCCTCAGCCTCCCAAGTAGCTGGGATTACAGGCATGCACCACCACACCCAGATAATTTTGTATTTTTAGTACAGATGGTCTCTCCATGTTGGTCAGGCTGGTCTCAAACCCCCAACCTCAGGTGATCTACCTGCCTTGGCCTCCCAAAGTGCTGGTATTACAGGTGTGAGCTGCCATGCCCAGCCAATTCTCAGGATTTTTTTTAGCAACAATTACTAATAAACTGAAACATCCAACAAGAGTGAACCAGATAACTATATTTTAACAAATATGTAATACATTTTAAATATATTTAAATAATATTAGCCATTTTAAAATGTTATAAAAATGTTTAATGATAGAGAAAAAGAGTTTTATCCTGTTTCATTAAAAACAAGAAGTGTCCCTCATCATTCAAATTTATCTGGCTTTAGTGTTTGGATAGGAATAATTCAGATAGTCTGGATAGTGAGTTTAGGGGATGCCAAATTATCCAAATCTATTTGGTTGCCATGTTCTGAAATAGTAAGAGTTCAAAAAATATGTGAATATTCTCATTAAAGAAGGGATGTGAAAATGCATCTAAAACTATTTTTTTTTTTTGAGTTCATATAGTAAAAGTTCAAAAGAGACTCACACATGGAAATGTCCATAAGTGAGGGAGGCACAGAGAAACTGAAACACCCTGAAAGACTAGCAAGCAGTTTCCCACCGCCCGGCACACAGGGCACATGCTCACGAGTGACACACGGTGGGGTGGGGGGGGGTTGGGGGCGGTCGGGGGGCAGGTAGATTCCTGCCTCTATTTTGTTTCAGTGAAGTTAAAAATTTTGCTGAGTGTATACAGTTGAATTTACTTTAGTTAAATGTACATATGTTGATGCTCCAGTGTATGTACACATACAACATATATATACATTCGTACATATTTCAAAATAATTTACATAGAAGAAAATCTGGAAAGCTATGTCATAATACTAACAATGATTATCTTCAGACAGTGAAATTAGAGGAGATTTTAATTTTCTTAATTATGCTTAGCTGTATTT
The DNA here is from genome assembly GCF_028878055.3 of Symphalangus syndactylus. NCBI lineage: Eukaryota > Metazoa > Chordata > Mammalia > Primates > Hylobatidae > Symphalangus > Symphalangus syndactylus. The sequence goes on along the minus strand of NC_072428.2, from coordinate 28,979,501 downwards.
TCCAAATGCTCTAACAATGAACATATTTCTATTATTATGACTTATTAGTTATTAAATTTGATATAGTAAACTAACATAAATGCAAAGACTTTGTTTTCAGGAATAATAACATTAACATTTTAATTTACAACTACAGCTCTACTTTCTGAGCTCACAGATTAAACAAAAAGAACACTGTCTAGTTTTACCTCTAGAGCTTTCTGTCGCAGCCGGTCACGTTCTTCTTTTTCTTTGCCAATAAACCACACCTCCCATGGCGTCAGGCGGCTTTCTGGTAAGCGCACCTGTTTCTGTTCTTCTTCGTTATCTTCTGATTCAACCTCAGTGCTACAAAAGAGAGGCTACTATAGTACTTGTACAAGAACCTCTTTTACTTCCTAGTCCAAATCACGTAACTGTACAGTAAAAGCAAAACTTAATAGTGTATTTACAATGTTGTGATTTTTACAAATATACATGAATTACACATAAGTATACATTTGAAAAATCATGAAAAGAAATTCTAATATTTGAATTAGTTTATATATCAAACTGCCTTTGAATTCCTTCATCTTCTAAAACCACGTTATTTAACACCCCATTGGGATAACCCACACCCTATCCATTTGCCTCAATGCCAACACTTTTTTATTTCTAAAAATCTTACCTGGATAACTAATTACTCATTACAACATATAATCCTAATCAGATCCTGAAGCAGACTCTTCCCTTTCCCTCCCTTAAGTAGTTCAGGAAAAAAAGATTATGTAGTACACACAAAGAGAATGATAAAGCAAACATGTTAACAATTAGGGACTGTGGGTGAAGGGTAAATGAAAGTTCTTTATATTATTTCACCTCTTCTATAAGTTTGAAATTGTTTTGAAATAAGAAGCCACAAAACATTCTTTAACATTTTGGTTGACACCCTTTTGCCAATCCTTACACAGGGTGTGTATGACTCTCTAGCCTGGTTACCTCCTACCATAGTCTCCATCTCCATCATGCACCTCTGTGAGTCTGTCCCTTCTGAGGATAAGGAAAAATAACAACTCAGGGTAAAGAGAAGAGCGGCAGGGAAATAAGTACATACATAAATAAAGAACACAGGGTCTTGCCCAGATACACAGGCTTCATGAAACTTAGAAAAAGCTTAACAATCAGCAGCCATAAAAGCAAGGTTGTTCAGGATATAAAGTAGCTCTAAAGACTAGTTTATTACAGACTCAGTTCTTTGTCTCTTTCACATTCCTGTTTCTAGCAACCAATTGCTTCACCCACTGCTTTGCACAACTTTTCTACTTCATAGATTCAGCTTACTCATTATTTTCTGCTACTATTATTTCTTCATTCATTCATGCCCTTATGAAATTTGTATTCTAGTGGGAAAGAGACACTGTTGATGTGTTATTTCTTACATGCGTCTTTCCTTCCCAGTCTTGCAGAAGGAACCCATCTGCCCCCACTGTAGTGTAGTTTCAACTACCACTACATGCTGATGATGCCTATATCAGTAATTCCAGGCCAGACCGTCATCTTGAGTTCCAGATCTTTATTTCCAACTATGTGATACATAACTCAACTTAAATATCAATCAGTTGAAAACAAATCTAGGCCGGGCGTGGTGGCTCAAGCCTGTAATCCCAGCACTTTGGGAGGCCAAGGCTGGTGGATCACAAGGTCAGGAGATCGAGACCAATCTGGCTAGCACGGTGAAACCCCGTCCGTCCCTACTAAAAATACAAAAAATTAGCCGGGCGTGGTGGCAGGCGCCTGTAGCCCCAGCTACTCAGGAGGCTGAGGCAGGAGAATGGCGTGAACCCGGGAGGCGGAGCTTGCAGTGAGCCGAGATCGCGCCACTGCATTCCAGCCTGGGGGACAGAGCAAGACTCCGTCTCAAAAAAAAAAAAAAAAAGAAAACAAATCTAATCATCCTCTACCATCCACCCACCACCCTTCCCACCAACAAAGTGTACTCCTCCTTTTTTTTTTTTTTTTTTGAGACGGAGTCTTGCTCTGTCACCCAGGCTGGAGTGCAGTGGCGTGGTCTCGGCTCACTGCAAGCTCCGCCTCCCGGGTTCACGCCATTCTCCTGCCTCAGCCTCTCCGAGTAGCTGGGACTACAGGCGCCCGCTACCCCGCCCGGCTAATCTTTTTTTTTTTGTATTTTTAGTAGAGACGGAGTTTCACCGTGGTCTCGATCTCCTGACCTCGTGATCCACCCCCACGGCCTCCCAAAGTGCTGGGATTACAAGCGTGAGCCACCGCACCCAGCCTCCTCTTACAATCTTACATCAGTGAATCATATCACCCTCTAGCCAGTTACTAAAGCCAGAAGCCCTAGCTCTTTGACTCCATCTGCTCCTCATCAACATCTGGACCCCTCACCTCCCATACCCACATGATCACCTAGTCATGTCAATTCCTCTTTCCACTTTTGAAAGCCATTCTTGTTTCCTCCAACCTTACAACCACCATCTGGACAAAACTGGCCTCCCTTTCTCCTTTTCAAACCATTATCCACACCTCTTGCCAGATTCATCCCTCAAATGTATCATTCTATCATGTCACTCCTCATTTTAAAGTTCTTCAATGGCATCTTTACCCACAGGATAAAATCCAAACTCCTTAGCCTGACACCCATGAATCAGCCCTTTGCCTATCTTCCAGCCTCTTCTTTCACCAACAGCTGATCCAGACTCTACATTTCACTCACTAAGAACTCCTCCTGCAGGTTGATGAATATGCCACGCCCCATGCCCTGTAACTTTCACCTAAATCTGAAATTCCTTTCTTCCACCTCCGAATAAAGTCAGATTAAGAGCTTAGATTTGGGCGTAAAACAGCCTGGGGTGAAATCCTATCTGCATCTTCCTAGCTATGTACATTTTTTTCTTCTTTTTTTTTTTTACGGAGTCTCGCTCTGTCGTCTAGGCTGGAGTGCAGTGGCGCGATCTTCCGCTCACTGCAAGCTCCGCCTCCCTGGTTCACGCCATTCTCCTGTTACTGGCGCCCGCCACTACGGCCGGCTAAGCTATGTACATTTTTTTAAAAACTTCTTTAAGCTTCTGTTTTCTTGTCTATAAAATGGAGATGACAGTTGTGGCTGGCTACCTTACAGGCAGTATTGCATGAAACTATGCATACTAAAGCACTTAATATAGTTCCAAGTACTCAGTAAGTACTTAGTAAGTCTATTATTATTACTACGACAAACTCCTACTGTCCCTTCAAAATTCAACTCCAGCACTGCCTGGAGCCACAACTCTTGGGCTTCCTGTCACTTGTTCATCTCTGCCACAGGCCATGAGTTCATTAAAGAAAATATATCTTATTTTTTTATTTCGAGAGCCTGGCTTAGGGTCAAGAATACAGTAGGGTCCTAGGAAATATTCGTTGAAAGACAATCAGACCAGTGGGATTTTCTTTTAAGAAATGACACTTTGAATATTAAATTTCCTTCCTTAATATTTATAACAAATGTGTCCAAAATGCGTGGCGCACACACTACAGCTTTACTTATAATCAAGAAAGGCTTGACAAGTGGCCACTTGTGAACAAGATATTTATTACAGCATGGTTTTCCTAATGGATAGTGGTAGAAAAACCAGGATAAAGCTGAACAGATAAACAGCAGGCCCAGAGCACATTATAAAATATTCCAGGAAAACGCTTCTTATTATCTTGTCTGAAGCTAACTTTGAGCTTAATCTCAGTTCTGACCAATACCCTTGAAGGTCAATGCATCCTCTAAACATGGCACTGTTTATACCAAAAATACCTTTAGGTAATATCCATTATGTGCAGCTGATGCCTGAGTCTAGCTCAAAGAAGCCTTACCCGATTCGTTTTGCCAGTCAGATCAATGTGGCAGGTGAGGCATGGAGAAAACGCATAAAATCCCACACAGCTCTCTAGGTTGCTCTCTGCTCCATACAGAATACTCACAACCCAGAACAATGAAAGGGCTATGACTCAGGTTGCCTGCTCTCTTCATCCTGTCACTCCCAAGCTGTCCAGGGCACCAAAGAGAGGTCAGCAGTTTGACCTCAAAAGCCAGATTGTGGACTCCAGAACTCTTATCCCAAACCTGAACACCAGAACGTGGTTTACTGCACCTTAGTAGTACCTGTGGTTGGTTATTCTGAAAACATACTGATTGCTAGTGAAGTAGGTTGTAGTAAACAGGTCACTTTTCATAACACAAAGTGCTGAAGCACAGAGATTAGCAATGTCAACCTCAGCATGTGGAGACATGGTTAGATAGGATCTGAGCATGCACAGAGGAATGGATGTCATTGTATCAATGTTAGGACCAATGGGGAGGAGGAATGAGGAAATTTTCTAAAAATCTACCTTTCCTGAAAGGAAGTGCTAAGTTTCGGAAGCATTTGACAATAATCACTGCATGTATCTGTTCTTTAGGAAGTGGGAAATGGGCATGCAGTCAGCACACATTTATTGAGCACCTAATAAGCATCTGATACTTGCCACACAATGCTTGACAACTTCAGCATTCTCTTTTCAAACCCACGTCCCAGCTACTCCTTTGATTCATAGGGACTGAAATGTGATAAGGAAGGCAGCCTTAGTCCTGTGGTGCTACCAGCTCATTCTGGCTTTGGATAAGTGAGACTACATACGTTTGCCTCCTCTCCTGGCAGGCTCCACTTAGTCAGGGCTTTGGCTCTTGGAAACTAATGCAAGGTTTCAGTAGCTGAGCTATAGTTCCGATGGTCATTTATTCCGCAGGTCACTAACTTGTGTCCAGATTGCTTAGTCCAATTGATTATGCTCAGAGTATTTCCTAAAACCTTCAAATTTACTTTAAATACCTTTGAGACCAACTCAGTCCTGAAGAATACCTACAAAGGCCCAGATGAAAACAATTTACTGAAACCCTAACTCTACCATTAAATTTTACTATCGGGTTGATCAGAGGAGGCCTGTTTCTTGTTGCTACAACCAGCCTGGATGAGTGGCTTGCTTGGTTACTCTTTCTGATCTCCACTCCCACCAATGTACTTACTTTTACTTCTCATCCTTAACTAATTCACTCCTGTAACCATGTATACGGGTTACTTCATACGGGTTCCATATTTCATTCACTGATGCTGGATATGAACACCCTATACTGAAGGGGGTATCTTGCTATTTACACATAAAGCATGAGTTCTCTGGCCTGTATTTCTTAGAGCTCCTGTACTGTGCCTTACACAGCTTGACAATCATAAACTTGTAAATGATTTCCGAAGAAAACGTAATGAGTCTATCCCAGAATGGACCTGCATTACTGGGCCTGTCTCAGAAATATTCCTACAGGGAGAGGCCCTTTGCTCCTATTTCTATATACCCAATACTAGGCATGCAGTTTAGGAAAGAGAACATGATCTGTCTATCTTCTTAGTAGACCCAGGTCTGCTAATAACTAGGTGCATGTCTTTGAGTCACTTTTTGCATTCTGAGCCATGGTTTTATTACCTGTAAAATAAGTGGATTGATTTAGGCTTCAATTCCATGAGAGTAGAGACCAGTATCTTGTTTACGGTCCCCAGTACCTAGACTAATATGTGGCACACAATGTTTGCTGAGTGAATAACAGTAGAAATAAACAAATTAAGACAGTTTTAATAACCCCATTGGTCTTAACATTGATACAATGACATCCATTCCTCTGTGCATGCTCAGATCCTATCTAACCATGTCTCCACATGCTGAGGTTGACATTACTAATCTCTGTGCTTCAGCACTCTATGTTATAAAAAGTGACCTGTTTACTACAACCTACTTCACTAGCAATCAGTATGTTTTCAGAATAACCAACCACAGGTACTACTAAGGTGCAGTAAACCACGTTCTGGTGTTCAGGTTTGGGATAAGAGTTCTGGAGTCCACAATCTGGCTTTTGAGGATTCATAGGATGCCTGAAATGGTAGCAAAGTTTTGTGTGTTTGAGACTATGTGCATTTTTCTGGGAAGTGAGACTGCAGCAATCATAATATCTCAGGAAAAAAGGATTAAGAGCCATAGGAAATCTATCGTCATTTGCAAGAATTTGCACAGGGCTCTTTAGGCGCCAAAAAAACCACCGCACCTCAGTCTGCAAGCGCCTGCTCTACGTTTGGGGCGGAGGGCAGGAGGGTGTTAGAAGGGGGTACTTAAGAGGGTCTAACGAATCTTGAAAAGGGCTGAATCGGCCGGGCGGCCTCGGGTTTACCTGGCGCACCCCTGTAACTCCATTCCTCTCAGGCTCGCCACTTTGGCCTCTGAATCATGGGCATCTTCATCCACGTCTTCCTCATCCTCCCCGTCACCGTCGTCCTCGTCAAACTGGAAGCTCTGGTGGCCAAGGGGAGACAACAGCGACCTGGTGGAATTGCTGCAGCTCAGCGGCAGCGGCGGCGACGGCGAGCGCACCACCTCCAGCCCCTGCCCACGTGCGCCCGTCATAGGGACAGAGAAGGAGCCCGAGGAGGGCCGAGACCTGGGTCTCCAGTCGACAGAGAAACCGGCGTAGCAAGAGGGAAAAGTAGGCCCCCAGCGCCCCGCCGCCCACATCTGGCCCACCAAGTTCAAACTGGCAGAGCCGCGGCAGGGACGCGCTTTCCCAGCGGGCCCTGCGCGCGCCAGGCCGGCCAATCCCGGCCGGCACAGACCCTGCGTTGCCATGGCGACGCGTGGAGGCCGGGAGGGCTTTGTCTGGGCCTGCAGAGCTTGGCTTCCTCCGCCCCGGCCTCCTTTGGCCAGCCCTTCCTCCTCAGTGGCAGGAAGGTGCCTGCTGTTTGCCAGCTTGTTTAGCATGGTGTCTCCCCACGCCACTGGCGGAGTCCTGGCTCCCTACCGACAACTTTGAGGGCCTGTCCCTTGTTTGCAGTTCATTTTGTACATGAAATATGTTACCTGTCACTGAATCAGGGAAAGAAGCAGAAACCAAAACTACCCCCTATATAATTACGAAGTCAGAATTATGAGCATCGGTCGTGATTTCTTTCAGCACAAGTCGATGTATTTTGAGGAGAGGGGAGCGAACTTGATCCAAGTTTACAGGTGTATCCCAGAACGCACTTTCAGGGCAGTTTTTGCGTGTTTTGGTAGCACTTCGTTTGCCTGGCATCTTAAGGGACCTAATTTGTCTACACATGTGAATTTTTGACCTCTTTGAAGCCTCTAGTGTATGGTAGGGTCTGCGTAAAGCACAAGGGATAGATGTTTAAAAGTCTCGCCCTTAAGTTCCTCATCCTTTTGTGGTGAAAAATGATCTCAGTAAATATGTTGATATGCATTTTATGTGGGATCTTAGGGGCACTCTCGGGAATGGGGATAAAGGCAGTAAGCAGTAAAGGAGAGGTGGATGCTTTATTCATGCTGACAAAACTGTAATTTGTAAATAAATAGGGCTTTTGTCCAGTTCATAATGTATATAACCGGTAGAAATACCATAAATGAAAATTGACCATGGCTAACACATCACACAAAACTTTTTAGTGACCAGAGTGATACAAAAACTTTGATGAAATCTAGATCTGCAAAATTTAACACAGGAGAATTAGCTATGGTAGAAGTAATAGCAACCAAAGACAATTCAGAAGGCAGAGCTATAATTAATAAAATATGACATGGTTAAATCTATTTAAATGGAATATTTTCTTTAAAATTTCGGTGAAAATAAAATGAAAGAAAATTGGAGCACTCCAAATAAGTAATAAAGTTGATCAAGGAATAAAACTGACCTAATGGAGTTTTCGTTCTCGACCCTAGTTATTCAATATTGGCATTTAAAAACCTTTTATCAGAACATCTCTAGAATCAGTAACATCGAAAGGCACTGAGCTGCGTTAGGGCCTCATAAAGAGGTAAGCTTGAGAAGCTGTTTTCCAATAGATATAACCAAGCATAACTGTAGTGGGAAAAACACTAGTATGAAAGGGACCTGGAATCAGTGGTTTTCCTGGTACTTGATAGGTTTTCCATTCCTAACACTCCTCTGAAAATGGGGGAAAAATTTACCTCACAGGGTCATATTATCTTATTAATTCTCAAAGTTTCTAAGCTCAGGATCAGACAGATACAATGAAAAATTGTGTGTAAACTTCAGAACTTTTTCACTTTAACCTCTACACATGGGAATCTAAATGTCATATACCTCTTTTGTCCCCTTAAAATGTTTTCCTAAACAAAGTATACCCTTTTCTTGATGCGCCAGGGTCATCATTATGACCAACTGTGACATTATGCACTAGCAATGCTGGACCCCCCCAAGGCTATGAGGCAGAGTCAGATGGTGCTGGTGTCTGAACATAATTAAGTCCAGCGGTCTCATTTCTTACAGTGCCTTTTCATTACTGGAGCTGAGAAGCCATAATCGAGATGGGTAGAATTATATATAAATGTACAAATGTATAAAAGTGTCTCTCCCTTTAAGTTTTAGGGTATTGACTTAGTGACATGTTTTCACACAATTAGTACTTTGGCCATGGTATATTTGAGATAATTATGTTTTGCTGGCTCTGGAAACTTGTATAAGAGTGACTTTTGCTTAAATAATTCCATCACCAGTTAGCCCTGTGGCAATATATTATTCAACTTTAAAAATTTATCCCTAGACATTAGTATTTACAGATGAAACAATATAATGTCTTAAATTTGCTTCAAAATGATGCAAGGGGCAGAGGGATTGGAGGGGGTTAGTGAGTAGGATGAAGATGAAACAAGGTTCACTACGTGCTGCAGATAATTGTCAAAGCAGTGACAGGTATGGGGTGAAGGGTGGGGGGGCGGGGTAATTATACTACTCTACTTTTTGTTATGGAAATTTCAAGCATATATGAAATTTAAAACAAACACACACGCAAAATTATGTCCCGAATGAAGAGGCATTGGGTTCTGGTTTGGGGTCAAATTTGCTGTGACTCAGGGATTCACTTAAATTTCATTAAGCCTTTTGTTTTCTCATCTGTAAAGTGAGGACTTAATGATTGTAAATACTGAAGTATTTCTAAGCATCTGGGCAACTGACTACATTTAATATCATACAGATTTTTTAATCATTTGCTTTTTAGATAAAGATTGAATCAATGGTTTTTCTGAAATTTCATAATCTGTTTTCCATGAGTATAGTTCAGACTTAGGATAAAACCTTATTTCTAAATTTCAGCAAAATGTTCTTATATGTTGACAAATAAATATCAAAAGTGTTTTCTAATGGTTACTTCCAACATTTCTTCTAATACTGTCCACTTACAAATATTTAATTTGCTTACTTTAAAACTAAATTCATTAATATACCTAGTTTTAAATTAAGGCAAAATAGATGGCTTTCTAGAAACTTTAATAATTCAAAACACTGAGTACAATATTGTATTTCATACCGTATAGCACAAAGATTAACACATTTTATATATCTGTTATTCTAGTTTTTAAATGAATAAAATGAAAAATTTTCAATAACCTGAATTTTGGAAAAAACCTTTTAATTAGGAGTTTCTTACCAAGTTATGATTTAATATTTATCAGATGTGTAAATATACATGATAGCAATTTTTAAAACTTGTAAATAGTTGGCCTTACAAAATTACAACACACTGTAAATAAATCCTTCCCACATTTTATACAAACTACATGATTTTGATATACAAAGATTCTGTTTTTATTACACTGACAATGTACAACAAAGACTATTTACAATGCAAAAAGTATATAAACCACAATTTAACAGTCTGCTACTGGCAGCCACTATAGTTTAGGAGGTAGCTTTAATTAAACAAAATGAACAGAAGCCACATTTCCCAACTTGTGTTCTAAAAATAATTTACATAAGATAAAAATTCATTATATGCACAGTATGTACAGTTTAATTATTAAACTGCAATCTAGCTGGATTTTTTTTAGTATATTCAGAATAACTAATATGGCAGTGGGTTTGCTATTGATTTAGCACACTGTTCAAAAAACATATTGAACAATTATAACTTTAAGACTCCACCCAGTAACAGGTCTAAAGCCCATAGATGGGAATCAAGTAAAATTTTTAATTTTTAAAGACACAGGACTAAGCTTTATTCTTTCTTCTTCTATTTTTATTAATAACATATTATCTTGTTTAACCAGAGTTCAACCTCTGAGCTATTGAATGGGCTCTTTTGTAAAAAATAGTATGGGGAAGATGTATGGAAGTTTCCATTTAATAGCACAGGTTCAAGATAATCCAGCTCACTAAGAAATAAACATAAGTACTTCGTGTCATAATTACTCCCTGTTTCGTCTAATTAAATGCAAGTATTGACCACAGTTTACTTTCCATATAATCCAAACTATTGCTAGGTGACATATCAACAAATTAGAAAATATTAGTAGAGCCAATGATATTAGGAAGTATTCATTAATGAGAACATTACATGGAGCCACCAAATCCCTCAGATACTATTAAACCCTCACATTAGTTAGTAGTTTAGCCAAATCGACTAAACCCACACAGCAATTAGCCTTTTACTTTTTTCTAGTAGTGTAATCGCAAAACACTTAAGAAAAAATTACTGATTGGACCAAAGCAATGTATAATGACTGAAAACAAATGTCCAGCTATTTTTTTTAACCTAACAGCTGTTAATATTGTTTTAAAAACATCTTCAGGTTTTAGATTTATAAATTGCTTAAACAAAATTTATAGTTCTCTTATGTCAAGGATGGCAAGTGAAAACATAATAAAGTAATGCCTATGTATACTCTCACAGTTCTAGCTGGGACAGTCCCTTTTTTGGCCCTGCAGTAAGTTGTCCTGAGATTAAGGATGAAACATTAGGTAAAATTAGCAAGACATTTTCTTCAGTTATAGAAAATCACATTTTAAAATAGATTTTTAAAAAATATTAACAGCTGTTCTTTATCTTGTGCTTAATACACAAATAGGTATAAATTTGCTTCTTATGGATCAGAAAAACCTAACATTATATTGCTATACTACACCTAAGATCCTTTTCAAGTCATATATTTGTTTCAAACAGACCATACATTGCTTGGACATTGCATTTTTCACCAATTTATAATTTAGGCACCTGTTCTTTGAAAATGACTGGTTTGAGAAATAAACTGCCACCTCTCCTTCTTCTAAGTGACACCAGGCAGTGATTACAGAAGTGCTTCCCAGATGAAAGATCAGAATAGGGTTCACTCTATAAACACTGATTTTGGTTGATGGGGGAAACAGTTGCACACACAGTAGTTCAGTCTTTAACTCTTGGTAGATTGTAAGCATAGCGCACCAGAGGGAATCCTCTACTCTGGTAGAAGCAGGCTCGTCCACAGGCCTGCACCTGGTCAGAACTGTCTGAGACAAAGGAATCTTCTTCATCTGCATAATCAGAGTGGGCCGACTGTGTGCCACAGTCGGACCAATAGCCCTCCGGTCTTTGGCAAGAAGCCACTGCCAATGCAGGACAGCTGTGTGATTTTATCAAGTGTTTGCATGATACTGGCTTTGTTAAAAGAAACGATTCGCAGCAGTCGCAAACAGTCAGGTTGCCCTGCAAATGTGAGTACATGCCACAGTCGTAGTAGAAATCCTGTTCCAGACAACCACCTTGGCTACTGATGGAAACTGAAACTGATCCATTTTTCTTGGTAACACGTCGCTTCAGTAACTTCCAGTCTTCTTTAAACTTTGGGTTGAAGAAAACATACAGGACTGGATTCAGGCAAGCAGGCAATGGAAAAAATATCAGAGTAACAGACTTCATTATTTCGGGGCTGATAGAGATTGCAGTGATCAATGGTGCAAATGAAAAAAATGCCACAGGGCAGAAAAAGATGCAATTGGTGAAGATTAGCCAAGCGACATGCTTAATCATGCTAGATTGTGAGTTTTCTGAGAGGTCCTCTTTTTCCAAGTTGCAGTATAGCTTAGTGTAGATAATGGCCATTAACAAAAATGCTAGTGAGTTTAATAGCACTAACGTTACAGTGAATCCTAATGATGGCGTTTCACCTGTAGGAAATGGCAAACAAAGGGGTGATGCAGAATACTCCCCTCTATGGAAAAGGGGAAAACAGCCTGCTACTGTAGCACCTAGGAAAGCCAACAGGGCAGCAACCCGGAACTGTCTGAGATGATTGCTCTTCCCATTTTTCACTATATCTTTTGCAGATAAGCTTCTTTCGACAGTTGCTAGCATTAATAAAAATATGGCACTTTCTGAGGAGAAAACTGCAAGAAACCCAGCTACTTTGCAGCCACTGCCAGTTTCCCACCAAATGCCAAATTCAGCAAATCTGCCCCAGGACACAGCATCAAGAAAAGTTAGGATGCCAGTATAGATTCCCATGAATAAGTTAGACACAGAAATCAAGCCTATAAACAATTTGGACGAAGGCAGTGATGTACAAGATGCAAATGTTGTTAAAATAACAAGCAGGTTGAAAAATAATGCAACCAAGAAAATGAACCACACAGTAAGACGAATCATCCAGCTTCCCAGTAAATATTCACAGGGCTTAAAAGCACCTAAAACAAAACACAGAGAGAGAGAGAGAAATAAAAGACAACTTAGAAAACAATTTAGAAAATGATAATGGCTTGATAGAAAAACTAATGATATAGACTAAATCTCCTCTCCACTTGAACAAAAATGAACTGATTACTAGTTCTAAGATATTTTGGTCATGGACTAGGCTATTTTAAAAATAAACTGACTTAGGCCGGGCGCGGTGGCTCACGCTTGTAATCCCAGCACTTTGGGAGGCCGAGGCGGGTGGATCACGAGGTCAGGAGATCGAGACCACAGTGAAACCCCGTCTCTACCAAAAATACAAAAAATTAGCCGGGCGTGGTGGCGGGCGCCTGTAGTCCCAGCTACTCGGAGAGGCTGAGGCAGGAGAATGGCGTGAACCCGGGAGGCGGAGGTTGCAGTGAGCCGAGATTGCGCCACTGCACTCCAGCCTGGGCGACAGAGCAAGACTCCGTCTCAAAAAATAAAAAATAAAAAATAAACTGACTTTAATTTCTTTTATTAAATATTTGACAAAGCTATAAATAAAATATTTCTTTTATTAAATATTTGATAAAGAGTGATATTTAAGGCCGGGTGCAGTGGCTCACGCTTGTAATCCCAGCACTTTGGGAGGCCGAGGCGGGCAGATCATGAGTTCAGGAGATCGAGACCACGGTGAAACCCCGTCTCTACTAAAAATACAAAAAATTAGCCGGGCGTGGTGGCGGGCGCCTGTAGTCCCAGCTACTCGGAGAGGCTGAGGCAGGAGAACGGCGTGAACCCGGGAGGCGGAGCTTGCAGTGAGCCGAGATCGCGCCACTGCACTCCAGCCTGGGTGACAGAGCAAGACGCGGTCTCAAAAAAAAAAAAAAAAAAAAAAAGAGTGATATTTAGATGAAATTTTTCATTTTTTCTTGCATCTATGCTAATTTACATAGCACAATATCTAGGGCATAAGAGGTATTTGATAGACTGGTCTGGAATGAGATGGTTCATAACTTGCTACTTTTACCTTAAGAAAGCAACTTAAAATTGTATAAATTTTAACCTGTATTCATTTTCTCACTTGTGGATAATAATGCCTGTTTCATACAGTTGTGCAGCTTAAGTAAAATTATACACAAAAGGAACTAAGCAGGATGCTGGATATATGGTTAGACTTCAATAAATATTAGCTCCCTTTTCTTCTTCCTTTCTAGCCCCAATATACTTTATAATCATGTATGTATTTGTATGTATCTACACTTATTTTTTATATATTTTCTCATGACTTTCAAAAGCAACCAGATGAAGCAGGTTAAGATAGTATAATTATCCCCATTTTTCATCCAGAGAAACTGATATTTCAAAGCATTTGATCTGACAAAGGCCATTCAGTAAGATAATATAGCTAGGACTACACCTCGGTGATGTTAACTATTCATACAAAGCTATGTACAATAAAATCCTACATAATACAAACTAGCATTGCAAGAACTCATTCAGTCGCTGAACTCTATGTTCCAGTAACTGACTTTGACATGCTAGTTATGACACAAATTACAACTGTTTTACTGAAAAATTAGAAAAGAAAAACAAGATTTTGACTATGAAACACATGAAAACTATGTATTACAATTGTCTAAAAAACATGTTTTATGAACTGTCATAAAAATGATATATCCAATAAAATGTTTTAAATTGTTAAGACGTTCACAGACCTCAAAAGCCAGTTCTGAACCATTTATCTGACTTCCAAATAATGCAAGAAACTCTTATTTTAAATTTCCTTTTTATTCCCCCTTCAGGAAGTGCTAAGAGAAAGCTCGTTATCACCTTTATCTCTGTTATCTAAACTTATCCTTCATGGAAGGAGGGGTAGCTCATCTACCTGAGAGAATAGGACACCTTTTGAGAACCCTTTTAGGGGTGAGAAAGCTTACTTTTCCAAAAAAGCCTGGGAAGCAGCCTCCACCCAGTCCCTGTCTTTGGAAGCCTGCTGCCTCCTCTGGTGCTAACAGAAGCATCCCAGCTCTCCTCCACTTCCTGTTTCTGCAGCAAGCACATCGGTGTCTGTGTGTTACTACAACTGAGTAGGGGGAGGCAGGCCTGCATTTCATCCCCATGGCAGCCCAAGGAGATGAGCTCAGACCAGCTTTCCTCCTGGCCAATCTCCAAGTTTACATTTGGGGTGGAAGAAATGGAAATGCTGCATGTTGAAGTCCAGCCCCCGCTTTAATAAACCTGTTCCCTTCTCACTGGATCATCAGTTCTTTATGTACATTCTCTGGCACATGAACTCCAGTGAGACAAGTAAGCAAGCTGCACCCCAACCTTTAAAAATTAATATAGACACTAACACACAATAAAATAAATTACATAAACTTAGATGATTCTTGCCAATTGCATTCGCTTATCTAGTAACTTAGAGCTTACTCTCTACAAAAGAAAGTATTCATAAAATACATACGCAGCCCCTTAAGAAGCTCACAATTCAGCAGCAATCACTAGTGAATCCATGATACTTGTAATTCCGAGTCATAAAATTAATGTCCAGATTATCCTGTGATGTTATACCAACAAAGGAATCTACTTTGTAGCACACAATTTAACTAAAATATTTAAGCCTTCCTTTTACAGTAAAATTATAAATACATCTTCTCTAGTAGATTAGGCAGACTATGACAATCATGACCAAATATGTGGTGTCAGTTTAATAACTTTCCCAAGACTACAAAGTTTAATGAAGTAAATGAGGGGGAATAAGGAAAGGCAAGGCTACATTAAGCACACACAGGCCGGGCGCGGTGGCTCACGCTTGTAATCCCAGCACTTTGGGAGGCCGAGGCGGGCGGATCACGAGGTCAGAAGATCGAGACCACGGTGAAACCCCGTCTCTGCTAAAACTACAAAAAAATTAGCCGGGCGCGGTGGCGGGCGCCTGTAGTCCCAGCTACTCGGAGAGGCTGAGGCAGGAGAATGGCGTGAACCCGGGAGGCGGAGCTTGCAGTGAGCCGAGATTGCGCCACTGCACTCCAGCCTGGGCGACAGAGCGAGACTCGGTCTCAAAAAAAAAAAAAAAAAAAAAAAAAAAAAGCACACACATACAATCTTCACAGACTACTAACTTACAGAATTAGTCCCAGAGCTAAAGCAGCATTAAGAAATTGCCTCTGAAATTCTAACGTGTACAACCTTCACCTGGGGGAGCTTGTTAACATGCAGATTCTGATTCAGTAGGTCTGGGCCTGAGATTCTGCAAAAGATTCCTAAGCTGCTGGTTGGTACATAAAGCACAAATCAGAAGGCCTCACGGGATCCTCTAGTATCATCCCTATTACAGAAATCACATCTATACCCAGCATATTTAGATATATTTGCCTAATGTTTGTTTAACATGAGTAACTGTGAAAAAATAGGCCGGGCATACCTGTTGAAGGTGTACAATGGATAATTATTTGACTATGTTCTTCATTTTCAACAGTGCTTGTGACATTTGCTGCATCAGCAGTACCTGAATATATAACACAAAGCATGTTTAATTAAAACCTTATGCAACTCAAAAGAACCATATTTTCCTGCAATTTTCTCTGTATATAAGTGAGTTCTCCTTATAGAAGGCTCAATAACACATTTTAAAGATGCTGGTAGCATAGTGAATGCCATTGTTTTTTTGGTTTTGGTTTTTTTTTAGAGACAAGGTCTTGCTCTGTTGCCCAGTCTGGAATGCACTGGCACAATCATAGCTCACTGCAACCTTGAACTCCTGAGCTCTGCTCAAGGGATTCTCCCACCTCAGTCTCCCAAGTAGTGGGGAACACAGGCACATGCCACTACACTCAGCTAGTTTTAAAATTTTTTATATAGAGAGAGTCTCACTTTGTTGCACAGGCTGGTCTCAAATTCTTAGCCTCAAATGACCCTCCCACCTTGGCCTCCCTAAGTGCTGAGATTACAGGCATGAGCCATCACGCCTGGCCAGAGAATGCCATTTTTCTCACAGATTTCCTATTGATCATTCACAAAGTAATTATAAACTTTAATCAATGCCTTAAAGGAGTGTTCTATTTTTTAAAACTCATGCACTTGCCTTTCTCCTGTGCCACACTGTGGTCCTGGAGGCTGTTATCTTCTGTGTTTAAATTTGCATAAGAGTCACAACCCCAAAATGCACAGCACTGATAAGCATATGGTACTGATAAAGACCTGGAAAAAAAGTTGTAAAATCTACACTGAACAGCAACTCCACAGACACGGTTTTGTTTTGTAAAAGTATTTTAAACTTTGAAAACCTCAGCCAAGGAGTCAGAAAGATCTGTCATGTGCTTTAGGCTGGTCATTCATCCTCTCTGGGCCTCAGTTTCCTCATCTGTGAAAACAGCTCTGGTATCAGATGACACCGAGACTTTCTCCCTTTCTATAAGATCTCTCTTAACAGTTGGATGTAAATCAAACTGTTTAAAATTTAACAGCAGTACTCCAATTTAAAGTAATATCTTATGACTCCTTTTATAAATGTATTAACTATGCTCAATTTATCATATGAAACTGATAGTTTCACTTAAAATTAATGCCCCAGGTCATTTGTGACTTTATACCATTAAATACATTTACTTGATTAAATAAATGTAATGAAAATATTTATTCTCTTGCCCAACAATAATATTATCTCTCTTTTTTTAGAGACAGCGTCTTGCTCTGTCACCCAGGCTATAGTGTAATGGCGCAATCACAGCTCAGTGCAGCCTAGAACTCCCAGGCTGAAGTGATCCTCCCATTTCAGCCTCCCAAGTAGCTGGGACTACAGGCATGTGCCACCACATCCAGCTAACTTTTGTATTTTTTGTAGAGACAGGGTCTCAGCATGTTGCCCAGGCTGGTCTTGAACTCCTGGTGTCAAGCGATCTGCCCACCTTGGCCTTCCCCAAAGTGCTGGGATTACAGGTGCAAGCCACCACGTTCGGCCTCATAACAATATTCTCTATTATATTTAATGCAATCCCCCATAACTCTAAAATCTTCATGAAGTATTATAGCATTGTTTTCTGCAAGTTCACATTTACATGGTTTCTGCCATCTTATTGCTAATGAAAAGTCCACTGTATTAAAAAACCATGCTGGTGAATAGCTGTATTATCTCTTTGAGGCCATCAAGGGCTCCAGTTCACGTTCTTAAAGACTATGGAATAATATTCATGTTCTATTTTTCACCAAATTTGCAAAGATTGAGGTAGAAAACACCCTTAAATTATAGCCTATCAGAAAATCTGAGAACCACAGCAAAAAACCAGGACACTCTGTAATTTTGGAGCCTACCATAACTTCAACAAAAAGAAAAATAAGCAAAAACACACCTGAGGTTAACAAAGTCTTTTGCTGCTAAGGCTTCTTTCAGCTTGAAGTTGCCCACAAGTTTCAGCTGATTTAGCCCATTCAGGCCTTCCGTAGGAAAGGAAGTTAATTCATTGAAACTTACATCTCTAAAATATGAATGAGACTTCAAGTTAATGCCCAATATATAAATCATATAGAAACATCTGTATATGTATTAACATCATAAATATTACATCCCTAAGATCAAGTGGGGGTGCTAAAATTATAGTTCTAGCATGTATCTTGCCATTTAAGAAGACTTTACTATAAATACAGCTTAGCATTTATACAAGGGAATAACTAAACAGAAAAATATTTTGATTCCACAATGTTAAAACGGATGTTTCTATAGCACTAGTTACTACTTTCATGACATTACTGCATAATCATCTACTTACAGGTTAGTTATTGGCCCAAGTGTGGCAAAAGCTCTACTGTGAATTTCATGTATCAGGTTTCTACTCAGATCTCTGCAATTATAAGAGTAACATGTTAATCTTTCAAATAAACACTCAAAATGCCACTTACTTAGACTACACTTTAGAATTAGAGGTAGTAACACAATATCGCTGATAAGATAACATAGATCTTCAATCTCGCCCAGCAATATTTTTTCATGTTTATGTTGAAAGCCTCTCCTTCACAACAATCTATTTCTTGGAATATGTTCTGTACAGCAGTAATTCTAGCTGGCATCTGTTTCAAAACAGTTGTGAATTTTCCCACTTTATCATTCTGATACCAATTCGAAAATATAAATGATATGATATAACCTTTGGTACTGCTAACTCAGTGAGGAAAAGCCCAGTTTCTGAAAAAGCTGAAAATAAAAACAGACTTCATATTATTTGCCTTCTCAAAGGTTAGTGATAAGGCCCCGAGAAAAGACAAACAATCAATATGCAAACAAGAGCATTCCAGGAGGGCTGCAGATACCCTTCTTTTCCTAAGCAGGAAATAAAAATTGCATCAACAGTAGAGCCAGCTCCGTATGCAGGAACACACCCTGAGAAATTCTGATATTATAGAATTAATAAAACAGAAATAATCTACAAACACACACTGAACCTTAAAGGAAATTTAAACATTGAGTAAATTCATTCCGAGACACATTTCCTAGATAACAAGGAAACTCAACACACTTGGTTCCAAATCACCAAAAGACCAGCTTCTTATTGTCACTTACCAGTTTCTAAAAGTGATGGCAACTAGGAGCCAGTCTTCTTCCCTATGACTGCCCAGGCTTACAGAAAGTTAGGCCACAACTTGAGATGATCCAGCAACCCAATTACCAATTAAATAGTTTCTCGTAGAGTGCATGTCATATTTCTTAAAGGGGATATACTAAAAAACCGTATTCAATATATGTAATTTCACTTCACTATCAATTTTTCAAACTTTTTCTATAATAGAAAAATGTGCTGGGCAAGGTAGCTCACACCTATAATCCAAACACTTTGGGAGGCCAAGGTGGGTGGATCACTTGAGCCCAGGAGTTTGAGACAAGCCTGGGCAACATAGGGAGACCCCCATCTCTACCAAAAAAAAAAAAAAAAAAAAGAAGAAGAAAAAAATTAGCTGGAGATTGTGGTGTGCACCTGTAGTCCCTCAGCGATTCAGGAGATTGAGGCAGGAGGATTGTCTGAGCTCAGGCATTGGAGGCTGCAGTGAGCTGTGATTACACCAGTGCATTCTAGCCTGAGTGACAGAGTGAGAGACCCTGTCTCAAAAAAAAAAAAAAAAAGAAAAGAAAAGAAAAGAAAAATGTTCACTAATTTAATGTACTATGTTTCTGTGCTAAAGTTCTAGGAAGATAGTGAGTGGCAAGGTTTGTCTCAGTCACCTCTATATTCCCAAGTGCTTATGAGAGTACCTGGAACAAATATGTAGTCAAATACAAATGATTTTTTTAAATACGTGCTTCTGTGGCTTATGAACTCTATTTGTCATGATAGATACTCCAGTGCAGGGGTCAGCAAACTTCTTCTGTAGAGGGCCAGATAGTAAATATTTTCACCTTTGTGGGTCATATACTTTCTGCTGCAACTGCTCAATTCTGCTATAGTGGGGTGAGAGCAGCTTTAGACAGCACTTTAATAATAAAGGCCTGGCAGTGTTCAATTAAACTTAATTGATAAACCAGGAAGCAGGCTGGATTCGGCCCATGGGCTGTAGTCTGCCTACCCTTGCCCTAATGAATTGGCAAACCTCACTATTATAACTTGAAAACAAACAAGCTACATCACTTCAGTTATACACATCATACATTTTTCTACTTGCCAATGTACAATAAGCTAAAGTAAAAAATATTGAAAGATTTATAAATTTTCAAGTCTAAAAATCTTGCAATGTCTAAAATAATATTTTAGGTAAAGTCTAAAAATAATATTTATTGAACACAAATTACATCTTTTTTTTTTTTTTTTTGAGACAGAGTTTCACTCTTCTTGTCCAGGCTGGAGTGCAATGGCGCAATCTCAGCTCACTGCAATCTCCACCTCCAGGGTTCAAGCGATTCTCCTGCCTCAGCCTCCCAAGTAGCTGGGATTACAGACATGCACCATCATGCCCGGCTAATTTTTTGTATTTAGTAGAGATGGGGTTTCACCATGTTGTTCAGGCTGAAATTAAAATTATATCTTTAAGTATTTCTAGTAACATGGAAATCATAACAACATATTAACATAGTTTGGAAAAAATTTATTATCTTTAATAATCGTAGACAAACTTACAGAATCCTTAGAGATATCAGGCCTTGAAAGGTGCCTTCCTTTATTTGGTAGATCTGATTACGCTGTAAAGAACTAAATAAAAAAAGAAGAAGAAAGACGATGAAGACAAATACAAAGAAGAGAGCAGGAGGAGGAGGAAAGAGAAAGGGATAGAGAAAAAGAAAAAAGTTACTTTCTATTTGGAAAAATAACATTACAACATTTCTTATTTGAGTTTTTTCTAAATTTAAGTAACTATTCTTATGTAACAGTGATCTTGTTGAAAGAGAATTGCCCTTTTCTCATCTATAAAATGAAAGAGACTAATTGGTATTTCATCCATATTATACTGAGAATTAACTGGTATGCTATCTAAATTCCCCCATCAACCCCACTCAGGCATAAGAGAAGGAAGATGATGCAGGGAGAAAAGGAACCAAGACAACACAACTATGACAAATACCGTATAGGAATAAAGTTACAGGACTACATAGAGTTAAAATGGGAGAATCAATGCCTCCCTCTTCCCATCTCCCAACCAACTTCCACCAGAGCTGTGCAACACAGGACATGATGGGAACTGGCACTCATGTCTGGTTTCCCTCAATAGCTGGACAAGTTTTCGTTTTCTATTTCTTTTAAATATACACCAACTTCCAACTTTTCCCGCGTAGTGTTTCATGGGATGCCTGATAGGTAAGTGCCTAATATATGCTGGTTGCACGAACACATCTGGTTCAATTTGACGTGTTATTTATGGGAACATCCGATTACAGGAATTTCTAATTTCTTACTCTTGAAGCCATCTATTAAAAATATGAAATGCTCAACAAATTTAACAATATACTACAGCAAAAGGAGTAAGTCAAAGACCAACTCACATTTCTTCCAGAGCATGGCAACCATTAAAACTTGGAAGGTCTCTTATATTGTTGTAAGACAAGTCCCTTGAAACAATGGAAATTAACAAATTAATGCTATGTTATCAGAATATTATATTAAAAGAGTGGTACTCAGAAGCATTGAAAGCAGAGATAAGTAATAAAGAGATATGCCTGAATAAGAAAAACAATTATTTTTTTCCTAAGACTTGTCAGCTTCTCAAATACCTCAGTGATACAATAAGCCTAAGATTGATAAAGTTCAAGAATATATTGTTGCGCATAGACACTATAAAATATGTAAAAATATATTTCTATAAAGTATATATAAGTACATAACATAAATATGTAAAATTAAATATGTAAATATAGAAAAATATACAAAATACATAAAATTTAAGTGGTAAAGCTACATTTTTTTAAATTTATATTTATACAATTTAAAAATTTGTATTTTTTCAATATTGGTTATCCCATAAATAACTTATATATTCTTTTATTGAAAAGCTCTAAGAGAAATGGTATGCTTATCAACATTTTAAAAAACAGTTATATTACATCAAACACCAGAACTAGTTAACTTTCAGTCCCACTGCAGTTTGTCCTCAACAGTGATCATTATGTTTAAGTTTGATACACCACTGCATCACTAAATTATAGTCATGACCCAAATAACAGTTGTGGTCAATGACAGACACCATATACAATGTTATGGTCCCATAAGAGTATAATACCATATTTCTGCTCCAACTTTTCTATGTTTAGATATACAAATATTTACTATTATGTTACACTTGCCTATAGTATTCAGTACAGTATTATGCTGTACAGGTTTGTAGGCTAGGAGTAACAGATTATATCATATAGCACAGGTGCGTAGAAGAAACCACCGAGGTTTGTGTAAGCATACTCTATGATTTTCGCACAATGACAAAATTGCCCCATGACACATTTCTTAGAATGTATTCCTATTGTTAAGTGGATGTGTGACTTTACTGGCTTAATGAATCAGTCATTTATTTTGTTACTATCTCCCACCACTGAATACTTATTAACAACTTAATAACTTAATTGTTTATTCTGGAGACATTTTTACATCCTTTATTTACTTTTAGTTTCTAGGTCAGCCTAAAGTTTTTAGAAAGCGACATGCTTTAGTTCATTCCAGACTGAATAAAGAGTTAGGCTCTGCTTAGGTTGCAGATGAAAGGAGGAGACTATGAGGAGAGCTACCCCTGGAGAAACTAGAATAAAGACAAAGAGCAGGATGAGAAAAAATGGAGAAAGAACCTATCTTGGTTTTACTTTGTTCAAAATAAAGTCACAAGTATATGATATATTCAAAACCCTAAAACCTAATTCAAATGCACATTACCCACCCTGGAGATGACTCAAATACCTGCTCCTTTACAACAACTAAGAAGTAATTATACCTCAAAACCACCTTATGAAAGTAGATCCTTAAAATAAAATTGAACATGTGTGAATATATAAACAAAAGGTATGAGGGGAAGGGAAGAAGAATCCAACTTACAAAGTCCTAAGCATCTTTTGTTCTTGACACAAATTATTAGGTATGCTGCTTATCTTTGTACCTGTCAAAGTCCTGTGGAAAAACATTATTCATGTAAGAAATAATTCAACTCAAGATAGTAGGCAAAATTTGTTCCCATATAGAAAAATAATAAAAAAAAGTGCTCACATATTTACATATGGACTAGATTCTATACATCCCATGGCCTAATTATTCCATAAAGTTAGACATGCAGGAAGGTGAACTGAACCCCAATTCTGATATCATCTTCACAGTAACTCAAAAACACTTGTGACATTAGATGTTGATACTGGGCTTGATTTCCCACATGGACCAGGAGGAAAACACTAATCTACAGTCACACAGTCTGATCACAGTTAATTGCAAGTTGTCACCTTCTTACACCCAAGACCTTTGAAACCAACTTGCATTCTGCCCCCAAATCTTGTTTCTGTCTTTTCTTTCAGTCAGACTGGCTCAGCATTCGAAAATGTTCTCTTATTCCCCTCCCTTCTGTAGTCTATCACCAGTTCCTGTTATTTCTTCCTCTGTTGTGTTTCTAGCATCTAATTCTTTCAGAAAAAGTGAAGTGAGGCAGAGAGGGATGGAGAAATCTCAGACAGACCATGCTATTTGTCCTAGTGCAAATCCAGTGATGGATTAAAGACCTGGAGCTCTCATAATTCAATGTGTTCATCTGGTCAGGTGGACTATTCCCACAGCCGCCTCACTGTTCTTCCCATCTCTAGTCTCTTTCTCCTTACCCTCCTCACATTACCTCCTCAAATATTCTCAACACCTCCAACTGCCTTAAGAGTCAAGTTTAAACTCCTTACCTCAGTGCTTCCCAAGTTCTTTTTTAAAAAATATACTGTCACGTGTGACCATTGTAACATTTAAATGGCACGCTGCAGTAAGACTCCTGTGGCTAGAGGCCCTAGCTGCCTCAGGCCCCATCTGACTGTCTGGAGGGCTGAGGTCATCAAGATCTTCAGTGCACCTGTAAACTCATGCGCAGACCACTCACTGGGAAACTGCCACAACCAAATGTGCAACATTCAAGGCTTGTCATTTCAAAGTCTAATACCAAACAATTCTCCGGTTTCTCCACACCACCCCCATCCTATTATAAACATGCAATTCTAGCTATATTTGCTCATCTATATGCTATCTCTGGGAATACTTTTGGTATTTCCAGTTTTACTAATCCTGTCTTAAATAAAAGACTCAGCTCTGGGAAACCTGACAGTATTCAAACCTTCTACCTCCTCCGTGAAGTAGTCTACATCGATTGCTCCCACTTCTAAATTCTGAAAGCACTGCTTCTAATTTGGCACTTTGTTAATGCCTTGTATTTTCTGTGAACTTTTCAGATCTTATCCACATAATCGGCTCTACTCTGCCTAAGCTCACTGACCCCAAACCCAATATATTCTTCTCCATGCATGATATATACAAAGGGAAACTGGAGGAATCAACATAAACCCATCACTGTCACTAAAAGACCCTGGCACCCTGCTGGCAGTCCAGCAGTGTTATCTTTATACAACCCCTCTTCAAAGGGCCTTACTTACAGACTTTCCAGGTGGGCAGTTCCTGTAAGATTGGGGAACTGCTGCACCATGCTTGCACCACGAATGACTCTTGAAGAAATGGAGAAAGACAAAGTAATTTTTAAATTTTTTTTCGTATTTTATGTTTTAAACAGTTTAAAATTACAGTGCAACTATAACTAAAAATAAAACTAGTTTCATCTCTTGAATGTACTTGAAAGTGTGATAATTTGGCCAAGTATTCACAAAAATAAGAACAATTATAAATTCTGCCCAAGGGAGAAAAAAATTTTAAAGATTTTGTTTTCTGGAGTTCCAGTAATAAATTCTTGTCTTCCACTAAAACAACTGTATAAATATCCAGGTTTGTTTTTAAATTCACATACTTACAGGGAATGAAGATCAGATAAATTGTGAAATGCTGAGTTCCCCACAAAAGACAGAGGATTATCATACAAATGTCTGTGAAAATATCCAAAAAAAGTAAAATTTTCATATGTTCACAAGCACTCTAATATTAAATCTATGTTCACAATGTACATATATCTAAAAGCCTGACTTTTCATTCTTTATCAGGGTGTTTGGCATTGTACGGACACAGCTTCACATAATTATACATTAAAAGAAACTTTCAAAAATACTTACATAGTTCTTAACAGTGGATTACCATCAAATGCTCCATCAGGGATAACAGAAATAGAATTACTATGAAATCCTCTAGAAAGATAGGAGAAAAGTATTTTGAAATGCATTATCCTCTTGCAAAATAAAACCCAAGTATCTACTGCTGTTCAGCATTATATAAAATACAACTGATAATGACTACATGAAAATTTTCAAAAGCATAGGAAATCTCAAATTTTAATTTTATTTTATCTTTTACGGTATCATACCTAATTCTTTTTTAACCCACTGCTTAGCTTGGTATCTATCAGATCCCTCATATGCATTTATCTGTTGCTTCATCATAAAAAAAAGCTTTAGACCATGAGAAACAGGTGTTCTAACCTCAAAATCTCTCTCACTGTAGCCTGTATTTACCCTCTTGGCAATGCATCTTAGAATGTTAACCATCAACTAGCTCATGACACACAGTCCCTGTTGTGCCATATACAGTCACTAACTCTACCCATGACAAACCCGACGTCCAAAATGTTCCCTCAGGCAGGGCACAGTGGCTCATGCCTGTAATCCCAGCATTCTGAGGGGATCACTTGAGCCCAGGAGTTTGAGACCAGCATGGGCAACATGATGAAACCCTATCTCTAGAAAAAATTTAAAAATTAGCTGGGCGTGGTGGTGCATGCCTACAGTCCCAGCTACCCAGGAAGCTAAATTGGGAGGATCACCTGAGCCTGGGAGGTCAAGGCTGCAGTGAGCTGTGATCATGCCACTGCACCGTGACACTCCAGCCTGGGTGACAGAGTGAGACCCTGTCTCAAAACATACAAACAAACAAAAGGAAATAAAAACAAAAATGCTCCCTCATTCCTGTGTTTAAATATTTTTATTCTTTCAAGTCCAGTCAAACTCCTTCCTTTTGGTGATGCTTTCTGCAGTAACTCCAAACTTCAATTAAGTATTCTTCCGGAATGATTTATTTATCCTATACATTCAGCATTTATTTCTACCTAGAAACAGCTGTCTGTCTTAACATGATCAGTTTCCCCAGTAAGACTAAGACTACAAGCTCCTTAAAGGCAGACACTGTATATCAGGCCTTCTTGTTTTATCAGCATCTAACCCTATACAGCAATCTATACTCAAAATTGTCTCTGTCATCGAACACAATCCACCTTTATGATTATTTGTGTGTTTGTGTGCATGTATTATGGTTATACGTAATGGAACAAGATGTTCTAAAATCTCATTGATGGAACATTAAATGGTGAGTTCCAGGGATATGAAGACATAAAGAGAATGAAGCAATACTCACAGCTCTTTTAGGCTAGGAAGGGCTTTAATAGCCTGAGGAAATTCCCCCAAGTTATTATAATTCAAGTCTCTAGAAAAAAATGGGTGAAAATATATCAAAATATTAAATAGTGGTCATAATTCATAAGGCATTTTGTTACAGACATACTTTTTTAAAATCATATCCTCTGTATGGTAATCTTTCTTTATCAATCATATTGTCATTCAAAACCATGTAGGAGTTTAACTGAATTTACACCTTTTCTTACAATACTGAATAGAGAGAAATCATTCTTCTTCCATGATGTTTTTAGGTCAACAAACTTACAGTTCAAAGAATTCTCAAAATCATGTATTACTGATGCATTAAATACATAAGTCATCTGAATGGCATTTCTTTGAAAATTCATTCTAGAATATAATTCATTGAATATCCATTTGTAAATGACAGTGTGAAACTGAGGTTTCCATTTGGAGTTCACAGTGGCTTCCCAAAATTCTGGTATAAGAGCAGCTGACCTCAGTTCCACCATCAGCGTGATGACCTGAGATAAAAATAATCACAAGGAGGCCGGGCACAGTGGTTCATGCCTGTAATCCCAGCACTTTGGGAGGCTGAGGTGGGCAGATCTTGAGGTCAAGAGATCGAGACCATCCTGGCCAACGTGGTGAAACCCCATCTCTACTAAAAATACCACAATTAGCAGGGCGTGGTGGCGCATGCCTGTAGTGCCAGCTACTCAGGAAGCTGAGACAGGAGAATCTCTTGAACCTGGGAGACGGAGGTTGCAGTGAGCCAAGATCATGCCACTGCACTCCAGCCTGGTGACACAGCAAGACTCTGTCTCAAAAAAATAAAAAAAATAAATAATAATAATCAGAAGGACCAGGGTAGATTCACACAACTGTCCTCATACAGGTTATGAATTATTGGTAATTTTATATTAGTTAGGAGAAAGACAAGCCATAGTGATCTGTACTGAAAAGTCTTAGTTCTGAGAGTGTTTAAAGTTTAATTTTTTTTAACATAAAGAGCACACTGGCATATGATTAGCATGATTGATTTCAGAATGAAAGTAAAATAAAATTAAAAGCTCAGCTCCTCTGAGACCTATTGTTTTCCTTTTCCTTTTTGTAACATAGAAGAAAAAATGGCAAATAAGGATTTAACTGGGAAGAGGTTTAATTTTAACATAATTGAAATAGTGTACACAGCTTAGGATTAGGAAATCTATTCAATCTTTTATTTATAACACTAGAACTCACACACTTAGCAAAGGAGATCTGAGTTTGGAACTATCTTCTACAAGATTTTCAACTTTCATATATCCATTAATGTTTCCTATCCTCTAATTTAGATAGAAAAGTGAATTAATGTAGTCCTAAAAGATTTTAAGTCTTCTCATTAATTGACAGTTAACCAGAAAATTCAGTCAAATAAAATACTACAAACCCTGAGCATTCCAATCAGGTTTTACTCACCCATGTAATTGGGACCTTCTCTGAATCATTTACTCATCACAACAGCAAAAATTACATTATCTTTGAATAAAGGCAATAAAGGCAACTAATATAGGCTAAAAGAACAAAAATAAAGATCCTATTCTCAATTATATACAGCTATACAATGCCTTTTACTTATATAGTGGTGCAATGTACAGTTGAAACAGCCAGAGGTCTCAAACACTTTCGCTCGTGGAAACAACAACAAAAGTATCATAGCAGAATATAAAATCTTCATTTGTTACACGTAAAAGCAGATATAGTATTCAAACCCAGTGTTCACAATTAGAAGGCAACTGAGATCATGGAAAAAATAAAACTATCTAGAATTCATTTTAGAAGTTTCTAACTTCCAAAACTGTCATACATTTAACAAAACCAACATTTCTGGAAAGGTATAAATCTTTGTAGATTGAGCTGTTTTGAATGTGTATTCTTTGGGGGAAAACATGCAATTCACACTTTGCCATTTTTAGCCATGGACTTAGATCAGTATTCATAATTAGGTTATTTGATAGCAAGAATTTAGTCCGGTATCAAAGTGAATTAATAAGGAGCTGAACTCAAGGCCAATATTTTTTTTTTCCTGCAATGAAGTACAAAACTATACTTTCAATATCACAATGTAGTTGCCCAAAATATGAATATACTTACAAGGTCTCCAGGTTATCTAGTCCATCAAAACAGTGTTGACTCAGGTTTTTAATTTTATTGTTATGAAGATGCCTATGGGGGAAAAAAAGTATAAAATGACTTTTCCATCTCCCATTGGCAACTATTATCATTGTTTTATATGTCTGAGTTGGTGTGTAAAGGAATGATGTAGCTCAACATATCAACAACTAAACAGCTAAACAGTTTTCTGTTGACCACAGAAAACAAGTGACATTGGGTAGTTATCTCTTGCTATGTACACTGCACAGACTCACTAAACATAGACTACCTCATGGAAAGAGAAAAGTATCTCTAGTGGAAATATGGTACATACATGGAAGATTAATATTTATTCATATCAAAATAAAGTTTTGATTAGCTCTTAAATATATGAAGAAAAATTTGATGAGCTCTCTTACTGAGGACATGAGGGTAACGGTGTGGAGGAAGTGTGTAGTTTACACCAGTGAGATCTCCAGCAGATTTTAAAAGAAGCACTATTTTGTTATGTCTTGGAAGATTAAAAACACGCTGCATCACATACTCTCTGAACAAGTGGAAAACACGAAATATCCCTGGGACTAACTTGTATGGACACCTCGAAATGATTTCCCTTCTTTTAACATTGAATACGCTGCTGGGACACAAGTAAAAGCTGTATAAATGTGTGCTAAATGACCCAATTTCTTCTCATGATTATAACTGGTCATTTATCTTAGGGAGATTCAACAATTATCATCAGCTAGTAATTTTTAAAATTATCCTATTCTGTTTAATATTGTACAAAAGCAGCTCCCAAAGCACTAACTAATCAGGAGCATATTCAGCGAGGTGCTTTGATAATAATCTGTCAGAAGAAATCTGTTTTTGTACCCCAATTAACACAAATATATGGAATTAAAAGGGATAGATACTTACAGAACTACCAGGCTTGAAAGGTTGGTAAATGCAAAGTCAGGGATGCTTGAGATCTTGTTGAGAGCCAGGGTCAGCGCCTGTAGGGTGGGCAGATTGCTGAGGGGGTGCACAGGCACCTCCGTCAAGCTGTTGTCATCCAGCCACAGATGCCGTAACTGAACAAGTCCTTCAAAACTGTCCTCGGGGACCGAGGTAATATGGTTGGCATCTAGACGCCTAACAGAAACAGAAACAACCATGTTCAGTAACAAATTCTAGTAAAATTACTCAGTTCAAGTCTCACAACTCAAAGCTTTCAAAACAAAAAGGACTTATAAAAATGATCATCTTTAATTTTACTAGAAGTCCTCATAACATCTAATAACTTTTTCATGATCTGTATAGTGTATGAAACTCAGTTCTTTCTCTTCCTTCATAAGAATGGAATGTATCCAAATCTATATTCTTCAACTATCTTTGGCTTTTGGCTAAGAAGTAACTTTATAGCAGAAAGATATATTTTTAAAAAACACTTGCAAAGTTCATATTGAAATTATGTTTTAGAGCATAATTATCAGACATACAAAAAAAAAGAAACTAAGCTGACCAAATAAGCTACTTTACTTCCAATGTTACAACTAACATTAGACATTAAATTTAGTTGCTACTCTGATTCTGTACCAAGAGAAAGATTAGAAAATACTTAAAATTTTTGTATAGCAATAAAGAATCTAAATAGATTTTCAATCATCCTTATTACCTCTAGGCAAGTTAAAAATGTAAGTGTCATGTACAGGCAAAGCAACTTTTTCCTCTTCTCTTAGCAGTTAAGTGCTTTTGAAAAATCAGTGTGCCAAAATTAACAGTTATTAAGGTCAAATTATCTGTTGGAAAAATCAAGCAGCTCCTCAAATCAATGTTACTGTGGCTTTAAAGTTTCTTCAATTTTTCCAAAACTTTTGGAATTAAGAACACCTTACTAATAGGATTACTCATATTTAAAATTAAGTCCCCATCTGAAAATCAGGAAACTAAGTCCTACGTATTATTGTTGGCACAATAAGATGTAATTGTTGGAATAATTGCTTTTCAACACAAAGACAATCTGGTATTAATATGATGAGGGACACTATGTGCCAGGCAAATCACAGCTTTCCTCACAAATCCCTTGCCGATGTATCTTCATTACTTATATTCATGCCTCACAGCCTTGGACTTCTTTGTGAAAATTACAGAACAGAAAAAAAACTGGTTAAAAATTCAAAATGACTGCATCTTTTTAAAGAAATAGTTTGACAACTTTCGGGTTCAGGAAATTCTGAGTTTTAGAGTGGTTTTTGTGCCTCCTGTTTCCTTGTGCTGTTCCAACTTCAGTTCCTGCCATAATTGTCCCTTTCCAGCACAGTCAAGTCCTGGGCCCCTGGTCCCAATTAACTGCTCCCAGCCCCAGATGCATTTTCCCTTCCTAATGACAGATTAGCAGGGGTTAAAGACCATTGGTCCTGGTGAATATCTGATGGAAGCTTTCTTTCTAATAGAGTCAAGATAACTGAAAGAACACTTAAAAAGGGAGAGCTTAGGACACTGAGCAGCTGCCTTAAGAATCTACCTAGAAACACACATTTTTAGACTTGTTTATTTTTGGGGCTTTTAGAACTTGCCCTGTGACAGGCAACTTTTACATAACAGACTGGCCAAGTACTGGCTACAGAGCGGCAAAGTACTGCCTACAGAGTTGTTTAGGAGATTCGCTTTAATAAGCAGATAGGAGTGTGTTCAAACATGTGTGCACACACACACGCGCACACACACACACACCCCTCGTGGAACTTTTCCATTCTTAGGAAGAAAAAGACTTAAATACATAATCATACAATTAAGCATATTATATAAATAAATATTAATGTAGCTAAATTATACTTGTAGATA
This sequence comes from Symphalangus syndactylus, assembly GCF_028878055.3. NCBI lineage: Eukaryota > Metazoa > Chordata > Mammalia > Primates > Hylobatidae > Symphalangus > Symphalangus syndactylus. The sequence continues at coordinate 28,948,112 of NC_072428.2, read as the reverse complement.
ACTTAATTACCTGCAATTCACTCAACACAGTTAAACTGAGCATCTTGTTAGGTACAAAGGATAAAATAGTTAACACAACAGGCATGAGGCCTGTCCTCAAGAGACTGACATTCCAGTGGCGGAGGTGACATACAACATAATAAACAAGTTACAAAATGATAACGAAGTACTTTAAAAAGTACCTCTGGAGTAGATAAACAGGGCACTGCGGTTAAAGACTGATGGACTCTGAGGAGGAGGGTAGTTACTCAAAATGCATTTGGTCAAGAAAAGTATTTCTAAGGTGACATTTAAAGTGAGACCTAAAGAAAAAACAAGAATGAGTCAAAGTAGGAGCTGGGCAAGGAGTGTTTTAGGCAAAGGAAAGAGCCAAGGCAGAGACCCAGTAGCAGAAACCAACTTAGTATGATCCAGCAACTCCCAGAAGGTTAAGAGTGATTAAAACACAGGAGGAGGGGAGTAGAGGGACCAGGGACACACATGTGGCTGGGAATGCAAACAGGGTCCACATTCCATAAGTCCCTATAGGCCAGGTAAGGGGTTTGGGTTGTATTTTCGTTACAAATTGAAGTTCTTTAGTGTTACTGCAGCTGAAAAGTTTAAATTGTTTATCATATTGATGATGTATATTCATATTCAATAAAATAATATGTAATGCACCTCCAAATACCTACAATGCCTCCACTGATACAGAAAATAGGATAACAAGGAAAGTTGTCAGTGCCTTTTTAATATAAATTCAGTACTGTATACAACCGTTAAACTCTTGTGAATTCTGTGTCATCAAGGAAAAAAGACAGCCTTAACTTACTGCTAGAAAACTAGGTGAGTTTTGAGCTAAGACAGTAATAAAGCTATCCTCTATACAAAATAGCACAGGTACAACAATAAAATAGCATAATACAACAATAAAAGCACGGACACAATTTCCTCCGTACTAAAAATTTCCAAAAATTGTGAAGTCACACATAAGTAGGGATTAAAAAGAACTATGGAAAAATGAAACTCTTAAATAAGAGGTTAAATGAGAAAAACGATTTGTGGTGACTCAAATGGTTAATCCTTATCTCTCAATTCACATGTGGGTGTGGTGAGGCACCCATAAAAGTGAAAAGTATGGACTTATACTGAGACCAGTGCTTCAGAGCACTGTCTCAGTGTGGCTTTGTAACAATGATCTATTCTATTAGTATTCATCCTGACAGATGAAGATAATACTATAATTCTTTAAGTAGATGCTGAAAAGCATCAGCTATCTTACAAAGTAGAAAGAATATGAGGGTTTATTAAAGTATTTTTCTATTTAAACTCCATGTGGTAAGAGATTAAACTATTGCTTTATTAATCGCAGTTTTCTTGTTAAATGGTGAATAACATATTTATCCACTCAATTTCTTTGTTATTTTTGTCTGGAAAACATGCTTCTATTTTCTATCCTCAAAAGCCTATTTTACAATTGACTGAGACTCATGTATTTTTAAATTTCTTGTCTAAACAAACTACAGTAACAAAATAATATTAAATGCAGATATTTAACTGTTGAAAGTCTTTGTTATCAATAAACACCTGTATAATCTCTGTTCCAACTTACCAATAATGTAAGTGTTATAAACATATTTTAAAACTGAGAAAAACCTAGGAAATTTAATCTTTGAGATCTTTTAATAGTCAATAAAAATGTAATCTGATGTTAAAAAATTTCTAGTGGCGATAATTATGACATACCATTTTAATACCCTGCTGAGGTAATGCTTTAGTTATTTTAACTTTATGGGAGGCAATTATGCTACCTTTTTGTTAGTATCAACAATTGGCTTTCAGATTTTATAGTCAATATCAAACATACACTTGCATCAAACCACTTCTGGTCAATCTCAATCCCTAATGAACTTTGCTTCTTTTAAGCACTATTCAAAACCACAATGAAATCTTTCATGTAATTCAGATCTGAAGAACAGATTTTCAAAATGACTCAAGTGCTGATAAGACTGTTTTACACCATGAGAGAACTCTATCTAACTTCACCACTGCACCCACTCCACTAACAAATGCATGAGCACTTCCTTCTTAAAGAAAACAGGCCTGACCCAGAGCAGCTCCTTGTGTTTCTGATATATATGAAAACATCCCAATGCCTTTAAAAAAAAGTTTGTTTTACCGCCACTCCATACACTCATGCCAATTTTGGAGATAATTTAAACTAAGCAATTTGCTCCATGAATGATAAGCACAGTATGCTTTTTTAAAACATGAAGAGAAACCTATGATTTCTGTGAAAAACATCATTTTAAATCATCTACATTACCAATAAATGTCTCGTACTTTCATGTACTTATTGACCACAAATTAGAGAGAATAATTTTTCTGTTCTACAGTTGAAAATGAGATTTTAGTCTTCTCTTTATTACCCTTTAAACTAGACAAAATAATTGAGTATTTTGATTATTAAATCTTAGAAAATGACAATTCAATATGAAGGTCTTGAAGTAAAATACATTCTTAAGAAGCAAAAGAAAACATGACTATTTAAAAGGCCTGATGAATTCAGGTCCAAGAGAGGTCAGATGACTTGCCCTGTGTACATCCACCCGAGGTGACAGAGTGTGTGAAGTCAGCCGAATAACATTTCTATAAGGGAACTCATTCCCATTGATTCCTTTTACGAGTCTACCTAGAACCTACCCAATTAGCTGTGGTGAAAAACAAATCCTTAGTGAAGGAAGCTACTTAATACAACCACCTTAAATTAAACTTTCATTTCAACTAAGAATTGAATGGCCAACACCATGGATATTCCTTGTTTATGGGTTAGATACAGTTTAAAGTTTAACTTTACAGCATATATTTTTATTTTCACATTCATTGCTCATTAACTACTAGAATATCTCATCTAAAATCAAATGGTAACCTATAATTTATAATTTCCAGGGATGTCTCTTTGGTGCAGTTAAAAATAGCTTTATGTTAGCAAACTGATGGGACAAGCAGCTCAATCATTTTCACGCTGTATTTTCTAACTTGCGTGCATTTCCTACTATTTGCAGTTATTTCAAAGTAGAATACAAAACCTAAGAGACAAATTGTATACAAATATGTGATGTTACTAAAACGCAATTTTATACCAGCACACATATGGGTGATAACTGTTAACATTTTTTATTCAGAGTGCTTCTGGGGAGATTATTTGTTATTTAAAATTAGACTTCTGAATTCTACCTTTAAAAAGAAAACCAGCATTACTTCTAGGATATAGCCTAGGGATCTGCATTTTAGCAATCTCCCCCTAGTGAGTCTGTTGCAAAGTGTGGTCAAAGTACCACACTTAGAGAAACTATGCCCCAGAGTCCCACTGTATTTGGTATTTAGGACACGAAGTGAGGCAATGCAAATTTGTATTCATTATTCTAGTAGAAGCTAATGAAGTTCCTTGTTTTGAAGAATACTTTTTCATTTTTTCCGAGAAGTTCCCTTGAGCAAATTGAGGAATTACAGTCGATTTGTTCTGATTATCATTACCACACGAAACAGAAACCTCTTTGTGGCTGTTTCTTGACAGTCAAGGCACAAGACACTAAAACTTCTGTACACACATAACTGGTTCCAAAGGGGTGCTGATCACCAGCAGTGCACAAGTTCATGGAAGTACACCCAGCAGTGAATACCCAGTAGCTTTCTCTCAGCCTCTAAGACAAGAGAGGAGGTAAACAGAACCACCTCCTTCTCCCTCACCAAAGGACATTTTGATAACATCACTAGCTATCTCTGTTTTTATCTCAGATGAAAGGATGAATCTCCTCTTTCCTTACAATTCTAGTTCTTTACACCTTTAACAGCCAGAGTAGTCTCTTGGTGAGTCAAGAAACCAAGAAGTTACTTACAAAGACTGCAAAGCACTCAGCCCTCGAATGGCTTCACTGGGTACTGTTTTCAACTGATTATTCTGGAGCGTTCTGAAAGAAAATTTTTGGTTAGTGAGTAACAAGTGATAGTTACCATTTTTTCTTAGAAAAATTCAGAGCCTTTTTTTTTTTTTCAAAAAGTATTTCCAATGGGAAAATAGGGGGGAGGTGGAGGTGAAAAGCATCTAAGACGAGAGAATTGCAAAACTTCAAGAAGCACTTGTTATGGGCACAGCAAAACAACATGGCACATGGATACATATGTAACAAACCTGCACGTTGTGCACATGTACCCTAAAACCTAAAGTATAATAATAAAAAAAAAAAAGAGAAAAAGAAAAAAAAAAAAAAATAAGCACTTGTTGTAAAGCCAGAAAGGAAATCTCTACTGCTATCCCAAGCCATGCCCTAACACAGACTTGCTGAGTAATCCACGTTTCCAAGGGTGGTTTTGTTTCTGGTAATTAAGGCACTCTAGTTAATGTTCATCACCCTGGGTACTATTAGTTAATGTTAATTAGGAGCTATAACAAGTTAACTGGGAGGTATAATAAGCAAATCCTTTGGAATTCCTAATGCCTTTTCAAATTGGAATAAAGCAGAGCCCCGAAACATGGACATCAGGTAAAGCCAATTTTTCCAAGCGGATGGCAGATCCCAAGCTCTTACGGAACAGCAGGAATGTCCTCAATGCATGTGGGGCCAGAAGAGAAATAGAGCTTTGATCATCTACTAGTTAGGGCCTGCCGAATAGATGCATAGATCCATACTGAAAATGAAATCCTTTTGATTTTTTTGCCTGAAGCCATTCCTGTCACATTAATAAAATGACTGCCTGACATGAGTCATAACCACAGAATAGAAGAGATAAAGGTCCCACCTAGCTCACTGAACCAGAGAGGTCTAATGACCTGCTGAAGGTCATCCAGCATGGTAGTGGCAGAAGTGGGGGCAGTCAGTTCACCTGTTTCCTAATCTGCCATACTCCAGGCTCCTGACCACTGCCAAGAATTTATTTCCTCACCATTCGCTGGCTACACAAATTGTAGGCATCTGAATTCCCTTAAGCTCTAAAATTATTTTAACATTTGGAGCACTTGTAAGCCTTTTTCCCTTTTAGAGTCAGGTAATTCAAAGTTCTTATAGCTATAAAATAAGTAGAAACAAAGCCCTACCAGTAAAATTTAAGTATGGGTTTGCTTCAATGCATTAGGCACCCAAAAAGCCTAACATTCAACTGTAATATACTGGAGGTCAGAATACCTATTATTTAGAGTTTTAACTTTTGTTTTCTAGATGCAGGGTTGCCTACATCAAACTCTAGCCTCCCACACTACTCACTGGCCACTCCTTAAATCTTTTAATCCTGAACTAAAAGAAACTGCGCTTAACCTAGTTCCAAGCATGTTGACTATGCAGAAAGAAAATACACAGCCAGCTGTGAAACTCTAAAATTGCATTACTTACAGAACTTTGAGTTCTTTCAACCCAGACAAGGCCTTTGGGTGGATAAAAGAAAGGTCGTTGCCCGCCAATTGTCTAGAAAAAAAAAAAAAGTAGCAAGAAAAAAATAGCAATTCAGACTTAAAATTCAGAACTTACAAAAACCTAATCTGTGATTAAAACTCTATGTTAAACATTTCTCAAGTCTATCTGACATTAAACGTGGACTTAAACCCTTGCTAAAATGATCCTGTGAATCTTCCAATGAGATAAATGTCCTAGAATTTTTTTTTTTAAGTCCCAATACAATAATTTAAGCAGGCACATTTTTATTCTGGTGAGGTCAAGCAAGCCAAAACACATTAAACCAAATTAAGTTTGCTATTCATGGTCACTCTGCAGCTTGCAGTGTTTTCTAAGGGCCTCATAAATACAAGACTACTGGTCAGCAGGCAAGAGTGTTTATACAGATTAGAGCAAACCAGTCTGTCAAGGAAGAATGCTTTTGGGAGGAAAGTCAGCCTGTTATCTCTGCATAACCAAGGGCAGCATATCCAGTGCAAAAGAGAGGCAAAAAGTGTGAGTCATTGAAAGCATAACTTTCCAAACAATGGCCTATATATTTTTTTCTGAAGTAAACAGGTTTTCCTAAAGAAATTTTGACGTGACAAATTCAAGTGGGGATAAAAGTAGAATAAGGAAAAGATAAGAATTCTTTGGATCCTTTTGTAAGAAATCTAGGCACTCAATTCATACTGAGCCCTACTTTTCCTCCTATTTCCCTGGGCATAGAGAAATAGAAGAAAAAGTTGAACAGAGGATATTAGGGAGAAGAATCAGGATGCAGGGCAGTGATTCACGTAAGTTAACTTGTAGACAGGTGAAGTGAAGGAAGGTTTTCAAATGTGTACTCAAAAATGGTGATTGTGTGCTCATATGATCAAACACAGGACTCTCCCGGGTCCTGGTTCTGTCAGGGATACTCTCCTAAACAGCTAGATTCTGTAACTATGTATATATATATTTCAATGCTCTCTTCTACACATGTCTCAGGACCACACAGTCACCAAGTCCTCCTTTAAAATTCCTCTGTTAAAATTTACAATTAAATTTTTTAATTTAAAAAATTTATAAAATTTAACATTTACAATCCCTCCTTTAAAAGGTATGTATTTCCACTATTCTTCCTATTCCTCTTCCCTCCCTAAAAACTCTGCATCCCTAAGCCTTATTAATCAATTCATTCATTCATTTAAAAATGAGTACCTACTAAGTGCCAGACACACAACATCTTTAGGTTCCCCCGCTTCTAATCTGTTCTACTTGTATATCCTGATTTTAGGGATACAAGAAAGATACTTTACCAGCCTTAAAATGTGAAGTCACTGTGGCCTGAAGCTCTACTTTTGGATGCACTGTTTTCTCTTGAAGTGGTGTTCCAGTTACTAATAAAATGCAAATTGCCCTGGGAAGTGTAATCCTTACCTAGCATTAACACAGAGGCGATTGCACTGAAGATGGGGGGGCGGGAAGGGGACAGAAAAACAAACAGCCAAAAGACCCAGAAACCAAAGGGGTAAGTATGAAGAATTATTTTCAATGGCAAGAATAACAATGCTGGATTCTCAGGCAATACCACCAAGTTTAGCACAGATCATGCTCCTAAACTAAATTCTTCCTAAAAAGTCCTCCCACCATGCACTTTCTCACAAGGCATCCAAGTACCTAAATTCTACACTGCATTGCCTTTCAAGGTTTCCCCATAACCCAGGCTCACAACAGCTTGCTTTGTGCTGTCAGCCTTGTAGCCCTTCACCTCCCAGGGCTCACCAGAAGTAAAACAAGAGACTGAAGAAGATGGTTTTAAGGCCTCTTCAGTTGCTTCCATTTTAAAATATTTCTCTTTAGCAAATCCTCTTGGTTCTAGACTAGCCAGCTTTATCACTACATTTTTTACTTACTTATTTATTTTATTTATTTATTTTTTGAGACGGAGTCTCACTCTGTCACCCAGGCTGGAGTGCAGTGGTGCAATCTCAGCTCACTGCAATCTCTGCCTCCTGGATTCAAGCAATACTCCTACCTCAGCCTCCAGGGTAGCTGGGATTACAGACGCCCACCACCACGCCCAGCTAATTTTTGTATTTTTAGTAGAGACGGGGTTTCACCATGTTGGCCAGGCTGGTTTCGAATTCCTGACCTCAAATGATCCGCCTGTCTTGGCCTCCCAAAGCACTACATCTTTTAAATGTTTCATCTAGCAACCTCATTTGTACCCCCTTAAACACCCAACTGCAATGCTGCTTCTCTTGAAAGCTTCAGTTCTTATAAATGTGCCCTATGCATGAACACTCAGAGCTCATAAACTTGGTCACAAGCTACCGTCTACTGGTTGTTTCTTGTATATTAGTCTTGCAGGCCAAGTACAAATGCCTTCAAGAACAGGGTGTGCATCTCAAACTTCTGTTACCACCCACCAACATGCCAATTCATTAAACAGAAACTGCTTTCTCAGAAGCTCCTCCTTGAAAATGCTCACCATTCCGACGCCATAGCATCCCAAAATCTACCTTAGTGCAAGCTTGGTACAAGCAATCTCAAAGGGACCCCAGTCTCACTCATTAAATTCAACTGATAATGCTCACAGCTGTAATGCAAAGTACTTAAAAGGTCACATTTTAAAAGATCAAACTGCACCATAAAAGCCATAAGAGGCAGTAGCCATCTTTCCCCAGGGCCTCAGCCCTGTGACTGCTCTTCCAAGTGTTAAAAAGCTAGAGTCCTCCAAAAAAGAAACACTATAAACAGAGTAAGGCTGTTACAGGATTCTTATTATTCTTTTGTCTCTAATATTAGTCTTGAATGTCCTTGTATCTATGGGCTTTCCTTGAGTTCAGCCTACTGTGCTGGGCTCACAAAAAAAAAGGATTTTATAAAGTAACAAAGGAAAGTGGCAACATGCAGAACACCTGATTATCTTAACTTGTCAACAGAAAAGAGTGTTTGACCACATTAGCCAAAATATTTGCTTCCTTTTCCCAAATCTCTGCCCCTTTCATAAACCATGAGAAAACTAAAGTCACCTAACTTCAAAAAGCATTCTCTTTCTCCTATATTTATCTTTAATATAAATGACAAAATGAGCTCTCCATGAGGCTTATCCTGAAATACAAGCCAACGATCTGGAGAAATAAACACTACTAGTATGTGGTGGACAGTGATAATGCTGTCCAAGAGGACACCCTACTTTGATTACTTAGTTTGTTAGTAGAATAAACATATCCTGTGGAGCCTTCAGGAATTTATCTACCTAAGTTTACCGAGCTGCTGTGTTAATGAGTAACAAGCACAGCAGCTTGGTAAAAGCTCTGCAGCTCCAGTAATTGCACCCTCCAGAAGCTCTTCACATGTTGCTTATTTTATGAGCTAGTATTTCTTATAGTAAACCTTGGGGATGCTTCATGTCTAAAAGCTCAGATTCAGAAAAGAGCAAAGTAAATAAATAGCAAGGTTAGGAAAAAAATCCCAAATTCTTTGGAAGAAAAAAACTATAAGCCTACAGTAGTTGCAGACACTGTGATAGTGATAGCTGGTACATTCTTTCGTTTTAATCATCTCAAGACAACTGCCCTGCTTTTCTGAGTCCCTGAGTGGTTAGGTGACTTGGCATAAGTCACACTGCTGGTACATGAAGGAGCCAGCATTCAAGTTCTCTTGCCTGGCTGGCTGAAATACTTATCCACTTCTACCTGTATTGTGATGCCTCTGGTAGTCACCAAAAGATTAGGAAATAATTCGCAGAAAAGGTGGGGCAGAGTGGACTTGAGCAAGTTAACAGACTTGTCTGAGTATCAATAGCTGTCACATAGCAGAACAAAGCTAGTAAGCAGAGACTATGCATTAGGAGCTCAGAACTGCAATTACGGAGAAGTTCCCAACAGACTTACAATGCCATCCTTCCCATAGCCAAAGATGACCAGCAAGAGGGGCTGAGAATGGGATTCCCTGAGTGCCCAAAGGTAGGGCATGCCCTAAACTCAGTGAGACTTGGTTAAGGATATATACCATTCTCTGTTGTTTGTTTATTATTATTATTTTTATTTTTTTAGGCAACTCCCGAGGAAAAAGAGGTGGCTGATCCTGAGCAGGAATTTGGCCCTCTATTAGCAAAGACCAGCCACTTCCCATTCCATGCCTGGGTTTGCACTTCTGGGCTATAGCCAACAGTTTTCTTAGCTTCTCACTACTTCAGAACCTATTGGCTGCCCTCAGAAAATCTTTTTCATTGACTAAATCATGTTATTTATATTTTTCTTTTTTTCTTTTACTATTTTCCAGTGGCTGTGAAATACTAAAGAAAAAAAATAATTAGGGTGAAAAAATAAGAGTGAAAGTGGTATAGTTTTCTATTTGTAAAGGTGGGCAGTCCCAGGCATCAGTTCTTTCCCCTCCGTGTTCTGTTTCCAAAGACCACGAGAGTGTCTCTCTGCAAGGTTTCAACCCATCCACTCTTTGACTTTTCCTGTTATCACCTGATTTTTTTTTCCTCCTGGACTACTGCCATGAACTTCCACAGGATTCCTGTCTCAAACCACTTAATTTGAAAAAGCACAATTCTAAGCATTTTCCCAAAGGCTCTCTTTTCCCCTGCTGCAACTAAGCACCATTATTACGTCCAAACACACCATGCATTGCCACCTCTGACTCTTTGCTCACACCATCTCCTTCACCTGAAATACCCACAATTCTGCCCTCTACAAACTGAAGCCTGTTCAAGTTGTCCAAGTAGGGTACGCTACCACCGGTATGAACTCATGATATCACCTTCCTTTGATTCCACAGGTACCTTAGACAAAGCTATCCCATTGGGTGCATCTTAGTCTGCCTTTAGTTCCTTTGTACTGCTCTGATCTTCTTCAATGATCTTAAATGTCCCTCATGAGCAGGGACTAGGTCATCTTTATTCTATACTCCCTTTTATGACCCCTTACAAAGACAAGACACTTGGTATTTGCTGTAATGTCTCCGCTAAGCCCCATTGTAAGACTGGATTTGCAAAGCTAATATTACTACTGAAAGGGTGAGAAAGCTTCCTGATTATCTTCCTTTTTCTGCAACTTTTCTCATTTCATTTCTACTCCCTCACTCTCCTTCACTCTCCTAACAGGAAAGAACTACGTGGCTAAAGTGTCAAATGCCAAGGCAAACATTTTCTTTCTTGACATATACTGGAAGTATATTTTCTTTTTGTTTGTTTGGTTTTTTTTGTTTTTTTGAGACGGAGTCTTTCTCTGTCCCCCAGGCTGGAGTGCACTGGCGCGATCTCGACTCACTGCAAGCTCTGCCTCCCAGGTTCACGCCATTCTCCTGCCTCAGCCTCCCGAGTAGCTGGGACCACAGGCGCCCGCCACCTCGCCCAGCTAATTTTTTGTATTTTTAGTAGAGACGGGGTCTCACTGTGTTAGCCAGGATGGTCTCGATCTCCTGACCTCGTGATCCGCCCGCCTCGGCCTCCCAAAGTGCTGGGATTACAGGCGTGAGCCACCGCGCCCGGCGCTGGAAGTATATTTTCTTAAGGAAAGGTGGGGAGGAACTCTAAACATGGGAACATCAGTCCACTGGTCCACAGTAGTATCTCAACACACGCTGTGTTGTGCACATGATCACACAGAATTAAAACAAGTCTAGCAGGATTTCCAAGGGGACACCGTTTACCTCAAGGCAACTCCCACTTATTCTGTTTGCTACAACAGTCCCAGAAGCAAAGAGAGCAAAGACAGAGAATGGAGAGAAAGAGAAAGGGCAGAGGACAGGCAAAAAGTAATCCTCTAGATTTCCGCTTTCCCACTGGATTTGGAACCATTCCAGGAAGAGGCATACAAGTGGCTCAGTGTGTAATGTCTCTATGAATCTCTTTTGTGTGCATTTATTATTCATAAAGACCATGGATTGACATTAGGGGCTCCTTCCAGGGAAAGCTTTTTGGAAAGCAAGAATTTTCAATAATGTCCTTGACTCTTAATGCATATATGACCTGAAATTTCCTATCTGCTTTCTCTTCCAGCAGGGGGGAAAAAGCAGAAACTGCGCTGTCTTAAATATGGGGCACTGGTCAAGGGTGTGTGTGATGGACTAGGCCACATTTCAGATGGTAATCTGGGCCAAAGTTAACTCCTTCATGAAATGCACTGAGCGACACTAGAGTTTCTTCACTTGGGAAGCAGCTTAAAAAACAAGAGAGGCAAGTGTGAAATAGTGAATTTACCAATTGGTGTTATTTCTCTGAGAAATGCTGGGACTTAGGTTTCTTGAGGTCTATTACAGAAATTTCATTGTAGCCTTTTGGCTGGAATTCTAGCCAAGAATTAGTGGAGTAAGAAATACCATATATACACTGATTAGACATACGGACTGAGCAGCGGGGAGGGCACATGAGGATTCAGTGGCTTTCAGCAGCTGTTGTGAGGAGACGTTGGGCAGAAAAAGCAGAGGGAGACTACAGCAACTGTGCACACAAAGAATAGAGTGCTTTCTTACTAATGGGAATTTCCCTTTCCCCTTATGGAGAGGTTGGAGACTAGATAACAAAGCCAGAAGACAGTGACCACAGCCTCCCATTCACTCATGTTCCTACCTTCCCTTTGCAGAGGTGGTTACCAGATGGCCTGGCATTGTGCTCCCATCAAGTCCTGCCTGAAAAGTACTTTGAGCACCACCATTCCCTTCTGACCAACATTTATCTACCCCTCAGCCATGTTTTCTCCTCTTCCTCTTTCTCTCTCTCTCTCTTTCTTTCTTTTTTTTTGAGACGGAGTTTCGTTCTTGTTGCCCAGGCTGGAGTGCAATGGCAGGATCTTGGCTCACTGCAACTGCCGCCTCCCGGGTTCAAGTGATTCTCCTCCTGCCTCAGCCTCCCAAGTAGCTGGGATTACAGGCATGCACCACCACACTCGGCTAATTCTATATTTTTAGTAGAGACTGGGGTTTCACCAAGTTGGTCAGGCTGGTCTCAAACTCCTGACCTCAGGTGATCCATCCCCCTCAGCCTGCCAAAGTCCTGGGATTACAGGTGTGAGTCTGAGTCACCGGGCCTGGCCCTCCTTGTTTCTTTCTATACCTACTTTTGAAGCCACATATAGAAAGTATCACAGGTGGTACCCAAACATAGCCAGGCTGCTTCTCTTGGGATGCCATTCTATTCCCTCAAGTGGGTGGATCACCACAGTGCCACGTATGTGTAAAGCACACTAGGCACAACCACCAGCTCATGATACTGCCTCCAGAGAAGGCATTTCTAGTTCAAAACTGAACTAAGGCATTTAACAGGACGTGAGTGACATTCTTTTATTAAATATAATTTGAAATCAGCAAGCTCCAAAATTTTGGCAACTGCTTTTTTTTTTGCTTTTTGAGATGGAGTGGAGTCTCGCACTGTCTCCCAGGCTGGAGTGCAGTGGCGCGATCTCTGCTCACTGCAACCTCAGCCTCCTGGGTTCAAGCAATTCTCCCGCCTCAGCCTCAGGAGTAGCTGAGATTACAGGTGCCCACCACCATGCCCGGCTAATTTTTGTACTTTTAGTAGAGACAGGTTTCACCACAGTGGCCAGGCTGCTCTCAAACTCCTGACCTTGGGTGATCCACCTGCCTCGGCCTCCCAAAGTGCTGGGATTACAGGCATGAGCCACCGCACCCAGCTGGCAACTGCTTTAAAAAGGAAAATACATACTTCTTAAAGTCCTGAGCCATATATTTATGAATATGTCAAGGGCTGACTATGTGTTCAGAACTATGTTGGCTCCTGTGAGAAATAAAAACTGAAAGAGGTATACTGGTTCCCATGTAGGGGCATTTGGTATCAATATATGTAATAAAAAACTATCATTTGTGTAGTACTTTTCATTTTCGTTATCCTATTATTATACAGGTTGAGCATCCCTAATCTGAAAATGTGAAATCTGAAATGCTCCAAAATTTGAAGCTTTTTGAGTGTTGACATGCATGACACTCAAAGGAAATGTTCGTTGGGTATTTTGAATTTCAGATATTCAGATTTAGGATGCTCAAGCAATGGAAATATTCTAAAATCTGAAAACATCTGAAATACAAAACACTTCTGGTCCCAAGTATTTCAAATAAGGGGTACTCAACCTACTGGCCCTCAAAACCATCCTGTGTCATGGGTCAAGCAAGCTTATCGCCCCCTACTCCTCCTATTTTTTTTGTTTTTCTATTTTAACAGATAAGGAATGTGAGCCTGTTTCCTATGTGCCTTCTCCAAAGACCTACAGCACCTAAATAATGTAAATCCCAGGAATAAAACAATGTAAATAAACTAATGTAAATCCTAGAAACAAAAAAGTGTTGTTTTGTTTTATTTTCTTTTCCTTTTTTTTTTTGAGAAGGAGTCTCACTCTGTCGCCCAGGCTGGAGTGCAGTGGTGTAATCTCGGCTGACTGCAACCTCTACCTCCCAGGTTCAAGCAATTCTCTTGCCTCAGCATCTTGAGTAGCTGGGATTACAGGCACCCGCCACTATGCCTAGCTAATTTTTGTATTTTTAGTAGAGACGGAGTTTCACCATGTTGGCCAGGATGGTCTTGAACTCCTGACCTCAAATGATCCACCCACCTTGGCCTCCCAAAGTGCTGGGATTACAGGTGTGAGCCACCATGCCTCGTCTGTTTTGTGTTATTTTCTACCATTGACTTCAAGAGGACCAGAGGATATGGTTACTTTCTTAGTGAATAACGAGGGCTAACAACTAATAGCATCCTTTATAGTTCTGCTTCGACACTGTTGCTATCAGTATAAACCTCATCTAAGAAAGCACATCAGAATAGTCCTATATCAACTAATGATGTACTAACCCATTTCTTCACATACTAGGGAAGACTTCTGCATCTTCATAGAACTCTTATGAAAGTATATGTAAACATTTTATATGTTTTAAGAATATACATGAATTAAGAAACCCTTATTATGGAAATTCTCAAGGTTTTAGGATAGCTTTCCTTTGCCAAGAAGGGAGAAGTTATTTCACATATATTTCATAGTATATATTCCCATTTAAATGCACAACAATGAAAGCAGTAATGCTTAACAAAAAATAAGTACGTTTTGGCCGGGCGTGGCGGCTCAAGCCTGTAATCTTAGCACTTTGGGAGGCCGAGGCGGGCGGATCACGAGGTCAGGAGATCGAGACCATCCTGGCTAACACGGTGAAACCCCGTCTCTACTAAAAATACAAAGAATTAGCCGGGCGTGGTGGCGGGCGCCTGTAATCCCAGCTACTCGGGAGGCTGAGGCAGGAGAATGGCGTGAACCCGGGAGGCGGAGCTTGCAGTGAGCCGAGATCGCGCCAGTGCACTCCAGCCTGGGGGACAAAGAAAGACTCTGTCTCAAAAAAAAAAAGTACGTTTCTGCTAAAACTTGGTTTATAGGCCATCTAGAACTCTTCTACCTACTAAAGAGCTTTATATTCAATTCACGGAAACTTTAAGTTCCATCTGCACTGAATTGGCCTTTGCGTCTCCCACTTCTTATAGGAACCCATGGAATACTTTATTTTATAGGTAAATCAGAAAAACCCAGGCAACAGTTATACTTCCTGAGCAAAGTTATCCTAACAACCTAGTCATTTACCCTCTGGCAATAAACACATGCAATATCCACCCACGTGAGGAAATAATATGTTCCAGCTTTAAAAAAAAAATGCAGCTAATGTCAACCAACAAATATTTATTGAGTTTTTACTACAGGCCAAGTTCCCTAGGTATGGCAAAGGAGGTACTGAGTTTTCCCAGGACATTTCTCGTTTCATTTCTTTTAAATAAGGACAGTTCATTAATCACAAACTTCAATGGAATTCCATTTTTTATATAGACTGATAAGGTTTCTTACATCAATTCAAAATGAGAAGAAATCCTTTGTCTTAACCCCTCCCTCAATTTCAAGTTCAAGAATGTGGTAACTGTCACCAAGGTCATATAGAAGTGTGACAACAGGCCCTCCCTGCCCTTCCTTAGAGAAAAGTCAATAGAGTTGAGGAGATAAGTACACACTGACACACTTGAAGCACAAAATAACAAGGCATGCAATACGCTGCTAAGTGGTGAGAAGTAGAGAGAGTGAAAGAGGGGCTTGGAAAAGGAAGATCAGAGAAGGCTTCATATGGCAGAAAGAGCTCAAAATGGCTTTATAAAAATGGGTAAAATGTGAATATAGAGAGCTACTCTGGCAGACCCTGTTGGTTGCCTACCTAACACCCATTCACGCCTTCCTGGCAGAGCCTATATTTGTTCAAATATCCTCTTGTCCACATGACTCAGCTCCATGAGTAAATACCAACTGGCCTTAACCCTTCCTGCTGGTCCCATTCCGGTAATTGGTTTAGGGATAGACCTGTGACCCCAGCTCCGGTTAATGAAGTGAGAGGAAGTCTACTAGGGATTTCTGAGAAAGACAGCTCTACTCCTAAATGAGAACGCATTAGAAGGATGACCCTTTTCTCCTTGTAAGTGCTTTCCTGTCTGAATATTCTATGTGGAGTGATAACAGGATGGTACAGCCCCTCCCGGGGAAGAGCACACTAGAAAGTAGGAGATACCCTGGGTTCTTGACGATGTGGCTGAGCAACTCCATGAATCAGCCCTGGAATAGTTCTACTACCTTGTCATGTAAGCTAATACACTTCCTTACTGTTTAAGTTACTTTTAATTGAGTTTTGTCACTTGCTGCCAAAAGCACCTTAACTGCCTAAATGATAACTACTCTTCTTTTCTTACCTAGTAATAGAATGCTGATTTTAGTCCAGACAACGATATACCCAGCTCAAAGGTCCTGTTTCCCAGCATCCCCTGCCGTTTGGCCATGTGACTAAGTTCTAAGTGGTATGCTTAAGATGCCTTTTTTTTTTTTTTTTTTTTTTTGAGACAGAGTCTCGCTCTGTCACCCAGGCTGGAGTGCAGTGGCACAATCTCGGTTCACTGCAAGCTCCGCCTCCCGGGTTCATGCCATTCTCCTGCCTCAGCCTCTCTGAGTAGCTGGGACTACAGGCGCCCGCCACCACGCCCGGCTAATTTTTTGTATTTTTAGTAGAGACGGGGTTTCACCGTGGTCTCGATCTCCTGACCTCGTGATCCACCCGCCTCGGCCTCCCAAAGTGCTGGGATTACAAGCGTGAGCCACCGCACCCGGCCTAAGATGCCTTCTTAAAGGAAGCTGGCTACTGGGAACTATGCCCCTCTTTATTCCCTACTTCATCCTATCTACTGCTGAGGATAGGGTTTTAATGGCTGCAGCTCCAGTACATAGTCGTCTAGTGATCTTGACATGGAAGCGAATACACAAACAACTACAGAGCAGAATGTCAGGGCCTACATCTCTGCTAACTTTGTGACGCATCACAGTAGCTCCAGGTCACCAGGCTGCAGATTTCATATTCAGGTAAATAAAATAAAGCCTGATGTGTTTAAAGACACTGTTACTTGGAGTTTTCCCTTATAAACAGTTAAATCTAATTGTAATATAAGAATTTAGGAAAAGAGCTAAATTTGGCAAACCACACTGTAATAAAAGCAGCACAATTAAAGACAGTACATCCAATAAACAAAGACTAGATAGGATAAGAATGTTTCGCAGCTGGGTGCAATGGCTCATGCCTGTAGTCCCAACACTTTGGGAGGCCAAGGCAGGAGGATTGCTTGAACCCAGGAGTTAGAGACCAGCCAGGGCAACCCCATCTTTACAAAAAATACAAAAATTAGCTGGGCATGGTGGCATGTGCCAGCTACTCAGGAAGCTGAGGTGGGAGGATCTCTTGAGCCCGCGAGGTCAAGGTTGCAGTGAGCTGCACTGCACTCCAGCCTGGTAGAGTGAGACCCTGTCTCAAAAAAACAGAAAGTTTCTAAAACTGCTGTTCATAACAACACCACAAAGCAAGAGACTTGTTACATAAAATGTGAATCATCCAAATGATAAAGCACTATGCATTTATTAAATGACAGTAAAAACTAGATGTATTAATATGTAAAATTATAATAAGGCAGATATACTATAAGTGGTAAATATAGTAGGAGTCTATTTTTAAAAGGAAATTGTATACATATACTCAGAGAAAAGTTTGGAAGGATGTACAAAATATTAACCATAGTTATCTCTCCATGGTAGGATAATGGCTCCATATCTTTCAAATATGATATATCTTCAAGATTTAAAAAACAGTATCCACTTATTTTTGTAATTGTTTTTTAAAAGTCCAGTTTTTATTAAGCATTTTTATAACTATGATTTTTTTTAAAAAGCTGAATGTATCTGTGATACAAATATTCTAGCATCTCTAAAATGATCATCTTTCAAGTATGCATATAGTCCAAACTAACAGGTAGTTAACAGGGGAAAATGACAGACAAATTCTAAGTCAAAGGTCCTACTAAAGCACATACCTATTGTATTGAATAAGCATGGCTTGACTAAGAGTGGTCAATGTGTGAAAGAAATGACTTAGCCTATTTTCTTGCTGGAAAATTGAATCCTGCTAGTAGAAAATCAAATACATTTTCATTTACTTACAGTCAGTACTATATTTAGCCAAATAATAGTCAGTATTGATTAAAATAAATAAATGAACCAGCAAACTGTGGTTTCATTTGCCTCTCTACACTTTTGGAACCCCATGCCAAACACTAATACTGAACCACTTGATTCTCCTGCTTGATTTCCACTAGTCCCCTATGAAGTCCTGATTTATCAAATCCAAATTTTAAGTCCATCACATCTTTCATCACCTTCATTCCTGGGCTGCTAAGCACTATGGGACAAAATTAAAGATCTAGTTGGTTTCACTACAAATTTATATTACCTAAGCCCAACGGAGGCCTTACAATTCTTCAATAATACTTTGTTCATTTCAGACTGGCCCAATTAAACAAATGGCCCAATTAAACACAGTATGCCTAGTCCCTAGATCCTAGTGGCCTGTGAATAACTATGGTTTCTTTCTGCCCAGCAGGTCTTCCTTTCTCTTTTCTTCTGCTTCCTTTGGGGAATTCTCAACTCTAAGCAGTCCTATTAGGATGAGTCCAAAACCCAGGTTACACCATACCATCCCAAACACAGTGATGGTGCAAGGACAGGCATACAAGGTCAGTCTGGCCAATCAGGATCCCCCTAGGAGTTTTGCAGTGAGGAACACTTTTAGATATTTATTTTGGGTGCCTAGATGCAACAATGTACTGAAAGGTGTATTTCCCACTCTATGGAGACAGGCTATTTGCAACAGGAAAGAATGAAGCCAAAACACAAAAGTAGAGACAACTGAAGCTAAGAAATGGAAAGCATGAGAAAACTCTTGCAGCTTTTAAGCCTCGAGATCCAGTAACATATGAAGCCAACTCCACTTCTGGACTGTCTAGTTCTATCTACATGCAACAATAAATCCTCTATTATGCCTCAGCTGGGTTTCTGTCTCTTAAACCCAATAGAGTCCAGTCAAATGCAGTACAACTTCTAAGCTTTAACCACTCTCCAAAAACCACCTATTAGCAGTCCCCAAATGCCTGTTTCTTGATGAGCTTCTTTACCCAAAGTCACTTTCAACAACTTACTGAAATGATTCCAAAAATACTTAAAGAAGTCAAGGCCCTTTCTCACTATCTAGTCATGGGCATCTTTCTCCAGCATGTCAGTGTTGATCTCTCATTTCTTTGTGAAAAACCTCTTCTCCCGCAGCTCCTGGGGCAGAGTTCTGCCCCAGTTCTCCTGCTTCTCTGGCACTTGGTCTTCTTCCCACACCCTGATTCAAGTGTTTCCCAAGGAGTTGTCTTTGGCCTTCTTCCCTTTTCTTCTACCCTCTCTCCCTTGGCAAGCTCTTTCAGTCTAATGTTTCCAGTAATGACCTCAAAATAAAAGACTCCCGAATCTATACCCACGATACACTATTCTATAATCTATGCCCTTTAATCTCTATCCTAGACTCCACTCCTGAATTTCCAGATGCCTCCACCCATATCCCACCTGAACTCCACATGTATGTTAAAAACAGCATTTGATTATCTTCTCTTCTAAAAAAATTTCTCTTTCTGCATTATTGCTAATTTTTGTCAAAGCACCACCAGACTCCTGGTAATCTTAAAATTCACTGTGAATGATGTTACCCCTATCATCCCAGCCAAGACATTCTCTTGATTCTATTTCTGTAACATCTTTTGAATAGGTGCCCTCCTCCCTCTCCCTGCCTCCCATCTGCCCTAATTTGGATTCTCATAATTCTCACCTAGACGATTGCCACTGGCATTTTCATTTCTCCCTGAACTCTCTCAATTTCAAACTCTCTGCTATGAGACTACATTTATTGAAGGTCATATCTGAACAAATCATTCCCTAGCTCAAAAAAACTTCAAGAGTCACTCAGGAGTTTAAACTCTATAAGTCTGCCAAAATGTCCTTAGTCTAGCCCCAAGCTCTGTGTATCTTTGCCATAACTTCCTTTCAATAATTCAAAATTGCAACCAAACCAACCATTTTTACCACCTATCCCAGTCTGTGTCCCCATCTTTGCTCATGCTCCTCTGCAGGTCTTTGTACATGTCCTCTTGAATAACTCCTCCTATCCCCTCAAGGCTCTCCAGAAATATCATCGTTCCTTCTTGTTAGAAGTAATTTTCCTTCCAATTTGAACTCCCATAACGAGTATACCATCCCTCTCCCTTGAAAGCAAGAATCCTATTTGATCCAGCACTGAACATAGTGGTTCAGCCAACAAAAGTTTGTTGAATTTATTCTACATTGTCTAGCAAGTCCTTCCTCACCCTCTCCACAGGGCATAGGCAGATCTGGGATTGACACCCAGCTTATAATGAGCTATGTAAACTTGGGTCAGTTAGTTAACCTCTCTGATGAAAAGCTTCGGCTGCCAATCAGCAAAATGGGAATAATGATAGCTCACAGAGTTTTATGAGTTAAAATAAAACAAAACAATGTTTTCTAGAAGGGCCTATACAGCGTATTAGTACAAGCTCCCTTATGATTTCTTTGTTTTCACCCTTAATCTCTACTCTGAGAGCTCCCCCAATGACACACTATAGGGAATGGCTTGAGTAAGATAAGTAACACTCCTCTATGACTTCTGTATGTGCTTCCCAACAGTAAGGGCGGTGATCTTTGCTACCAAGTCATCCTACCAGAGGGCTGCAAAGTGGAACAAGAGAATGCTTCCAAAGAAGTTAATATTTTTAACTGTGAAACATCACCAGAGCAACTGAGGAACTATTTTGCCTTTTCTGGGAAATTACTGCAGTCAAGAGAGCTTATCTGAGAAGGCTGCATCAAGGGAGTAAACTTTAAGTGAGTCAAACTTTAGTTTGGAACCAAAGGGAATTCCTTGTATTAGAAGAGAACAATAGCTACTTTCTACAGCTCTGAACAACCCAGGAAGACTATTTGAGACTACGTATCTCAGAGATATAAAAATTGGTAAGATATAGAAGAGATGACATTGAACTCTGTGAGGTCTAATTCTGGCTCAGTTACATACTAACTGTGTTACTTTGGACAAGCCACTTATCTACTATTGGCTCTTGATATTCCCATCTGTAAAATGGTATGGCTAGATATGGAAATTTTATTCTAGGAAGAACTCCTTGTTCACAAATTTGTTCAGTAAACTTACTACAGGAAATATTGGGTAGCTGATCCCCCTTGACAGTTAGATGTTGACCTACTTAGAGTTGCAGGTAATAGTGACTGGATGGTCCCTTTAGCTCCCCTCCAATTCTGTGCCTTTTGAGGCAACATTATAGCTTAGAAATTAAGAGCAATGACTTGAATCAGATGAACATAGATTCAATTCCTGGCTGTGCTTTTATCTATGAGCACAGTTAGGTTTTCCACCTCTCTAAAGCCTCTGTGTCATCGTCTGTAAAAAAGTAATAATAAACTCCTCATAGGGGTCTCATGAGTATTAAAGGCAGTAGAATATATTTTTAGCACATAATTAAGTTTTTAGCATTAACTTAGGTAAAGACTATAAAAACATAGTTTTAGAAATTTAAAATGAATTATTAAAACACAGGAACCAGATATAATTTATTATTCTGGATAATATCCTGGACCAGAATTTTTTTTCTTTTTCTCTAAAGGATATCAGTGGGACAGCTGTTGAAATTTGAATAAGATCTGTAGATCAGATGATAACATATATCAAAGCTAGTTTTCTGAGTTTGACAGTTATTCAAGAGAATATCCTTGTGTTTCTGGACTACACACTGCAATATTTAAAGATTTATCTAAAACTTACTCTCAAATGGTTCAGAAAAAAATGTACATATATTTTGTATGTGTGTGGAGAGAAAGAGAGAGAGAAAGTTAACATTTGGGAAATCGGAGTGAAGGGTATATGAAAAATTATGCTTACAATATTCTGAAAGTCTGAAATTACCTTGATACAGAATATTATATAGATGTGTGTGCAGAATGTTTTAAATGTTTTGTATATGTTATTATCATGGATTGAATTACATATATGAATTGAATAGCTGTGTTTGACATATGTTATGTGTGTGTGTATAAATATGTAATTCAATTATTTAAAACTATTTAATTTGACCCACTCGTGTTTTTATTTGATTTTAAACCTTTCTGTTTAAATTATTTACTAGTCCCCTTCGGTAAAGTAGTAATTCCATTTAGAATTAACTGTCCTACAGATGAAACAAAATGACAGGTAATCTTCAATTAGTATTCAGAGACCTAAGTTTCACTTTAGGTCTTGTGAAGAGACTTAAGTTTCACTTTAGCATTGTGAGTCTTCCAAAGTCAAATCATGTTTTGAAACGACTGGAATTATCCTAGTCATATAGTGTGCATTAAACAATAACTGTCCAAGTGCCAAAGCTGGCAATGGCTTCTACTGCTGTTGCCACATCAAAGTAACAGCCACAGCAATTTTTTCAGTGACAGCTTAAAGAAAATTAGCTGGATATTCCTTTCCGCTGTTTCTAACTCCATCATTTTCACAGCTCCAAATTTCAGCCATCCCCCAAGTGACTACCAATACCCAACAAGCCTAAAGGAGAGCCAAAAGCATGTCTGACAACGTCACATCAGGCAGCAGAGCCTGTCAACGCTAAGTGAATGTTTTCTTAAAATTCTGGCTTTCCTTTTACATTGTGAACAGAAACTCCAACTTCTACCCCCAAGCAAAACCATCTCTCTTCCAAATAATGTCAAGGAAGACTGCAATGTTTAACATGATTAGTGAAATTTCTCATGGCGACATAGCATTTTATGGTCACAGATCACTTTTACATAAATTATCCCATATTTCCTTTACAGTAGTTCTGTGAGAAGTTCCATTGTAAAGAATAGGAAAGTAAAGTGCAAAGATTTCAGAACCTTGCATGTACTGAATTTGGGGCCACAATTTATGTTTCTATATTCCCAACAGGTGTTGGGGGAGAGCAGGAATCACTAGGTAACACTATTTATGAACTATAAAACTTTCAAAAGGTAGGTTAAATATACAGAAGAAGCGGGATTGGAAAAAGAAGGAGAAAAAAAGAAGGTTAAATGTAAAAACAAAACAACTGGCAACAATAGTATCTAAAGTACATTTCACTGAAAAAGTTGGATGGAATATTTTCCTGAGAACAAATACATATCACTCACAGTGTTCCAGAAAGCACTGGGCTCTAGGGGCCTGACTTCAAGTCCCAGCACATATCACTCACGGTGTTCCAGAAAGAATTGGGCTCTATGGGCCTGACTTCTAGTCCCAGCAAAACAACATACCAGGCTCATGAACTCCAATAAGGCCCTTAACCTCGTCAGCTCAGCTTCAACCTTTGTGAAACTGACTTTCCTTACAGAGTTATGGGAATGGACTTCTGTTCATTGTAAAGCTCTAGACACATACTATTTACACTCTTATCTTTATCAAATGGAATTCTTTGGGCCCCAAATAGATCAGCTCTCTGTGTTCCCAGTCTCAGCAAATGGCACCCAGTTATTCAGGGCAAAAACCCTAGTCTCACTCCTATCACTCCCCAAATATCAAATCAAACACCTTCAGGACAAGTCTAAATTTCTTATCTTAAAATGACCCTTCATTATCTGGCCTCGTCTCCTGACATTTTTCCATATGTACCCTTTAGTCTTGTCATAACAAGACACAACTTTATGTGTCCTAAAACTTCTGAAATTTTCTATCTCCATGCCTTCCACATGCTATGAAGTTCTTCCTAGAACACCCTTACTACTACCTCATTTGGTTAATTCTTACATGTCCTTCAACACTCAGCAGAAGCTATTGTGGAAGACTATCCCAAATCCTACAGTCTTAAGAAAATACACCGTTTTAGGCCTCTGCTCCCTGCACACACGTCTTCACTATGATGCAACAAGTGTTAGTTTCATTTCTCCCTCTAGATCAATGTTGTCCAGTAGGACTTTCTGCAGTGATGGAAATGATCCACATCTGCACTGTCTAATATAGTAGCAACTAACCACAGGCAGCTATATGAGCACTTGAAATGTGGCTAGTTCACCTAAGGGAACTGAATTTTTCATTTTATTTAATTTTATTTATTTTAAATCTAAACATAATAGCCACCTGTGGCTAGTGGCTATGATGCTGGACAGCACAACTCTAGAGGGTCTGTCAACTCTGAAGTTGGGTCATGCTTGTATCTGTATTCCCAGCACCTGCCACCTGGCATAGAGTAGGATTCAGAGTTTATTGAAAGAATAAGGAAATGTGTAAGTATCTATACATACTTCTTCTGTATTCCCGGGAAGTGATTTCTCCCAATACCCCAAGCATTCTATCACATTCAAACATTCACCACATCAGATTTTGCCAAACCCAGTCACATCTTGTAAAGCACACCTCATTAACTAACATGGAAAAACCCTCAGCAAATAATTTCTACTCAGGGCATTTGGCTTCATGATCACTCTTAAATGACTTCCAGATGACTCCTAGACAAACAGTTATGCTGTTTATGAAATATTACAATAGTCATGGCAGCATCATTTTGGAATGTCAAAATCAACTACACTGTTTAATAAGGAAAAAGCATAGGCTTTTTATATTTATTTTAGTATTTATATTAATGTGGAAAATAAATTCCCTTGAATGCCTACAGTACTGTAAAAGTTATTAAAGACTATTTTGAAGTATTCTTTAAAAATAACATTCTGCTCTCCTAACTGAATTCATTTTTGAAATACCATACATTTAGAGAGAGTATATGGACTTGATTTCACGGGTTTCATTACTATAATAAGAGAATACGGAGAGAATATGACCTTGCTACAAAGAATCAGCAGTCAAATTCAATTTGGTTCCAATTAAAAGTCCTGGTTGGCAGAATTCATGAGGTTGGCATATGGTTGGTCATTCGAGAATTTAGGAAATCCAAGACGTGAACTTCGCTAAGCAGATTAACCAGGTTTGACTCCACATCCAGGTCTTCATTTCGAAATTCCTTAAAGTATAACTGGCAATTGAAGGCATCAACGAAGATGGTCTTCACACAATGGCCCCACCCAGAATGAGGGGAGCTTCTCCATTGCTGGCCTGGTACATTACCCATCCCATAGTGATTATATTATACAATGGCTGAACAACCATTTGTTAATGTCCTTCCATCGTATAATTACTTCTGTAAAGAGAGACTAATCCTATAGTCTAAAATTGTATTGTGAAATAAAAAGGAAGAGGTAAAGCATCTTAAGGCTTGATAAGGGGGGTGGAGGTGGAAACTTCAAATGGATAGTTTGCTTCTTTTAAACTCAATTGAAAAATCTTAATTAAAATAACTTTATTACAAAATAATTAGTGTTCACTATAAGAAAAAAAAAAAAACACAGGAGGCAAAAATAAAACATGTACTTCTACCCAAGGATAACATTTGGTATAGACTCATCTGCTTTTTTTCTTATGCACTTTGAAAATCGTAAAATAAACATTTGTCAGCATTTATATAACATTCATTCTGTTTCATGTACTGTCCTAAGCATTTATATAACATTCATTCTGTTTCATGTACTGTCCTAAGCATTTAACATAAATGAATTCACTCTGTCTTCACTAGAATACTATGAGGGAGGGACTATTATTAGCTGCACCTTTTAGACAAAGAAATTGAGCAGAGAGAATAATTTGACCTAGCTCATAGACTTGTAAGTGGCAAATAATCTCTGTTCAACTTTTGCGGTGGGAGCATTATGTTCGACTAACTAGTGTGGGAAGAAACATTTCTCTTTAACTTTATTAAATCTTTAACTACTATTTCAATATTCTGTCAGAGTACACAACCTGGATATCTTATTTGACTCCTGTTCCCCATTCTCTAGGGGAGTGGCCGAGCTAAAAGATGGAAGACATTCGCTGACTTGGATCTAATACTCAACAGCTGGGCTGTATGACACAATCTGTAATATGAATTTAGATTCCTTCAGGGCTATATCTCTTTGATGTTCTTAGTATTAAACCGTCACCTTCCTAACTCTATATATTATATAATCCATTAGCTTGGCCTTTAGAAGCCCATATTAACTTAATTCAAGTCGATTTTATTTTTTCACTGGGATTCTTAAAATATAATATATAGTTCCCAATTCTTTTAAAACTCAAAAGTGCCTATTTTGATTATGGACTTCAAAAAAGTGTGGAGAGCACAACAAAAAGGAGATTGAAACAAGGAGAAAATATTTCCACAGTGCAAACTGTTAAATTGGAAATGTGAGATGCAACTGACAAGTTCAGAAACACTCTTAAAGTTAAAGGTGCTCTTAGAGACCTGGACAGTGTTTCATGCCTTCACCCCATTTCCAAAGGTCATCTGCAATTGTCCAAGGGGACCTACCCTCAGTTTTCTGCTGGCTCACTGTTGAGATTGTTGCTCATGGCCCTGAAACACCTGTGTTATTTTTTGTGGTTCTGTTACCCATGTAGCATCTCCTTGGTAACAATGGCAATTATACAGCAGCCTTGTTATCTCAGAATAACACTGTAATTAACTGGTGTCACTGCAGCATTTGCAGTTATAATAATTGCAGCAAAAAAGAAGTCCTATGGAAGTAGCATTTTTTTAGTTACGGCTTTCAAAAATATCTTCAGCAACTACATTGCTTAGAAAACCAAGTTTATTTCCCCCAAGAAACATGATTTCCTCCTCACAAAGCCCACTGATATTAAGCTATCAGAATGTCTCCAAACAGAAAACATCAGACTTTCTCTGTAGCAAAAGCTTCCAAAATGAATTGGGGAAAAAGACATACACACACATTTCTCAGAGTCATACTTACAGCTCTTCTAGAAAAGGAAAGTTCTTAAATGCATCTTCTGGCAACTGAGTAATGTTGTTCATACTGATATCCCTGGAAAACATAAAGTTAAGAATATTGTTAATTAAGTGGTATGAAGCTTAAAGCATTTAATCCAACAGAAAACTAACTAGGTGCTACAATTTTGTGAAAGAGCATAGAAGACACATAGAAACAGTCACAATTTGGCTTCAGAATGCAATATTCAGAAAACACAGAAAAGTTAAATGTTCTGTTATAAATTATGTCCCATAATTTAGAAATGTACTCAGGTCCTGTATTCTTCCCCTCTTAAGTATCCTTGGAAAAAAGTCTCAAACCACCTAAAATAAGTGGGCCAGGGTGGCTTCCCAGTGCTCTGGTATTCACGGTACTACCTATACCTGATCAAAATAAACAAATGAATACCCTAGGAACGATATATAGAATTTACAGGTGAGGGTGGCTTCTGGAGTCACTCAAGGACAATAAAAGCATGTCTTAGCTCTACCCTAGTCATATTTTCTTCAAAACCTATAAAAGTCCTCCAGGTAACAGTTGTCAGTGGATTTCATGTTCCACCTATGAACAGATGCAGGCTAAGGACAAGTGCATACATGATAGGTATGCGGTCCATTTCCAGTTTTCCCTTCAGAGCATCCGCAGAAAGAAAACTCACCCAACAATATAACTCAACAATTCGCTAATTCAAATAGCTAAAAAATACTTTATTAACCATTTCCCTCCTCCCTGGCAGCTGCCTTTTGAACTGGCTTTCTCTACCACACTCCACTTGACATCAGCACCGTGAAAGACAGGTTAAAACAGCCCCATGGGGAAAGTCCCAGCATGCGCTGGGGCAGTGGAGCTGCCTCCTTCCGTTCCATGGGGTTTAATTCTGTGGCTGAGCCCTTGGGTCTCCCGTCTCTAGAACCTGGCATGAAAGTTCACATGTAGGACATGCCCATTAGTATAGTACATATATTGGTATGAGGAAGGAGAAGAGAAATGAAGCATACCGAAGTCAGCTAACAACAATAATACTGTGTTATTCCATCCATTCCATCAGGTAAAATTTTCTTTTAAAGGAGGCGACACCTTCAGTATCATGCTAGGTATATGTCCTTTCTCCCCATCTTTTCTCTCACTAAATTTTAGAAATGTAATCTACATCCTTTCTTACTAGCCTTTTCCAAAGCAGGTTTGGAAAAGTTTTTGGCTTGGGAATAACAGTAACAGTAGCAGCAACAAAAACAGCAAGAGCTGCAGCTAAGATGCAGTGCATGCTTTTAACATGGTAAGACTACACAGAAAATCTTACTTTACAAATGGGGAAACTGAGGCTTACTGAGGTTAAAAAAGCTTCCCCAAGACCATTCAATAAGCAGTGTAACAGAAAACACCAAAGCCCATGACCTTAAGTGCAAACCATGAGTCTTCTTAAGTATATTATTTGAATCCTGTTATTAATACTTCTCTTCAGTGGTAGCCAAGATGTAAAACAAATACTTGAGTCCCATCAAGCTTAAAAACTGGGAGGAATAATGCCCCTAACACCTTGACATAATTATCCATGAATCTCTAGAAGAGCACTTTTGCTTGACAACTGGGGTTTAAAAAAAAAAAAAGAGGACCAGGAATAGCTTTAGCAATTAAGGAACCAACATTAACCAACATTAATATACATTTCTTGGCACAAGAAATTTCCCTTTAGATGAATCTTATGACCATAGAGACATACATGCACTCTAAAATGTTATAACATTGAAAACAACTCAAATCCTACTAAAGAAACTTAAAAGAAAAGCCAAATTACTATGCTTCTCTGGGAATTACTATTTT
This sequence comes from Symphalangus syndactylus, assembly GCF_028878055.3. Lineage (NCBI taxonomy): Eukaryota > Metazoa > Chordata > Mammalia > Primates > Hylobatidae > Symphalangus > Symphalangus syndactylus. The sequence goes on along the minus strand of NC_072428.2, from coordinate 28,919,623 downwards.
AAAACCCAGGCCCCAATACTACTTTAGTCAGTGATCATTATCCCTGGGGGAAGGGGCGAGGAAATGTTTTGTTTTTCATAAACACTCTAGCAAGATACTGGAGAAATGGTACCAAAACAGGGGTCAGAAAAGGCAGGCGCAACTCCCACACTGCCACATAGCCATGGTATGATACTGGGCCTCCATCTGCTCATCAGTAAATTGAAGCTGATTGGTTGGGTGACTTCCTGGCCTGACATGATGTACTGTCACCTTTATACTGGCATTATATACCGATTCACCCTTTTCTGTAGTTTATTCATGGAGGAGTCTACCTTTTCAGATAAAAACAGATGAGATTCATTTTATAGAATGTTTCTGAAAAATTTATCATAATGCACAGTTTAAAGACTATCCCTCTGTCATTATTAAATTACTAAGTCACTCTCATGGGAGATACATTTGGCCTTAACCAATAAAATCATTCTCAAGAATACAACAAAACATTTAATCATATCGAAAGCAAAATAATGATCCAAAATGAGTAAACAATGATTCTGTAAAATATGAGACAGTTTTGGTGCTTTTCAGTCATTCCAATAAAAAGAGAAAGGACAACAATAATTGATTGCTTTACAAAATGAGGCATTCTGTACAGTTTCCTCTAAGCTTGGCACACCTGAATTCAGGTGAGTTATCACTGTAACAGAAAAACTGATTAATTTCCTCATCAGAAAAAGGTCTGGAGAGAACAAATTAATTGCCTCACCAGAAAAAGACACATAATTAGAGACAATTTACACCACACTATTCTCTGCATTCCAGTTTTTTAAAACATGCACACACACATGCACAGCTCTCATTTTTTTCCTTATAGTAACAAGACATGACAGGTAGTTTTGCTGTGAGCTGTAAATGCAATTAGTGAGACTCCATATTTACAAACTAACATATGTAAAACACACAGTGAGTTTTTATTTCAAAGCTTCAGATTCAGGAGTAATACTTATTTCTAAATTTTTCTTAATTTCACACACCCGGAGAAGTTCCCTCTTTACAGATGTTTTCTCTCATACTTTCTGGGATTCAGTTAAAACATTTATGAAGTAAAAAGTTGGGGGTGGGGGCAGTGGTGAGCTACAAGATGTTATCTCCGGAGAAGCTCTGGAAACCTGTGGTTACAGAGTATAGTTGCGTGGGTATCCACTTAAAATAATGAGGGCTGATGGTGATAAACAACCTATAGATAGTCTTAAGAGTAGATTCTAGACCTGACATTACCAACACCATAAAGAGAATCTGAAGTACACAGACTTTATAAATAAGAGGTTAGAAAGGATGACCTATGACAATAATTACAAATATATGAGGCTCAAAAGCCATATAAATTATTATGATACATAAATAAAAGGAAGTTGTTTAAAGAATTTTCAGCCAGAAGATGCTCCTACAGATTAGTACCTTCAAATTCACATGAGTAGTACAATCTTACCAGTGGCATCAGTAATAAATCCCAGGAATTCACCTTCTGGGATAGTGAACCAAATATAAATATATATCATATGAGGTCAAAGCACCACCAACTCCCAAATGTCTCAGAAGGGCAATTTCCAGAGAGCTGATGGCCTTACTTGGAGCCGGCATTGCATAGTTGCAAGTACGGGCTTTGGCACCAGACAGACCAAGGTTTACATATGGATTTACTACCACTAGCTGTGTGATCTTTGGCAAATTGTTCCTCTTTTCTCTGCCCTGGCTTCTTTGTTTGTAAAATGGAGGCAGTAATAACTGAACCTTATAGATTGCTGTGAAGATTGGGAAAATGTCAGGTCATGTATAGTAAGTTCAACAAGAAAAAGCTGTTATCTTATCATCATCCATGTTTTCGCTGCTCCTGGAAGCCATCTAAATCCAGTGGACCAAGACCAGACTAAAAGGAGACACCACACTGCCTTTGTTGGCCTTCTCAGAAAGAAACCACTTTTACAGAAGATACTAAATGTTGCAGAAGACCTAAAACTTGGAGCAGTTGTTCCTAAACACAAAACTAAACTCCAGAACCCTGGAAGACAAAGATTTTAAGCTGGGAGAACCCTTCAAGATCAAATACTTCATTTAAACAAAAGATTAGAAATACAAAAGCACATCACCTTCCTAGAAAATAAACATGAACTCCCAAATACCAGCAGTCATTGATTTCAAAATTAAAATTTAAAGGGTGCAATTGTTTAGTTGAAACTGCCAAATCTCTCCAGTGGTTAAACTCTCATCTTCTTTTCTCCCATAAAATTCACTAATGCTAAAGTATCTACAGAGTAAAGAATATCATGTTTCAACAAGGTACCTTTTAAGATCCCTGTAAAACGATCCCTAAGCGAGCCTAACCTGTTTGCTGATGGCTAAGCATGTACCACTGTGGACTCTAACACTGCATCCTTACTGGGTCTGGGCCTTCTGCCACAGAATTATTTAATTTTAAATATACTGTGATTGACCCAATGTTATCTAAATTTGAACAAGCCCTCCTATTTGTATTAGATAAAACTGTACTGCTACTACTATATTGTTGATTTTATCTCAAATATTACCTGGCAGTTTAAAAAGTCACTAAGTTATATACAGGTTCAAGAGGACACAGGGTTCTCTAAAATGTTCTCTAGGAAAAGAAAAAAAAAATGATGGTGATGTCCATAAACTCAAAAAACACATGTTGATAATGACCAAGAATGTCACCTTCAAATCTTAGGAATAAATAAAAAAACTCTCCCAATGACTTTTCCAGGGTCTTTGGTACTCAACCAGAAATTTCAGGCCAATCTCCAGTTAACGAATGTCTACAATATGACCAAAAACTAAAAACTAAAAATAAACTGCAAAATGCCTCCAGTGGAACAAATTTGAAGGGAAGGTCTCTCTCAACCACAAGTAGTAAAGACACATATAACACCAAAGTTCTAATCAAAGTTCATTAAGAATTTGATTTCTGACACTATTCCACATCTTTGGGCAAGTAATCTCATTTTCTCCCCACCTTTTTATAATAACAGAAGTAACCACTGTTAATTGTTTTTAAAAAATTGAAATACAGAGAAAACCATCCACAATATCAACACCCACTGGTAACCACAGCCATATTTCATGGATTTCATTACAGATTTTTTCTATGTATGATATATATTTTTACAAATCTGAAATTGTATAGTTCTGAACATGTTCATCTCCTGACACCTAAAAGATTCTTCATTTGCAAAATGAAAAATATCTTTCTCGAAAATACCTTTGAATGAAAGTGTAAACACTGAAGTCTAATATATATCAATGATATTTTTAGCAGCCCATACATCATGGGATTGGAACATCTTTGCTATTGAAAGCCACCACGCCAAAAGGAATAGAGGTTAATTAAGGGCTTCCTTTACAAGAGGAAAAGGAGATATCCTGTCATCCATTTAACAAATATTTACAAAATATCCATTATGCACATATGTGCAAGGTACTGTGTGAGGATAGTAAGGCTTTTATGTCAAAAGATGTTATCAATAGGTTTTTTTTGTATTAAACTCCATCAGTCCACTCTGTTCTTAACTTGCTCTTACTGTTTAAGTTACTGTTGCAACATTCAATTAAATTTAACTGTTTTCAAATTGCATTATTTCATTTTGAAAACAACAAGAACAGCTACACGAAGATACGGCTATTTACACTGCAGAAATGCAGCCAAAACAGTATATGTGCCACGTCAGATTTTGCTCCAAAGATATTTTTTTGACCCTACATGTTTTAGCACGACTAGAATCCAACTAAGTGTCACAGTAGACACCCTTCTAATGTCTGTGCTCCATTTCTACTACAAACAGTTTTGAGCAGTAGGATAAACTGGCTCCATGCTGTCTGACATCGTCTCTGTTTTTTTCAGGTACCAAGGCTGAGTACTTCCCAGCAAGAGGAATCCAAAACATGCTTCTCTACAGCCTTGGAATCCTTAAGAGGACAGATGCCACAACACCCATATTGACACTTAAAAATAAACATTAATTACGGCAGAGACAAGTTATCAACTTGTAAAGTCATTATCTATTTAAGGTACTTCAACATCCTAAGTATAAGCTTTCTTAACAACTTGGAAAGGCTAGAGAAAATGTCACCTTCAAATCTTAGAAATGAATTTAAAAAAACTTGTTTCTATCAGAAAAATGTTTAATTCAGTTTATGATCATCTACTTTCGTGGATTGAAATCTTTTTTTTTTTTGAGACGGGAGTCTCACTTTGTTGCCCAGGCTAGAATGCAGTGGCACAATCATGGCTCACTGCAGCCTCAACTGCCCAGGCTCAAGCAATTCTCCCACCTCAGCTTCCCAAGTAGCTGGGACTACAGGCAAGCACCACCTTACTCGGCTAATTATTTTTTTATTATTTGTAGGGAACAGGTTTCACTATGTTGCCCAGGCTGTAAAACCTCTATTTTAGTAAGCTTTAGGATATTCCCTTCAAAGACTTTCAAAGCTGTGCTGCCATTGTTAAGAAAATGAAACAACACAAAAAAGATTGGGAAGAAATATTTGCAAAACATATAAGGAATTTATATTACAATGTAGAAAGAACTCTTACAATCACTAATAGGAAAAGTCTGATTTTAAAATGGGCAAAAGATTTGAACAGATACTTCACCAAATAAGATACACAAATGGCAAATAAGCACATGAAAAGATGTTCACAGTAGTTATTAAGGAAATGCAAATCAGACCACAATGAGACACCATACAACTATTAGAATGGCTAAATTTTTTTTAAATAGCAGCTGACAATACCAAGTACTGATAAAGATGTGGAACAACTGGAACTCTCATATGCTGTTGGCAACAAGCAAGATGGTACAACCACTTTGGAAAACAGTTTGGTAATTTCTTATAAAATTAAACATATACTTATGACTATATGACCCAGCAATCCTAGACATAAATTATATATATATATAAAATTTTATAGCTATATAATTATATATATAGACACACACACAAACACACACACACATATACATATCCCCAAACTGGAAACAACCTGAATTAGTGAATGGATAAAGGAATTTTGGTATATCTACACAATGGAATGTTATCCAGCACAAAAAGGAGCAGACTACTGATAGAAGCAACAACATGGATGATTTCAAACACTTTATGCTAAGTAAAAGAGTCTAGATGCAACAGGCTACATATTGCATGATTCTATTTATACAGCATTCTGGAAAAGGCGAACCTATAGACACAGAAAATTGACCAGTGGTGGCAACAGCTGGGGGGCGGAGAAAAGGCTGGCTACAAAGAGGCATTAAAAAAATTTATGTGGTGATAGAAATGATCTATATCTTGATTTTGATACAGTTACACGATTGTACAGTTTTTGAAAACAATTATATATTAAAAAGTGTGAATTTGGCTGTATGTAATTAAGTCTTAATACCTGTATTTTGTGGGTTTTTTTCCTTTATAACTGAGAGTATATATGATAGTGTCTTCTCACATTTCCCCTTCAAGAAAAAAAATAATTCATCCTATGTCTAGCCATTCTCCAAGTCCTACTCCAAATGAAAAATTGCGATGCATAGCTCTGTCTTGAGAATCAAGAAATATGGGGCTCTTTTCTGTCTTTGCGATTTTGGCTATCAATTTGTAGCAGAACACTGGGCCCAGTTTCTTCATTATCCCTTTACTGAGCACCTATTAGGTCTGTGCCTGTGTGCTAGGACAAGTGAGACACAGTCTCTACCCTCAAGAGCTGTCTGAGGCAGTGAGAGGAACAGAACAAGTAAATACTATGACATGTGTAACTCAGCAAGTGAAGATGATCGAATCAGACCTCGAGCTCAGAAAAGGCTTCCAACACCAAAGCTGTTGTGCAGTGGTACAAAGGGCAGATATTACTAATATCAAAGTTAAGTATATCACATATAAAAATAAGCATGTTCATGACAATTATTTAGATTTTTATATAAAATATATATTACATATAATATACATACACACATGTACATTCATACACACACACCTATATATGTATATGGTCATAACATAAATGTAATCCACACTGGGTTCATACGCAAATAAAAAATTTGTTGAAAGCCTCTGAACTAGATAATGTGTGTCTTGGGGGAAGGAGGGCGCCTTCCTGTCAGAAAGAATATCATGTGTGAAAGCATGGTCAAATGAGATAAAACCAGAGTGGTCAAAAAGATAAAACCATCAAGGAATTAGAGAATTACAAGCAGTATGGTCCAAAAAGATAAGACCACCAAGGAATTTGATCATTATAGGCAGTATGTGTACAAGTGGTGAGAAAAGCTACCAAGACAAGCCAAAACTACATCCCAAAAGGCCTTCATATGTGACCTTTAGAAATCAGAACTTTATTCTAAAAGGGTGGAAAGCTGCCAGCAAAGTTTATGCACATCAAGTTTGCTGCAGAAACGTCATCCTGACAGCCATATATTACAATGGGACGAAGGGAGGGGAAGCTAGGAAGAAGAAACCCAGACCTGCTCAATTCCAGCTTCCTTCACTGTAAAATATTTTGTACCAACTAACCTCTAAGGCCCTTTCGAAATCTATCATTATTACTCCTACTTTGACATTCCTGCTCTTGCACATTCCATGCATAATTATGGAACCCTAAGAAACCCTTAGATTCATGCTTTTCCTAGCTGTATGTGTAGGCCCATTTGCTTGTGTTAGCAAGTATGGGAGTAAGTACAGGCTAAAATAGACCCCCTTCAGAATTACAAGAGTTCAGCAATTAAGAAAGACACATGACTTCATTTCCAAAGGTACCATTTTATGCTGTAATTGTTTACGCTCTTGATGAAGCAATACAGCCTAGGAGACATTTAAGGGTGTGTTCTTCAAGGGGAAGCTAACACTAGAAAGTAGAAAAGAGTGAGGATAAAACACTGGTGTGTAAATATCACAACACAACAAAAAGTATGTGTGGCTTAAATTACAAATTCTTAAAAGGGTAACTAAAAAATAAAACTATTAGATGGTGCCCACCTACAAAGAAAGAAATAAAATAAAACAAATAAAACTAGTTAGACCAATTCAATATTTTCTAGCTTTAAAACAAGTTCAGCTTCTTTTGTTTTTGTTTGTTTCTTTGTTTGTTTTTCTTTTGGTTTTTTTAAACAGGCTAGTTTTCACAAGTGTGGGATATGTTCTAAAGAGAAAAATATAAAATGCTCTAATTCTGGAGTAATGTCTTTTAAATGGCAAAGAAAAATAAATGCCAAAGACAAAAAACAATTACTTTCCTGTCTCTAATTTGATCAAGAACCCTACCATCTGGGAACACAGGGAATAGATAAGGGTTAAAACTATAATATTCCTTGTTTTCTTCCTACCTAACTGGTGTTCCCAGGCATTCTTTGAGTGTCAACAACTGTTCTGGTAACCCTACGATGACAAAACAGTGTTTATTACTAGCCAAAACACACAGACAAAATACTATTTCAATAGTCCATTTAACATCAACAAGAAGTATTATAAAGATTACCGTCTGGGCAAATTGGAAACACTCAATTACTTCATCCTAGCAGACAAAATGCACGATTCATAAAGAAAACAATCCAACAGCATTTACTATGGTAAATATTCTAATTAACTAAATGGTTTATGTTTTATTATGGCTACACTTATTAACACGACTGATAGGAAAACATTACTTCACCGTCCTTGCCTTCAAACATGCACACCCACGAAAACTTCTGTTTAGACGCGTATTTTTTAAACTTCAGCTCACAACCAATTAATAGATTGTGAAATCATTTCAATGGGTCATAGCCAACTTTTAAAAAAAATTGAAATAGGAAAGAATAGAACAGAAAAATGCCAGAATGCATCAAATGTTGTAAAGGTAAGTATCAATTCAGGAAAATTTGTTTCAGCATGTACCTGCTTCTCTCTTCCTGATTGCAAACTCTGAATGCCCTGGTTTAGCCTCAAGTTCGAAAATATTGTCCATGAAATACAGTCAAAACCATGAGTTCAAGGAATTGCCTACTCAAGTCAAATATTTCTTATTCCTCCATTTAAACTGAATCAAAATTACAGCTGCCTTCCTAGTACCACAAGCTTGGCCCAGTGATTTTAAAAACCTTTGAAGTTTCCCTTTTCTTTGTCCACACCCTAATCTTTAATATTTTAGTGACATGGGCCCCCTAAAACTGACAGTAACAGTGTGAGAGAATGCCACTGAGATCCCATGGGGTATTTAAAAGAATTTCTTACACTTCTATTTTCAACTGTTTCTATAGAACTGGTGATAAACTGAGTTAGCCGTATTTTCACTCTGCTACTCCTGGGTTCTATTGAGTTTTTAGAAGTATACATTAACATCGTGACATTTTTTTCACTTACTGTGCATAAAATGTTTATACATAACCTGATAAAACCATCCCTAGATAACATATTGATTTTAAGATTAAAAAAACAAAACAATGGGAAAAAAACACAAAAAAGCTACACTCCAGTAAATCCCTCCTAATGCCCCCAGTCTGAAAGGGGCCTTCCAATAAGCACTGTTTGTACATCCAATAAGTGACCTAAGCAAGAACAGCTCCAGTTTCTAAGACTAAGGCACTGACCTCATTATGTTGAGGCAAGAGAAGAATTCTAAATGATGAGGCAATCTATATACCCTAAAGACCAGCTGCCAACCGTCAGAGCCTGAACGCAAAGGCAGGCTTCCTGGGATTTCACCATCCCCGTAATGCAGGCTTGTGGAGCAATCACTTCCCTTCAGGCAATGAGGCGTGCAGACTCCCCTCCCAAACACATACCCCACACACACTCTCTCTCCTTCTCCCCTCTGCTCTGATGGCCATTTTTTAAAGGCTTATAAAAATGTATTCTATCCTTAAAGAAATAACTCAAAATTACAACTGGGATGACTCAATTGTTTCTATTAACTGTAAGACAACAGACATTGATAATGATGGTTTATAAAATGTCACTAGAGATATTCCCCTGGGAATGACTTATAACTCATTAAAATCACTAATGATTTATTCAGTAGAGAAGAGGCTATGCCATCAGAGCATGACAAGGTCCTGAATCTTGGGGAGCAAATATTCTTAGACCTGGTTTGTAATACTCTTGGATAGCTCCACTTGTGACAAGTCTTTAAGTTCTAAAAAGTCCCAGAAACAAACAAAAAGTTTAAATTCTTTTTAATTTTTGCAATCAATATGAATCATATGGTCCCTTGTCTCTTTCTCCAGGGAGAAAACAACGTGCTACCATGAAATTTGCTTAATAAGAAAAAAATAGAGAAAGAGGCATACACACACCCAGACACAAACACAAATTTCACGGCAGAACATAGTTTTCTGTCCAGAGAATGATGACTGAGAGTTACTGCTTTATGACGTTTACCTGAGAAAATCTCTCAGTTCTGCAGTTGACCTGGTGTTTTATTGAAGCAGTTTCTGTTACTAAATTAGTAAGCAGAGAAATGAATGTCTTAGAAAATGAGCTCCTACAAGGAAGAGAATACCTAATTCCTCTAACCTCCATCAAAACCAGCCACATACCTCTAATTCACATACATACACACACACGTACACATTATAAAGACCATAATCTTAAAGAATATAAGGCCAGGCACAGTGGCTCACCCCTGCAATTCCAGTACTTTGGGAGGCCGAAGAAGGAAGATTGCTTGAGCCCAGGAATTCGAGACAAGCCTCAGCAACATAGTGAGGCTGCTCGAGAGACTGAGGGAGGCTACTCAGAGGCTGAGGTGGGATGATTGCTTAAGCCTGGGAGGTTGACGCTGCAGTGAGCCAAGATGGCACCACTGCACTCCAGCCTAGGTGGTAAAGTGAGACCCTACACTTACTAATTCTCCCAGGCCCAGATGCGCACTTTCTCCAGGTAGTCCCTCTGCTGTCACCTAAAACCAGAATGCAATGGGAGCTGATTACAGTGGAAGCCCATTGCAGGGGGAGCCCACTGCAGGAGAAATCCCAGGGAGCTCATCACAGAAGGAAGGCCACATCACAGAGGGAGCCCATGACAGTAGAAGCCCCATTGCCATGGATGCTCAGCTCACCACCCACATCTAAACTAGCAACCCGACCTGATCATGTTTGTAATATTAAGATTAGGTTTTTTGTTTGTTTGTTTTTGAGATGGAGTTTCGCTCTTGTCACCCAGGCTGGAGTGCAATGGCGCGATCTCAGCTCCCTGCAGCCTCTGCCTCCCGGTTCAGGCAATTCTCCTCCTTCAGCCTCCCAAGTAGTTGGGATTATAGGGGCGTGCCACCACACCTGGCTAATTTTTGTATTTTTAGTAGAGATGGGGTTTTACCATGTTGGCCAGGCTGGTCTAAACTCTTGACCTCAGGCAATCCACCCGCCTCAGGCTCCCAAAGTGCTGAGATTATAGGTGTGAGCCACCGCACCTGGTGATAATATTAAGATTAGTAGCCATCCAGTACATTGATCCCCTGTGCTTAACTTTATCAGTCTATTTGCATAATGTGGAGTTGGCTTTTGAACTTCAATATGTTGACAATCAGAAATAAAGTAATGGCTCTTCACATGGTTGAAGAGATACATAGCAATAAAATAAAAAATAAAGAATATAAGATTGGAGGGTCAACTCAGATACCGTGAAGTAGGTGTCAACAACAATATATTCTGGTTGGCCTGATACAATTCCAGTTTATAGTTATTGTCTCAGTATAGTTCTTTTCTTTTTTTTTTTTTTTTTTTGAGACAGTCTCACTCTGTCACTCAGGCTGCAGTACATGTGGCACAATCAGAGCTCACTGCAGCCTCGACCTCCTGGTCTCAAGAGATTCTCCCACCTCAGTCTCCTCAGTAGCTAGGACTACAGGCATGCAGGGGCTAATTTTTAAAATTTTTTTGTAGAGACAGGGTCTTGCTTTGTTGCCCAGGCTGGTCTGGAACTCTTGGACTCAGTGAAGATCCCACCTCAGCCTCCCAAAGTGCTGGGATTATAGGAAGGAGCCACCATAACCAGCCTCCATCATAAATATTAATAGTACACCCTTTCACTCTCAAATGTATCCTACTATCGACAGTAAATGAACTGACCATCCCACTAATAGCAGTAGATATGGCTGAATGAAGTTGGGTGGGTTGTGATGGGAAGAGGTTGAATTTTTGGTTTGGACTGCCTTGGGAAAAGGGCTTGAATAAAAGGCTAATTCCTCATCTGTACAATATTATGATAATATTATGAAAAACTTATGGAGAATCTGTAAAGTTTATAAATATCTCTTTGATGGATTCCCTGCTCCTCTCCCTGGACCCCTATGCTCCTCTGTTAGGGTAGGGTCTGTGTTTTGCTCACTATTGTATGCCAAGCCTCCAGTACCATGTGTGGTCATAGCATCTGTCGAGTGAATGATGTGCCAGACATTGCATTAAATGCTTTACCTAGTAATAGTAGTAAGTACTTACTTGGCACTTCCAAAGAAAAACAGGCTTAACAATTTTCCAACCATCTAAATCAAAGGGCTGGTTGCAGGAGGAAAGAAAGGGAAGACATATAAAATATCTTCTTTACATGCGACACCTAATAAGTTTCTGGGAAAGACCAACATTTCCTACGGACAGTAAAGAGCGTTAACGACAGATTTCCTCCCTGTCTATTGCTACAACCAAATAATAACTTTACATGCAAACACATTGGGGGAAAAGCAGGAAAGACAGTAAGGTTTTCTTTTTTTTTTTTTTTTTTTTTTTTTGAGACGCAGTCTCGCTCTGTCACCCAGGCTGGAGTGCAGTGGCGCGATCTCGGCTCACTGCAAGCTCCACCTCCCGGGTTCACGCCATTCTCCTGCCTCAGCCTCTCCAAGTAGCTGGGACTACAGGCGCCCGCCACCACACCCGGCTAATTTTTTTTGTATTTTTAGTAGAGACAGGGTTTCACCGTGGTCTCGATCTCCTGACCTCGTGATCCGCCCGCCTCGGCCTCCCAGAGTGCTGGGATTACAAGCGTGAGCCACCGCGCCCGGCCTAGGTTTTCATTTAAATACAAGTTACTGCATTAAAAATAGCTTGGGAGGAATTATGTAAAATTGGATTTCAGTAAAACTAATTTTTCTTCCTCAAAATTTCAAAATACAGGCTTTATCCTATAAATAGTATCTCGCAGAACCACTAAACTAGAAAGCATAGTGGTTAACAATTTCCCCAAGCCAGCCCAGGAGCCTGCTGTATAACTCTTACAGGCTGTATAACCCTGGGCAAGTCCCTTAATCTCTGTGCCTCAGTTTCTGCGAGTGTAAACGGAGATACGATTCTGACTTTAGAACACTGCTATAAAGATTAGATGACATGACCTCTGGCGAGTCCCCAGCTCATAGCAAAATGTCAGTTATTATTATTTTTCTATTACCACCAACATGCAATCACCATCTAACCCAACCATCTCATTTTAATAATGAGGGAACTGAGACCCAGGGGGGTTAAATAATTAATTAAAGCATCAAGATCAGACTCTAAATGATAAATCCTGGTCCATGATTCTTTCCACTACCTTAGGCTGGATTGTGTTGCAGTGATGTTTTAAAAATATGCTTTGGAATTTGTGAAAATAATTTCTCCAGAAACAATGGTCAAATGGTGCTTAGACTATGAGGTTAATGGGTCAGAGTGGGGTGAGCCCCTCCCTGTAGCTAAAGTAATGACCTAATGTTACAACAAAACATCAAAACAAAGAGAAAAACAGTATTACCTGTACCTAACCAAGGAAATGCAGGAAAAGTCTCTTCCTGCTTATTAATAATAGTGGTGCTTGGAGAAGTTTAATAAATTTAAAATGAGGTAAAATTTATAACATGGAATTCTGGGTACCTTTAAAGGGAGTGGATGTATTATTGATGGTAGTATGTTCAGTTTTACTTAAAAGACTCACAGCTTTTCTGGTTGTTGATCAACATATCTTTATTGGCATGAGGAGCAAAACATTCCCTCTGATCTTAAGGGGAAAAAGAGCAGCTGTATGCAAGTAGGAAAAACAGCCAAGTAAAGGAGTACAGGGAATGGCCTCCGAAACGAAAGAACAGCTGGCACGAAGGTAGAGTCTAGAGGACAGAGCCATTCAGGAAACTGCAAGTAGACAAGTATGGCTGGGTTATGGGGCTGCACATTGGCAGGTAGAGGCTGCGGTCTTGGAACAACCTAGAAAGACAACCTAGGCTCATATTACAGTTGCCAGGGAAGCTCCATATAATACAGAGTTTGAGAAGGGAGCAAGAAGGTATGAAATATTTTTTAAGAAACATAAACAAGGTTGCTTTACAAAGAAATTCTGGTGGGTGGACACAATTTTTACAATTCCTACACCTTTGCAACTACCTTTATTGAAACAGCACGTTGGCACTCTTCTCCTGGCCCACAATGAGTGATGTTAGAAGTAGCAGCTTCAAGAAACTGATTGCTATGAATATTCCAAGAATGCCAATGAAGTTACTATTCAGGAAGCTACATCGAATTCCCTTATTAGAGCCCTTGGGAAAAAAGTTCTCTCTGACCTCCATTCCAAGAATAGCTGCATTTCTCCTTCACAACTTGTCTTTTTTATCTTATGGACAACGTGGAACCACAGAAATGGACCCTCTTTCCCTATCAGCTAAAGATTCTGTCAGCCAAAATTGTAACCAGATGTTTACAAATGCATACATTAGGTGAGTAGCTTCAGTAATTCCTGTCCTGGATTCATATTTTCTTGCCCTGTTTGGCAAGAGTCCGGGGGTGGGAGTGGTTCCTGGTCATCTCACCGACTTATTTTGCATTTTATCTTACGCATTTTTTTGTAAGCTATCTTGTATTCTTTTTTTTTTTCTTTTCCTTTTTTTGAGATGCAGTCACCCAGGCTAGAGAGCAGTGGCACGATCTCAGCTCACTGCAATCTCCACCTCCCAGGTTCAAGTGATTCTCCTTCTCCAGCCTCCCGAGAGCTGGGATTACAGGCATCCACCACTATGTCTGTCTAATTTTTTTGTATTTTTAGTAGAGACGGTGTTTCACCATGTTGGCCAGGCTGGTCTCAAACTCCTGACCTTAAGTGATCTGCCTGCTTTGGCCTCCCAAAGTATTGGGATTACAGGCGCGAGCCACCACGCCCGGCCTATCTTGTGCTTTTTTTGGAATAAAATGGATTATATTAGTATCTTGTGAGCACCCTCTATGTGCCTGACATGCATACGCCAACAAATGCACAAACATGTCTTGCTTGGAAGTATAAAAAGGTGATTGCAGAGTCAAGAAGGAAAGATCAACTATGAGGGATAAATGAGATCCTGAACCAAAACAGCAGCACAAGGGACAGAAAGGGATAGATAGATAAGAGCCCCCTCAGGGGCAGAACCAGTAGAACTTGGTTACTGACTGTTACTGATTAGAGGTTGGAAAAAAAGGCGAACTTTTCTTTTCTTTTCTTTTCTTTTCTTTTTTAAGAGATAGGCTCTTACTATGCTGCCCAGGCTGGACTCAAACTCCTGGGCTCATGGGATCCTCCTGCTTTGGTCTCCCAAGTAGCTGGAACTACAGGCATGTACCACTGTGCCCAGCTTAAAGGCAAATTCTGAAGATGACATGGTGGTTTTTTTGTGCATGTAGCCGGTAGAGTGATGCTGCTGTCACCTGGAGACACAATAGGAGGAAAAAGTGTGTTGGGTCTGTTGGGTCATGTGATGTTATCCAGCAGGGAGTTGTAACTTCAAGCCTAGAATTGAGAAGAAATGTCAAAGAGGAGGTAAAGGTGAGGGAGTGGGCAACACGGAGCATTAAAACTGCAGAAGTGGATGGCATTACTTAGAGATAAAGAGGAGAAAAATAAAGAAAACGGCTGAGAAAAACATTTCTAGACATAATCAAAGTTGAGGAATAGAAACAGGCCCGGCACAGTGGTTCACGCCTGTAATCCCAGCACTTTGGGAGGCTGAGGTGGGCAGATCACTTGAGGTCAGGAGTTCAAGATCAGCCTGGCCAACATGGTGAAACCTGTCTCTAGTAAAAATACAAAAATTAGCTGGGCATGGTGGCAGGTGCCTGTAGTCCCAGCTGCTCAAGAGGCTGAGGCAGGAGAATCACGAACCCTGGAGGTAGAGGTTGCAGTGGGCTGAGATCGCGCCACTGCACTCTAGCCTGGGCGACAGAATGAGATTCCATCTCAAAAAAAAAAAAAAGGGAATAGAAACAGGAAGGGGAGGTGGGGAGGTGGGAAACAGGAGTGATCAGGAAGTGGAGGAGGAACCTAAAAGAAAAGCTTCCAGGATAGAAAGTGTTCTGCTGTCCAAACAACCTGCAAATAGAGGAGCCACAGGATTTGGTAATGAGATCATTTGTCAATATGTTTATCATAGCATGAATCTCACGCATATTAACCATGACTAAAAATTTTTTTCCCTTATTTTGGCTCTGGAATAGAACAAAGAAAAGGAGAGAATTTCCTGAGGTGACTGGGCAAGATTTAAAAGAGCAAAGGAAAAGAAACACAAGGTTTGAAGAGGATGTGTGTAAACATGTGAGAAAGAGACTGCCTGAGGTGGAACTGCCTGGGCTGGGATCCTGAGAGACAGGAAGAGGGGGGACCTCCATGTGACTGTTCCCCCTGCAGCCCTGCAGGGCAGGGGGTAGTTCCCCCATCAGTGAGCAGGTGGGGCTACCAGCTGACCACACCTCAGCAGGGTGCAGTGGTGTAGATGGGGCCCCAGACATCTGTGAGTACTTGGCATCTATTCCTTTATTCTCTAACTCCAGTATGGTTCATTCTAGGCTCACTCTCACATTGAACGTACTCCTCTCACTCCTACATCACAACTATGTATTTTTTCCCTAGTGTGTTTTCCCAGCTCTTCCCCAGCTTTAGTAATTAATTCAAAGACACCATCACTTAAGTGCCAATCAAAGCTCCATCGAGATCCAAGAAGAACAATAGTATGCTTATATGCAGTCTTTTAATTTAAATTACCAGTTGAGTCACTACATGCCAACAATTAAGCAATGACACACACACAGATTATCCTCCACATTAACAGGGCTAAATCAGAGATCTCAGAGAACAAGTTGCCCTGGACAGCCAAGCTTTCCAGATAGCTGAGGTTTACCTTCAGGGGAATGGAGGAGGTGGAGGCACAGACACTTAAATAACTTGATAATGACTATTTTTCTAAAATGTTATTTGTGCTTCTCTGTTTTCTAAAACGGCACATAGGAAATATAATTTAAGCTTTTCATGGGCCTCCATTACGAGCATCTCCAGGCGGTGATAAGCCAGTAGAAACAAAAACAGTGCATTCCCAGCCGGGCGCGGTGGCTCACGCTTGTAATCCCAGCACTTTGGGAGGCCGAGGCGGGCGGATCACGAGGTCAGGAGATCGAGACCACGGTGAAACCCCGTCTCTACTAAAAATACAAAAAAAAAAAAAATTAGCCGGACGTGGTGGCGGGCGCCTGTAGTCCCAGCTACTCGGAGAGGCTGAGGCAGGAGAATGGCGTGAACCCGGGAGGCGGAGCTTGCAGTGAGCCGAGATTTCGCCACTGCACTCCAGCCTGGGCGACAGAGCGAGACTCCGTCTCAAAAAAAACAAACAAACAAACAAAAAAAACACTGCATTCCTCCAGCTCACTTCTATCTTGTTTCTCCACCCCTCGACCCCTTGCCTCAATCTAAGCCATCACCATCTCTCCCGGGACCACGACAGTAGCCTTCTGTCTGGTCTCCCTCTTTCCATGCTTGTCCCTCTGAATTCAACCTACACATGGCAGTCAAAGCAATCTTTTTAAAACAAGAAGACAATTCACGCCAATCCAGTGCTTAGCGCTCTCTTTGTTCTATATCAAGGCCCTACCTGAACTTGCTCCTGCATCCTCCCCAACATCATCTCAAATCATCCCCACCCCACTCCCAGCTCCCCCAACTCCCACAGGCACGCAAACCTCTCCTCCTTCCACCTTTGCACTTGTTCTCTGCCTGGTCTATTCTTCCCTAGCTCTTCCCATAGCACCTCCTTCTTACCTCCTGGTTTTCTCTCAAATGTCAGCCCTTCAGACAGTCTCTCCTTAGCCCCCCTAAAATGGCCCCCAGTTAACTCTATATTACCAACCAGTTTATTTCCTCTGTCTAGTTATCACTGGATTTATCTTCTTTCGTTTTACTTTATTAGAAAACAAACTTTCTTCAGCATTAACCACTGAGCTAGGGCTTCTCAGAAAGTGGTCCAATGTCACCTGGGAATGAGAATTTGATAGAAAGGCACTTTCTTGTGCCCTACTCCAGACCAACTAATCAAACACTCTAGGGGTATTAACAAACTTTCCGTGTGATTTTGATGCACATTCACATGTGAGAACCACTGCAGTATATTACAATGGCCCCTTATGTGTTCATGGTCTTCCCCACTAGAAAAGAACATTTATGAGGACAAAGATCTAGTCTGCCTTGTTCACTACCAATTTTCTAACCCCCTAGCCCAACACCTAACATACTGTAAACATTTATGGGGAGGAGACATCCTATTCCATAACCAATATTTGTGCTACTAAACTAAAGCTATGTAAACACCATGGACGTTTAAATGGTCTGTTGTTTTTCATCATCCCCCAAAGACACTGCCTAGCCTGGGTTTGCTCTTCCTTCTGTTTTTCTTCTTCCATGACTCTTGAGTCACTATCTTTTTCTTCCATATTTCTTGGCACTCAGGACAAAAGGATTGTCCATCCAAACAACTTACTAATCCGTGCAAGATGACCAATCTTCAAGAGCACTCCATCCATACAATATTATTTCAGTTTCAGGCAGTAGAACATGACTTTCAACAAGGCTGCCTGAGTTCAAATCCAAGTTCTACCATGTATTAGCTGTGTGATCTTCCACAGATGGATTAAATTCTGTGTTTACCTTCTCATCTATAAATAATGAATCATGGCATCCACCTCAAAAGGTTGCTGTGAGAATAAAGTAAGTCATCATGTAAAGTGTTTGGATCATGCTGACATAAGGAAAGTACTCTATGTACATTGATTGTAATATGTCACATCCTGCTGGATGTGGATTTATCTTCTTTCCTTTTACTTTATTAGAAAACAGACTTTCTTCAGCATTAACCACTGAGCTAGGGGTTCCCAGAAAGTGGTCCAATGTCACCTGGGAATGAGAATTTGATAGAAAGGCACTTTCTATCAAATCCCAGCAGGATGTCAAATTCTTGGCCTTAGTGGTTCAGGACTGAAATACTGATCTATACAGCAGAGCATTGCCACTCACTCCTAGGCAAGGAATAAAAAGGCATTCCACATACCAGGAGCACTAACCCTACTTAAGACGGGCTAGTCTTTACAATTCCCTAAATCCTCCTTCCCACAGTTTCCTACTGTACTCTAGTAGGCTTCTCCACTTGAACACCTTCTCTCCCCAGCCACCATCTTTGACCTTGCTTTCAAAATGCTCAGAAATAAAACAAGTATTTGTTTAACAAATTAGACATTTCCTGGAAGATGACTGCAGTTGAATGAAATTGCCCAGAGGTGGTCAAGCCACAGGATAAGGAGTACAGGAGACTGGCTGACCTACTTCATATAAAGTGTTTGTCCCAGAGAAGACCCAATGGCAAAATTCAAAGAGGAGGACACGGAAAAAAGCAGCCTATTTCTGCCCTTCAAATAACAGAGGAAAATAAAGAGAAAAGAAATCATGGAAGAACAATTGACATATAACAAAGAAGTTCTGGATATACATAGAACTTACAGACAGCAGCAAGTATCTTAGAATTACTAGGACATCCAAGAGTGTCTAAAGCATAGCTCTGACACTAAGCCTAAGATCATATAGAGGCCCCTCATTGCTTCTGGAGGCAAATTTAAACTCCTTTCCACCCACTGGAAGAAACTGAGATTCTCCATCAGTTACACTACCTTAATCTTTTTCTTTGCATACTTCACCTATACTCTTCCGCTCTGGCTAGGTCCTCTTCCCCTAGATCTCTTTACCTCTATACCCTGCCCACCACAACAGCTGGTTTCTTCCCACTTTTGTTCCCACTACACCATTGCTACTCAAAACCTGAGTAGTCTGTAAACTGTTAACATTCCACAATGAGACAAGCAGAGCTACTGAAAGTTCACATCATGGCAACATGACAAATTTTATGATTTTGAATCAATAATAAGAACTTTGCGTTTGTATTATGTAGGCTTTCTTTGTTTCATTTTATTTTCCTGAAAATTAATCTTTATATTTTATAAAAACATGAACCATATTGGATTGGAAATTTAAAAAAAAAAAACTGGCACATCAGCAAAGAAATGTTAAGGAACACTACCATAGATCACTCACAGGGAACACTCTTCTATTCTTTTTTTTTGAGACGGAGTCTCGCTGTGTTGCCCAGGCTGGAGTGCAGTGGCATGATCGCAGCTCCCTACAAGCTCCGCCTCCCGGGTTCACACTATTCTCCTGCCTCAGCCTCCCCAGTAGTTGGGACCACAGGCGCCTGCCACCACACCCGGTTAATTTTTTTTCTTTTTCTTTTTTTTTTTTTTTTTTTTTTTTTTTTTAGTAGAAACGGGATTTCACCGTGTTAGCCAGGATGGTCTCGATCTCCTGACCTCGTAATCTGCCCACTTCAGCCTCCCAAAGTGCTGGGATTACAGGTGTGAGCCATCATGCCCGGCCCACTCTTCTATTCTTTTCTCCCACAACCTAATGTTCTTCAGAGTGTGCTCTAAACTATCCTCCCTGTGAATGTTTCCCCTATAGTTTATACCCTATTATCACGTAAGCTGCTGGAATTTTTTAAATGAACTAAACAGAAAGGCAAAACAAATCTTTCACTCTATTCCTGTGCAAGTTCTTTGCACTAAGGAGCCCGTTATTTGCTTTATGCTTCTCTCATCCTTTGCACAACACAGAGGCAGCACAGCGTGGTGGTTCAACTTCTGGGTTAAAAAGGGACTTAAAAATGGAGTCCAATTCCCATGGGCCACAGCCAAACTTTGGCCATGTGACCTGAAGCAAGTCCCTTAACTCTTCTGAGCTTTTAGTTTCTCTTCTGGGATGTGAGGTCGGCATGGCATGCAAAGCCTTCCCAACTCTAAAATTAAATGATGTCTGTTTGTTCTTAGAAAGGCTCTCAGGTTCCTCACAGTCAAATGGGAAAATATCTCCCCTGCCCCAGGGCTGGGAAGATTGGAAAGCACCATTAAAACCACAGAGTCTTCTGGGAACTTAAGGCATTTTTATTACTAGTCTACATATACTAGGTGCCCAAGCAGAATTCATGAACCAAACATAGAAACTTCACGTATTCAGCCTCCAAAACTGAAGGCCAGGACAGTGAGGGATCTGGAACCTGACGAGGGCAGCCACTGAAAAGAGAGGCTATTTGGTCTGGAGAAGATGAGATTGAGGAAGAAACCTGAATAGCTCTCATGTAAATAAGAGAAGAATATCTCCATTGCTCTAGATGTGTGAATTAAGTACAATCAATAGATGCTTTCGATGGGAAAGGAAGGAAGAAAGGAACTAATAACTTCAAAATGTTTAATATAGCTTAGTGTTTACATCTCATTTTCCCTTTTAATATTCACAACTCTGGCCTTACATACCCAAAGTAAAATAATTTTTGGTGAAGTAGAGGCCTGTGGTCTGTCCACTATACTGAACTAGGAAGCTAACTGTATCACAAAATATAACAAAAAAGATTACTGTTAATGTCTTGAGCTGTTCAGTAAGAGAAGCCCCTGCCTTGCTAGAGATACTAAAGGCAGTGGCTAAAGACAATCTGTCAAGGACACTGGAGAAAAGCTTCCTACCATGAATGTGACTCCTAGAATTCTGGTACTTTAAATCAATACAATGCCTACTCATAGCCCCTGAAATACCACACAACTGGAGAGGCCAATTCAAGGTTGTCAACTTTTTATTTTGACTTCTAAGCACATTTATAAAACAACTCCATCAATCTAAAGAGGGGAGAGGGGAGGAATATTAAATTTAATATTCTCCCCCAAAAGCCAAATGGTATGATCTTAGAATAAAAGATGGTCCTTTAAAGTGACTAATAATAGAGTCACTTAAAAATCACGACAATACCACTAGTTTTCATATTTTGTCATGCAATGTGTCAAACAGGCAGCTGGAAATCCACACCACTACACCAGATGACCTTCCTGACAAGCTACTTATAGATTAAAACTCGGCCACGTGCAGTGGCTCATGCCTGTAATCCCAGCACTTTGGGAGGCCGAGTCGGCAGATCACTTGAGATCAGGAGTTCAAGACCAGCCTGGCCAATATGGTGAAACCCCATGTCTACTAAAAATACAAATTAGCTGGGCATGGTGACGCATGCCTGTAATCCCAGTTACTTGGGACGCTGAGGAAGGAGAATAGCTTGAACCCAGGAGGCAGAGGCTGCAGTGAGCTGAGATTACACCACTACACTCCAGCCTGGGCACCAGAGTGAGACTCTGTCTCAAAAAACAGACAAACAAACAACAACAACAAAAAAACTCAGAGATAACAATGCTACTAGACAGAGTCTCTTAAATGATCAAATTCTAATAATGGCATTATCCTTTCTAGATAACACTTATTTGACCAAGTGCCTCTTCTGTTCATCAACTACTTTTTTTTTTTTTTTTTTTGAGATGGAGTCTCACTGTGTTGCCCAGGCCGGAGTGCAGTGGTGCAATCTCGGTTCACTGCAACCTCCGCCTCCTGGGTTAAAGCTATTCTCCTGCCTCAGCCTCCCGAGTAGCTGGGATTACAGGCGCCTGCTACCACACCCAGCTAATTTTTGTATTTTTAGTAGAGATGGGGTTTCGTCATGTTGGCCAGGCCGGTCTTGAACTCCTGACCTCAAGTGATCCTCCCACTTCAGCTTCCCAAATTGCTGTGATTACAGGTATAAGCTACTGTGCCCAGCTCATCAACTACTTTGAATGCATCTAGTGCCAGGCTGGAGGCAAATGGTTCACATATCTTAACCTCACAATAATTCTAAGAGGTGGGTTCTATCGCTATTCTCATTTTACAGAACTGGAAATGGAACTTCTTTTTTTTGTTTTTGAGACAGAGTCTCGCTCTGTCACCCAGGCTGGAGTGCAGTGGCGCGATCTGGGGCTCACTGCAAGCTCCGCCTCCCAGGTTTATGCCATTCTCCTGCCTCAGCCTCCTGAGTTGCTGGGACTACAGGCGCCCACCACCAAGCCCGGCTAATTTTTTGTATTTTTAGTAGAGATGGGGTTTCACCTTGTTAGCCAGGATGGCTGACCTCGTGATCCACCCACTTCGGCCTCCCAAAGTGCTGGGATTACAGGTGTGAGCCACTGCGCCTGGCCAAATGGAACTTCTTAAAGTCACCTCACAATGATGTCAGGCCAGGATCTGAATACCCAGACAATCTTCAAAATCCTGTGTCCCCGAATCACTACACCATAATGCAAAGAAAAGAAAAGAAAAGAAAAGAAAAGAAAAGAAAAGAAAAGAGAGGAGAGAGGGAGAGAGGGAGAGAGGGAGAGAGAGAGAGAGAGAGAGAGAAAGAAAGAAAGAAAGAAAGAAAGAAAGAAAGAAAGAAAGAAAGAAAGAAAGAAGGAAAGAGAGAGAGAGAGGAGGGGAGGGGAGGGGAGGGGAGAAAGGAAGGAAAGAAACTGTCAGGCACTAATGAATGATTTTAAGAAATGTTCTAAAACTACTTATTTATCCAGGAAATTTATCCTGGATGAATAAATTATAAGGATGGATGTTTCACTTGGCTTGGTGAAAAGTGAAGACAACACTTATATAACTAAAAATATATATGTAATAGTGTTTTCACCATATTTTTGTATCATGTATATGGAGAGGAAAAAGAACAAAATCCCAGGAAAATAAATCATGATAGCAGTAAAGATATTTTCTACAAGCCCTACAATTTTTGTCATTATAGTTTACAACATGGCAATAAAAAATAGCTATTGGACTACTCACTCATCACAGGTGTTAATATCGTTTGTTCATATGTTATTACGTACCTATCACACAGCTGCAGGTAACTCTAACCCTACATGGCTTACCCTTGCAAATCTTGAATCTGTTTGATAGACGGGACCTTAGCTATACCAGTCTTTGCACTGCATTGCCGGGATAGGAGTGAGTGTTGAAGGGAGATGGAGGGATTTGAGGGGGTGGGAATGGCACTAAAAAATCTGGCATATATCTGCCTGTTTGGTTACTAACTAGTTTTAATTTCAAATAATCCCCCCTTCCATTTTACTTTAGTTCTTCTGCTGTTTCCACCCAATATTTAGATAGAAACATAAGCCAAAAAAGTTGGGATGGGTCTTAAATTTGGGGGCCAGCAGGCTAAAAAGCTTGGCCCAGAATGCAAACTGCCACTTATGTGGCTGCGTCAGGACAACCAACGTAAACATGTAAGTTAGTCCAAATATACACACGCTTGTTTATATTTTAAAACTTATTTTGCATCTTAGTAATTTCTTCCCTAAAAATAGCCAAGGAACCCTACTGTTTTGGCCAAATTTTTTTTTATAAATTGCTATTTTGAAAAGAAATTATAATTATCCATGTGTGTTGAACAGACCAAAGACATGCTACTATTTTCTAGTGTTGAGAAAAGTTTCAAAGTGCTACCTAGAAGCAATCATTAAAACCAACGTTACCTCCATAAAATGCACTTTTTATCAAATGCTTTATAAATAGTGAGTTAAAATTGAGAAGGAGTGACTTTTTATTGCATGTCACCTGGTCAGGTATTTCCTGCAGGAACAGGGACTAGATCCGTCCTTCCAATCCTTGTAATGCTAGGCATGAAAAGAAGGTGGTCCTATTTTTAAAGTCTTTATGGATTTTTACTTGAATCTCTTTTAAAGGACTAGTGGTGTGTGTGTGTGTGTTTATGCTAAAAGAAACCATAAAGCTAGGCACAATGGCTCAAGCTTATATTCCAGCACTTTGGGAGGTCCAGGCAGGAGGAGCTCTTGAGCCCAGGAGTCTGAGATCAGCCTGGGTAACATAGGGAGATTCCATCTCTACAAAAAAGATTAAAAAATACAGCCGGGAGGGGTGGCGTGCCCTGTAGTCCCAGATACTCAGGACAGGGGCCAGGCGGCTGAGATGGAAGGACCACCTGAGCTTGGGAGGTTGAGATTGCAGTGAGCTATGATCGCTCCAGTGCACTCCAGCCTGAGCAACACAGCAAGACTCTCCACCCGCCCCAGGAAAAAAAAGAAATAGAAAGCATAGAGATGACCTAGTTCAAGTCATTCTCACCCCCACCTCTGGAACTTGTACTGATGAGTAAATCAAAGGCCATTTCTTTATTCAAAGCCACACAACCAGAATCAAGACCTAAATCTTGGTCTGTGCATTTTCCACATTTCTCCCAATACAAACTGACAACTAGTATGTATTACATAAAAACATCAGAATCTAAAAATTGCAAGGGATGGCAAAACAAAAACAAGTCTAGAATGAATATCTATTTTCCTTACCTAAGACATTTATACTCTTCTGAAAAATGTATAGCAATAGTTCTCAACCAGGGGTGATCTGGCATTGGAGACAGTTGGCAATGTCTGAGGATATTTTTGTTTGCCACCACTTGGCAGGCAGAAGCTGGGAGGTTACTGGTATCTAGTGAGTAGGGGCCAGGGATGGTGTTAAGCCTCCTACAATGCCTAAGACAGACCCCATGATGGTTAATTTTATGTGTCAACTTACTAAGCCATGGAGTTCCCACATATTTGGTTAAACGTTATTCTTGGTATATATGTAAGGGTGTTTCTGGATGAGATTATCATTTTAATCAGTAAACTGAGTAAACCAGATTGCACTCCTTAATATGGGTGGGCCTCATCCAATCTGTTGAAGGTTAGAAAACAATTAAAAGGTAAAGTAAAGGAGAATTTGCTCTCTGCCGAACTGTCTTTGAGCTGAGACATTGGCCTTCTGACTCACGCTCGAACTAGAACTTACACTATTGACTCTCTTGGCTCTCAGGCCTTCAGACTGTAACTGAAACTTACCCCATCAGCTCTCCTGGGCCCCAGGCCTTCAGTCGTGGACTGAAACCATACCTCCAATAACCACCTGAGCCAATTCCTTTTAATCAATCTCAGTAAACATATATACATATATCCTACATATATTCTACTGGTCCTATTTCTCTGGAAAACCCAGGCTAATACCGGCCCCTACAACAAGAATTATCCAGCACAAAATGTCAATGCCAAGGTTAAAAAACCCTGATGTATAAGAATATTGACATTTTCATAATGGAGATGTTGTGATGGTAGATGGAGATTTACCATTTTAAATGTACAGTTCAGTAGCATCCATCACTACCATCCATCCACACAGAACTTTTTTCGTCTTGCAAAACTGAAACTCTACCCATTAATGAGTAACTCCCTATTCCCCACTCCCCCTAGCCCTTGGCATCCACCATGCTACTTTCTGTCTCTATGAATTTTGACTACTCTAAGTACCTATATGAATGGAATTATAGTGTTTCTCCTTTTGTGACTGGCTTATTTCACTTAGCATGTCTTCAAAGATCATCCATTTTGTAGCATGTGTCAGGATGGATTTCTTTCCTTTTTAAGGCTAAATGATTCTATTGTATGTGTGTATATGCCATATTTTGTTTATCCAATTACCCATCAATGGACACATGGGGTGCTTCTACATTTTGACTATTGTGAATAATGCTGCTATAAGCACAGGTGTGCAAATATTTCTTTTAAAATCCTGCTTTCAATTTGAGGGGAATACATATACCCAGGAGTGAAATTGCTGGGCCATATGGCAAATCTATTTTTAATTTTTTGAGGAACCACCACACTGTTTTCCACAGAAGCTATGTCATTTTACATTCCCTTGGGTGCATTTTTACTCGGCAATGCTCTCAATAGCAGAAGTTTTCTTCTGTCTACCTCTCGCTGCTCCACTTCCCTCCCTGTACCCTGGCCATTTTATGACGCAGGTAGTGAGCCAATACTTTAAAAACTGGGACACTCTTAAAGACACCCTAGGGAGTGACTTTTTAAATATGAATTGTCACTCTCTGGTTTTCCTTGAGGTAGGATTTCTTTTTTTTTTTTTTTTTTTTTTTGAGATGGAGTCTCACTCTGTTGCTCAGGCAGGAGTGCAGTGGCACGATCTCAGCTCACTGCAACCTCCACCTCTCAGGTTCAAGTGATTCTCCCACCTCAGCCTCCCAAGTAGCTGAGATTATAGGCACCCACCACCACACCCAGCTAATTTCTGTATTTTTAGTAGAGACGTGGTTGCATCATGTTGGCCAGATGGTCTTGAACTCCTGACCTCAGGTGACCTGCCCGCCTCGGCCTCCCAAAGTACTGGGATTACAGGCGTGAGCCACTGTGCCCGGCCTGGAGGTAGGATTTCTACAATGCATCTTGACCACAGTGGAGGGGTGTGGAGAGGCACGGAGCACACATGGGAAGGAACACACCTGCCCACCCAGCAGACGGACCCTTCTCCAAACCAATCCTGAAAGCCACCCCAGACTGCAGTCTGTGAAACCTGAGAAAAATAATCCCCATGTCATCTCGAGTTTTCTATGTGACACCTGTTTGTATTCTTTGAGAAAGAGAGTCTTTCTATTTTTGAGATCTCCTATTTACATGCATCTTGTGGGAAAAGATTCTGGTTTTACAAAGCACAGTACCACTGTTAAGGTGACTTTCTTTTTTTTTTTTTTTTTTTGAGACGTAGTCTCCCTCTGTCGCCCAGGCTGGAGTGCAGTGGCGAAATCTCGGCTCACTGCAAGCTCCGCCTCCCGGGTTCACGCCATTCTCCTGCCTCAGCCTCTCCGAGTAGCTGGGACTACAGGCGCCCGCCACCACACCCAGCTAATTTTTTTGTATTTTTAGTAGAGACGGGGTTTCACCGTGGTCTCGATCTCCTGACCTCGTGATCTGCCCGCCTCGGCCTCCCAAAGTGCTGGGATTACAAGCGTGAGCCACCGCGCCCGGCCTAAGGTGACTTTCAATACAAGTTCAATGGTTTTCATGAGTTAATTCTTGGCAAAAGGTAGTTTTGCATACTTACATATGGGACAGTAGTGGGTCCAAGCTGCTTAGGAAGAGTACAGATTTCAATTAATTTGTAACTTTGTTCCCACAAAGACCCAGAGGCTTCTCTTTATTTTTGACTAAGAAGTATGGTTAACATACTCCCATGGAACTGTCTGAAAGGGTAAGGTAGTATCTCACATATTTAGAACTCCTTAAAGTAGGAGTTCTCAAATTGTGCTCTCAGAACTAGAAGCACCAATATCACCTGGAAATTTGCCAGAAATACAAGTAACTGGGCCCCCACCCAGGTCGACGGAATCAAAAATCCTAGAGGTGGGTCCCAGCAATGTGTTTCACACAGCCCTCCCAGTGATTCGAATACACATTATGGTGGCACAAAGGGGAACCACTGCCCAGCCCTCACAAAGCAATTTTATGCTCGTGAAATTATTTGGACTTCACAGCAACTTTACAAGGCAGGTAGGGTTGGGAGAATGTCCCCTTTTACAAATGGGGAAATTGAGGCCCAGAGGAGTCTTACCTAAAGTGACACTGACTTACCTAAAGTGACACAGTTAAGCAAACAGAATGAGAAATTCATAGAACTAGAAAAATATTGGGGATCACGTAGCCAAGTATCCTTGATGCATAGGTGAGGCAACTAGAACCCAGAGGCTAAATGATGTGAACAAGATCACACAGTGCCATAATGGAAAGCCTTTTCTCCTGTCCAAGTTCCATTCTCATTCTCCATTAAACCATTACATCTAAGCAGTCAGCCTCTACTAGTTAACTACCTCCTCAAATGATGAGTTAAGTCGTGTATGATAAGTACTTAGTTTGGGACTTACTAGGTATTTCACACACAAAAAAAGTGGCATGGGTGACTAAATAAGACTGATTTAATCATTACATAAAAAATCGCCTTTACCAAGACAACAGGGTAAGAGGGTTAAGGACACTGAGGCTAAAGGAATGGACAGATCTTAATCTAACCAGAGAAAGAAATGAATGATAGAGAGAAAGTAAAAAGTTCAAGGGACATGAAGGCTTAATGAGGCTGAAAAATTTGTATACACTGAGCTAAAAATTTTCTTAAAAAGAGAAGGGGGGGGTTGTAGTCAGAGGGATTTAGCAGTTCTGTGTTCACAAGGTCCAAGATGTGGTCATGGGAGGAAAAGGCTGAAGTGGAGTTGAGACAGGGCTCACCAATGTGATGGAGATAAATGAAATGAGAGGCAAAAGTGTCGAAAGGATTGTCCATGTTGGGTGAGTGACAGAACTTACGGCAGGGGAGAGGATGGCAGAAATCATAAGATCATGAACTTGGCGCCCAATTCTCCTTTAAAGGGGACCAACAGACAAGCCAGTAGATGACAGTATTTGCGAGGGATCAGAACTAAAGGTAAGGGACCACAGACGGAACAGAGGTTGTGAGTGAAGATGAAAGCCCAGTGACATATGGGCAGCAACCAGGAGTGGTGAGAATCAATGCTATTCTCTTAACAGTGTACGAAGATGAGCAGCCTCTAACCAAAAGTCTGCAGGGGAAGCAGTTCTTCGGGGAAGAGCTAGTGACGAGGCTGAGACGGAGAAAAGCATATCAACCATGGAAGAGGGTTAGACAGAATGGGGCAAGCAAGGGCTTGGGATTAAGAAGAGGAGTGGGAAATTAAACCAGAGAAGAAGAGACAAGCAGCCCAGCTCCAATACCACCTTTTATGGGAGGTCTACAAATAGAACTACTCACTCTTTTGTAGGGGTGAAAATGCCATCCAAAGAGCCTGATAGGCCACAAGATGAACCTCAATATTAAACACCTCGTTCAATTAATAACTGAGTCCTATGCAGCTACACAACTACGTTACCTACCTTGCCACAAAACTTTATTTTGTTTTGTTTTACAATTTTAGGGGCCTCATCCTTCCATTTTAATGTAGTGATATCTACAGAGGGCTTATAAACCACTTATAATCATCTTCAAACACATCTGAGGGGTAGTGAGTTAAATGTTATTACCACTATGTTGTCAACAACAACAACAAAAAAAAAAAACACAGGTGATTTTCAAAAGATTACAGAGCAAAACAGCACCAGACCTGAGAAGACTCTAAAATGAATTATGAAAATCACTCACGAAGAAAGAGTCAATATTCCATGTTCTTCACATTGTACACAGAGCTGTGTTGGTTCTATTCTAGACAAATGAAGAAGAGAGGGCTATAGAGAGAAGCCATTTATTTTCATTAAATAATCCCTGAAAACTGAATCCTCTGCTACTTGAAAATCTGGGAGGAAGAAGACTAATTGGGTAAGAAGCAGAGTTTGGTTTCCGATTTTGGTATAAGGAGCTGTTCACAGCAAAAGAGAAATAAAGGAAGTTAGTATTCATCAAATATTTCCTATGTAACAGGGACTGTGCTAGACACATATCGTGTTCAACTCATTTAATTCTCACAACCATTCTGAGAGACAGGTATTATTAACTCCAACTGCAGGATGAAACTGAGGCTCAGAAAGGTTAAGAAACTTGCCCAAGGAAACACTGGACAGGGCACTTTATCCACAGCACAAGGATGCCTCAAAAATGGAAGGCCTACAGTCTTACTGAAAGAAATCCTGGCTGATCTTGGGTCTCCGAACCCCATCTCCCACTCCATTGTCTAAGGGCATATCAGAGTTGGGTGGATCCTGAGAGCTGAACCATGTGCCCCTCTCCCAGCTACACCTGTTATTACATCCTCATGTAATACCATCGCACGATGGGAAATTCCTCCCCAAGCTCATTCCTACCACTGAACACCAGAGAGGTTAGAAGTCTGAACTAATGGGTAGGTGGTCTCTGAGACTCATGCGTCCCACCTAAGTAGCCTGCAAAACAGCTTGAGCAAGACGACTCTTTTTCCGCTAATTACTTGGCCACTTTAACAAGCTTTGGAGGATTTTATTAAAGTGAAAATGGGGAAAGGCTGAAGCAGCTTACAAATGTACAAATTAAAAAATATCTTTACATAAATTTAAGGCTGAATCCATACACAAGGAGCTGTTAAAAATATGTACATAGGTATTTATATACATATATGTTGTTTTTTAAAGAGAACTCTGGGACAGCTAGAACATTAAAATGACCCTTTCATGAAAATTCCAGGGCATATTCATAACAGGAGTCAGACAGATTTTGTTTTCTACCAGAGTTCTATAAAAATAAACTGTCATCACAACATCCTTGTGGTAGTAAAAGGCCATATTTGCCTGCAGTTAAATCCAACAGCAGCTGCTCTATGGAAAAAGACGGCCCAATAATTGGCTTCTTTCACCTCTGTTAATCACGAACAAAAGTGTCATTCAGTTTCAAAATGGACAAAATGCTCCAATGGATGGTCAGCTAGCTGAGCCAATGGGGTGGAATAACAATAACCCTGTAGCATTTTCCTTTTTCCTTTTGTTTGGTCTTTCAAAGCCCTTAATTAAGACCTGCACAAAGCACCCCTACAGGCTTTTTTCAATGAGGCATTACACGCCTGTTTTCTTGTATTTAAAGAAAAAAAAATAGCAGGGATTTTCTGAAACACATTAAACAGAATACACAATTTCCATTTATTGGCAACTGAAATACTGTTAAAATTTTAGAGCTTAAATATTATCATCAGTAACAAAGCAAGTTCTTTCCATTTCAGGCTTGGGGAGTGGAGGGTGAAAGAGGGACTACTGAGAAGGAGGCGGGAAAGTTAGGGCTGAGACAGGCAGAAGAGTGCCAACTCAAAGAAGTGCTGTTAAACCATTTCTCCAGGAATAAAACTGCAAGCAGCCATAATTTAGAAAGACCTAGATTAGTCTCTAAACCTTTCAATAGCTTAGCACCTACAAACTGAAAGAAACAGCAAAACATGAAATATTCTTAGAGCAAACAACTACTAGTCAACCAAGACAAAGGGTAGTACAAGTTGGAATTGAATCTACTTCTGAAACACTCCTTAAAAATCACACACAGGAAAGCTATTTTTACAATTAAACAATCTCTATAAGAACTTTGTGTAGGTCTATAATTGATTTCTTTTTCTATTTTGGCCTTTAAAAAGCTTCATATAATTAGGGTGGATAAGAATCAGAATGTCCAGCTTTAAAAATATCCATAGCCTAATTAAGTTTTCATTATTCAATTTTCTTTTTGCGAAACTTAAAAAAAAGGCTGTTGTGTTCACTTTTAAATGCTCTGAAATATAATCTTTCCGGGTTTTAGACTGTTCTGAAAATACCTAGTTCTGCCCATAATTTGTTCTTCCCTCCCCCTTTCACAAGTATCCTGAGTGACAGCTTAATGTGACAGCTTTCTTGCCACAATTCACCAAAGGGGAGTGGCAGGTAGGGTTCTCAGAGAACAAATACCTAACAAAGCCATCATTCTGGGGAGTTACTTTCAATCTGTCAATCCAATCCATCAAGTGGAATGTGCTCCACTATTCTCTTGTAAATGTGCTTATTTCAAACAAGGCAGAACTCGGGCAGCTGCCCTACAGAAGACTAAATGACCCAGCTCAAATGTCACCTCTGCTGCGAAGCCTTCCAATCCCCAAGGCAGAGTAAATTCCCCTCCTTTTTGCTCCCACAGCCCTTTGTTCATCCCTCCTTTAGGGTACTCTCATACTGTATTTAATTTGTGCATGTCTATCTTTTCCACCAAACCCTATCACCTACAGACACGTGTGGGCCAGTGTGAGAGACTGGAGGGCATAAACTCTGGAGTCAGACTATGTGGGTTCAAATTCTGGTTAGAGATTATAAATCATGACCTTGGATATATATTTTCAATATATTTGACTAATGCTTATTTAAACATTTTGTACTTAGTTTTCTGAGCTTAAAATGGAGATAAAGAATACCTCTTATACAGCCGTTATGACGATCAAGTAAACTCACATACATAAAACTCTCAGCATGATATCTGGTACACACGAAGGGCTTCATAAATGTTAAAACAGGAAGCACAGTTCATGTTGTCCCTCCTCCCCCCACGAAGACAGCAGCACACTTAGAAGTACAATAGAGGCTGGTTTCAGTGGCTCACACCTGTAATCCAAGCATTTTGGGAGGCCGAGTAGAAGGATGGTATGAGGTAAAGAGTTTGAGACCAGCTAGGCAAGAC
The DNA here is from genome assembly GCF_028878055.3 of Symphalangus syndactylus. Lineage (NCBI taxonomy): Eukaryota > Metazoa > Chordata > Mammalia > Primates > Hylobatidae > Symphalangus > Symphalangus syndactylus. The sequence continues at coordinate 28,887,433 of NC_072428.2, read as the reverse complement.
AGTAAGACCTCGTCTCCACAGAAAAATTTAAAAATTATTCAAGCCTGGTGGTGCATGCCTGCAGTCCCAGCTACTCTGAAGGCAGAGGCCGGTAGATCACTTGAGCCCGGAGGTGAAGGTTGCAGTGAGCTGAGATGGCGCCACTGTACTCCAGGCTGGGCAACAGAGTGAGACTCTGTCTCAAAAAACAAACAAACAAAAAAGTGCAGCAGGCACATATTTGATGTTCATGTATAAACTTTGGCTAAGCAAGTTAATCAATAAAATGTCACCAGTAAAATATAATAGAATATTGAAAGACAATCTGTCTATGTCCTTCAAATTATTCAACATTTAAGAGTATGTTACATGCAAGGCACAAGTATAAGCAAGGGAAGAACTAAAAAGATGCTGAGTGAGAGTTGATTCCTGCCCTTAGAGAGCTTAAAACTGGGGTTGTTTGATTTTTTTCTTGTAAATTCGTTTAAGTTCTTTGCAGATTCTGGTTATTAGCCCTTTGTCAGATGGGTAGATGTAAAAATTTTCTCCCATTCTGTAGGTTGCCTGTTCACTCTGATGGTAGTTTCTTTTGCTGTGCAGAAGCTCTTTAGTTTAGTTAGATCCCATTTGTCAACTTTGGCTTTTGTTGCCATTGCTTTTGGTGTTTTAGTCATGCAACAACCCCATCAAAAAGTGGGCAAAGGATATGAACAGACACTTCTCAAAAGAAGACATTTATGCAGCCAAAAGACACATGAAAAAATGCTCATCATCACTGGCCATCAGAGAAATGCAAATCAAAACCACAATGAGATACCATCTCACACCAGCTAGAATGGCAATCATTAAAAAGTCAGGAAACAACAGGTGCTGGAGAAGATGTGGAGAAACAGGAACACTTTTACACTGTTGGTGGCACTGTAAACTAGTTCAGCCGTTGTGGAAGTCAGTGTGGTGATTCCTCAAGGCTCTAGAACTAGAAATACCATTTGACCCAGCCATCCCATTACTGGGTATATACCCAAAGGATTATAAATCATGTTGCTATAAACACGCATGCACACGTATGTTTATTGTGGCACTATTCACAATAGCAAAGACTTGGAACCAACCCAAGTGTCCATCAGTGATAGACTGGATTAAGAAAATGTGGCACCTATACACCATGGAATACTATGCAGTCATAAAAAAGGATGAGTTCATGTCCTTTGTAGGGACATGGATGAAGTTGGAAACCATCATTCTCAGCAAACTATTGCAAGGACAGAAAACCAAACACCACATGTTCTCACTCATAGGTGGGAACTGAACAACGAGAACACTTGGACACAGGATAGGGAACATCACACACCAGGGCCTGTCATGGGGTAGGGGGAGGGGGGAAGGATAGCATTAGGAGATATATCTAACGTAAATGACGAGTTAACGGGTGCAGCACACCAACATGGCACGTGTATAAATATGTAAAAAACCTGCATGTTGTACACATGTACCCTAGAACTTAAAGTATAATAAAAAAAAAGAAAAGAGAGCGCTTACAAACGATTCTGAGCATGAAGCTGATAGGAGGTCAGCAGGAGTGGTTGCACAAGATACAGGTCATAAAGACCACTCCGATAAAACAGGATGCAATAAAGAAGCTGGCCAAAACCTGCCAAAACCAAGGTGGTGTAAGCGTCCTCTGGACATCCTCGCTGCTCATTATATGCTAATTATAATATATCAGCTTACTAAAGGAACCTCCCACCAGTGCCATGACAGTTTACAAATATCATGGCAATGTCCAGAAGTTACCCTATATGGTCTGAAAGGGGGAGGAACCCTCAGTTCTGGGGAACTCCCTGCCCCTTTCCTGGAAAACGCATAAATAATCCACCCTTTGTTTAGCATATGATAAAGAAATAACCATAAAAATAGCTAACCAGCAGCCCTTGGGGTTGCTCTGCCAATTTATTCCTTTACATTCTTAATAAACTTGTTTTCACTTAACTTTGTCACTCTTATTGAATTCCTTCCTGTGCAAAGCCAAGAATTCCTGTGGTCTCCTAGGGTGAACCCAAATTTTGGGGTTCATCCTATGACAAAGCATCTAGAAATATGTCTATTGTATTCATGGCTGACATTATGCTTTCACAATATGTTTGACTAATGTGCATTTTGTCAACAGTGTGTTAAGTCTTTAAATTTTTAAAAATATATGTACAACCAAAGTATCGCATTTCACTAAAGGAATAGAAAGTAATAGGGTTTATGCATGTTATATTTAATATACTTCAATGAACCTTATAATTCTCACTAATGCTCCATGTTAACATAGCACCATGTATGTGTTCCAGGTCTATATCCTGTGGTTCTATGATTACAGTTATTGCTCTCTGTAGCACTGTAAGAGTCAAAACTACTTATGCATGAAATTAAAGAATGTGGATCATGAACAAATGTGTGGTAAAATCATTTTGTTTCCATAATGCTCTTTTCAAAGACCTTACCATTAAATACAGGATCACTGGCTTAAATGTGGCAATCTAGTAAGACCTAGTTTAATAAAATCATCAGTAAGTTAGAATCACGTTTAAATTAGAATAAATCATCCAGAGTTTCAGTTGTTCTTTTTTTTCTTTTTTTTTTTTTTTTTTGAGACAGAGTTTTGGCTCTTGTTGCCCAGGCTGGAGTGTAATGGTGCAATCTCAGCTCACCACAACCTCCGCCTCCTGGTTTCAGGCGATTCTCCTGCCTCAGCCTCCCGAGTAGCTGGGATTACAGGCATGCGCTTCCATGCCTGGCTAATTTTGTATTTTTAGTAGGCATGGGGTTTCTCCACATTGGTCAGGCTGGTCTCAAACTCCCGACCTCAGGTGATCCGCTCGCCTCAGCCTCCCAAAGTGCTAGGATTACAGGCGTGAGCCACTGTGCCCCGCCTCAGTTGTTCTTTAGCTGAAAAGAATGTATGGAAACAAAAGGATTTTGCTATACATTTGTTCATAATCCAAATTATTTTGTCATGAAACACTAATTTCATGAGTCTGAATAAAATATTAAAGCTACAGATATGTATTTGCATTTGAAAATATCAGGTAGGTTTACTATATTCCATTTTTCTAGAAGAGAGTAATGAGACTAACAAAAATGAGCTCCTTAAATCAACCACTGGAACAAGCCCCCTGAGGGCAGGAGTATTGCCTTTCACCTCTACTCTCACTAGATTAAGACTACCAACAAATGCCTTTCTCATTCACTCAGTGATACTTAATAAAAACTAAATAAAACATAATAAACACATACTATAATAAATTTTTACATCTTTTCTTATTTTTCTATGGAAGTATGCAAATGGGAGGTAAAACTCACCTGGTTGACAATATCTAACTATCATAAGGTAGCTAACTTATAATAATAAAACTATCAGAAGTCAAGAATCTTATTTGTATTACCTTCATCCAAGAGAACATGCTGCCCATCATCAACACTGTCCAGATATTTATCAGCTGCTGTAAAATAACCAATACCTACCTAAGTATAATGAGTGAATCCTCAAGACATGCCTAAGAGTTTATTTTTTAATATTGAATGTATAGTATCATAATAATTAAAGTTTAACAAAAATCTATTCAATCATTTTGTCAAATGTCGGCCAGGCGGGATGGCTCATGCCTGTAATCCCAGCACTTCAGGAGGCCGAGGTAAGATGATCATTTCAGCTCAGGAGTTCAAGACCAGCCTGGGCAACACAGCGGGACACTGTCTCTACAAAAAATAAAAAATTAGCCAGGTATGTTGGCCTGTGCCTGTGGTCCTAGCTACTCAAAAGCCTGAGGCAGGAGGGTGACTTGAGCCTAAGAGCTTGAGCCTGCAGTGACCCATGATCACGCCACTGCACACCAGCCTGGGCAACAAAGTGAGACACTGTCTCTTAAAAAAATCAAAAACTTGCTTGGTTATTTACTATTATCAAAAAAGAAAAAAAAAGAAGACCAATAAATAAAAAGTAAATAAAATAAAAATAAAGTTTAAAATGTTGACAATTATATCATTTCTGAGAAAAATTCTGTAGGAGATACCATTTCCAGAATTCAAAGGATGTATGTCTATAATTAGCTGAATATTCTAAACTCTTTAAACACACTCCAGAAAATATAACAGGATGAGCTTCAATTGTTTCTGCTATGCTTCCTGATCAATATTTTAACAATTAGAACTGCTTTATTACCAATATCTCTTCAGTGAGTGTTCCTTTGACTTATTTCTAGGTTAGCTAAAAGTTGGTTCCCCTAGAAGCTGATGATTTGGGGCAAAAATGCCTTGTACAACATGGAAACTGAAAGGCAGAACTTGGCTACATCTCCCTGAAAAACGCTTTCGTTAAGTCTGATGAATGTGATATTCTGCTTTCCAAAAGACTGGCATACTAGTATTTTCATTGTAGAATATCCAATTCCCTATATGCTACTGTTATTCTAGATCCACTGAGCAAAATGAAGCTGTTAATATTAAGGACGCCGGAAGGGACAGAATTTTGAAGATGGGCAATACAGCCTTAAGACTAAAGCTCTAAAACTATGCTACCAAAAAAATTTAAAAAGCAACATTCAACAAGCCTTATAAATTGTCAGTAGAGACATGGGTATATTCCTCTACTTGAAACATGGTACAATTAATACTTTTCAACTCCTCCTGGCAGAATACTTTCCTTCTGGCAGAATATCTTCAATTTCTCCTGGTAGAAAATAGACATTTTCAATTCCATAAACTTCCACTTGGAAAATGAAACGGAACTTCCCATAATGTTGTTGCTGTATAATAAAAAATACTCACACAGAAAATTGTGCTCTCAGGCCAGGCACGGTGGCTCACGTCTGTAATCCCAGTATTTTGAGAGGCCGAGGTGGGTAGATCACCTGAGGTCGGGAGTTCGAGACCAGCCTGACCAACATGGAGAAACCTCATCTCTAATAAAAATACAAAATTAGCTGGGGGTGGCGGCACACGCCTGTAATCCCAGCAACTCGGGAGGCTGAGGCAGGAAAATCGCTTGAACCCGGGAGGCAGAGGTTGTGGTGAGCTGAGATCGCGCCATTGCATTCCAGCCTGGGCAACAAGAGCGAAACTGCGTCTCGAAAAAAAGAAAGAGGCCGGGCGCGGAGGCTCACGCTTGTAATCCCAGCACTTTGGGAGGCCGAGGCGGGCGGATCACGAGGTCAGGAGATCGAGACCACGGTGAAACCCCATCTCTACTAAAAATACAAAAAAAAAAAGATTAGCCGGGCGCGGTAGCGGGCGCCTGTAGTCCCAGCTACTCGGAGAGGCTGAGGCAGGAGAATGGCGTGAACCCAGGAGGCGGAGCTTGCAGTGAGCCGAGATTGCGCCACTGCACTCCAGCCTGGGCGACAGAGCGAGACTCCGTCTCAAAAAAAATAAATAAATAAAAAATAAAAAGAAAGAAAGAAAATTGTGCTCTCATATCCATTCCTTGCTTTGGGGTGCTAGATGTGATGCACCTATATTTAAAAACAAAACAAAACCATTTCTTTGCCCACTCTTCATAAACCTTTCAATTTCTCCAACAAGTCTGATACCCCGGGACAGAATAATGTCCAGTGGCAGGTTATGTAATGATCTATATACTATTTCCAGGATTACTATTTCTAGGTTATGTAAGGATCTATACTATTTCTAGGACTCCTTACAAAAACACTTCTTAAAAACACTACAGTTTTTAGTATTCACAACTAAATGAACGGTACTTTTCAATACTTAAAACTAAAGTTTAAAGAGTCTACTTTTATTTCCAAAGTTGGCACAATTTTTCACTTAAAATAAGGAAATGTTAAATTTAAAGAGACCACCAGAGAACTGTTTAGAACCATTTAGTTAGGAACCATAACTTCAGACAGATGCTTCACACCACTACTTTAATGAAGAGTATCCACCAGACATCACTTAAGAACTGAGGCCTAAGTCACTATGTCAAAGGTATAAATTATGGTCCAAAGACAGCGCCAGGCACTGCTGAGCTTGGAATTGCTTACTGAGCAACCATGTTGTTTCAAACAAACTAAATGTTTTAAAGAGGCTAAAGGGCAGTGGAGGCAATTATTGGAAGGAAATTTCTCACTAGGCCAGAAAGGAATAATTAAGTCTTTGCATGCTAAATCACATCACTGGGGTTAACAATGAAGTAATCAAGTGTAAATGGTGACAAAGCCCATCTATAGGGCTCATGAAAGGAAATTAAGGTTGTGGGTAATCTAGACTATTGTTGCTTAAATACCACAAAAATTAGTCCCTAAAACTTCATTCATTCATCCTCTGTTTAGATAAATGTGTGTGCTTTTAGTGGGAGGCAAGAAATTGGTTAATCCAGTAATTAAGGCAAATATACTGAATCATCAGAAGTAAAACACCATTCAGCTACTAATTCACAGGCAGAGATCCAAGGTCATTCCTCATACTACTTAGACTGTACCAAGCACTCAGTAATAAAATACTTTCATAACAGGAGATCCATGTCCATTCCATTCAAAAATATGATTCAAACCATCTAAATTATAAACCTAATGCTTAATTTGCATATTGTACTTTCTCTGCTTCAGAACATAAAAGAGAATTCACATACACACATACATAGCTGGGGGGAATGTGGGCATGAAGCTGGGGAGAAAAATAGACACCCACATAATCTTCCAACAATTGCTCAATAGCAAATTAAAACTGGTTATGCTCTCAGGGAGCAAAATAATATTGATGTGAAAGTTAAAAGACCTAGATTGAGACTCTGGCTCTGCAACCTCAGGCTGTCATCTTACCTCAGAGACTCAGTGTCCTCATCTTCTTTAAGGGGTAAGGCCATGGCTAAGACTTCTCAGGACTCTCAACAGATCTGGTATATTGGTTGTTGTTTTTTTAAAAATAATTTAAGACTCACTAGAAGTTGCAAAAATAGTGCAGACAGTTCCTGCATACCCTTTACCCAGCTTTTCCCAATGGCAACATCTTACATAACCATAATATATTAGCTAAACCGGGAAATTTACTTTGATGCAACACTATTTACTAAAGCTACAGACCCTACTCAGATGGATTCATGTAACTACCACTACAATCATGATAAGGAACTGCTCCATCACTGCAAAGAAATGCCCTCCTGCAACACTTTTCTCTCACATCATTTTCCTATGTCCAACCCTAGCAACCACTGGTCTGTTCTCCAACACTATAATTTTGTCATTTATAGTAAACCTGGAATCATACAGTATACAACTTTTTGAGTTTGGTTTTTTTTTTCTTTTTTGAGACGGGGTCTCTGTCGCCCAGGCTGGAGTGCAGTGGCGCGATCTCGGCTCACTGCAAGCTCCGCCTCCCGGGTTCACATCATTCTCCTGCCTCAGCCTCCCGAGTAGCTGGGACTACAGGCACCCGTCACCTTGCCCGGCTAATTTTTTTTTTTTTTTTTTTTTTGTATTTTTAGTAGACACGGGGTTTCACTGTTGAATTTGGTTTTAATCACTCAGCCTTAATACCATTGAAAACTATCCATAGTCATGTGTATCAATAGTTTGTATACTTCTGTGTAATAGCCTGTTGTATTGACATACCAGTTTATTCTGCCACATTGATTTCAAACCTTTTTGTTTTTTCTTTTTTCTTTTATTTTCTTTTTTAATGCTCCTACATGCACAGTGACTTTTATGTTTAATTAAGTTGTCAGTATGAGGTAGGGAGAAACTTTTTTTTTTGAGACGGGGTCTAGCTCTATCGCCCAGGCTGGAGTGCAGTGGTGCAATCTCAGCTCACCACAACCTCCACCTCCCGGGTTCAAGCAAATCTCCTGCCTCAGCCTCCCGAGTAGCTGGGATTACAGGGGCCCACCACGATGCCCAGCTAATTTTTGTATTTTTAGTAGAGACAGGATTTCACTGTGTTGGCCAGGCTGGTCTCGAACTCCCAACCTCATGATCCGCCCACCTCAGCCTCCCAAAGTGCTGGGATTACAGGCATGAGCCACCGCGCCTGGCCAAGAGGAACTTTTTAAATTTTGTTTTGCATTGCTTAAGATGGATTCATATTCCTATAGATATTGACTAATTATCTTAATATCTAAATTTCATTCCAGCCTTCCCTGGCTACCCTACTTTAACAGCAAACCACCTTCATCTTGCTTTATTTTCCTTGGCAGTATTTAATATTACCTGACCTTTTATATTCATTGTGCTTATTTACTGTCTACCACTAACCCCCATCCCCCTGCCAGGTAAGTTACAGGAGTGCAAGGATGGCATCAGATACTGTTCAATTCTGTGTCCCCAGCACCAAAAGCAGTCCCTAACACATCAGACACTTAATAAACAAATGTTGAACAAATTAATTTTTAAAGTTCCGACTTATTATCTCAGTAAGTAATTATTATTTTAAAGTTGAAAGAGTACTGATTCTGTAAACCAAAAATAAAATTCTAAGGGCCCCAACCTTCTGAATGGAACCCTCCTCTTGGCCAAAGGCATTCCAAAGTTAACCTGAAAAACTAGTTCAGAACATGATGGGAAGGGGAAGTTGGACATGCCTCATTATATCCTACACCCTTTTGGAATTCAGTAAGAGCCAACCAGCATTAGCACCAACACAGACCTGAAGACTTAAAAGAAACATTTATAATACAATCTATTCTCTTTGAAGCCTGCTACCTGGAGGCTTCATCTGCATGATAAAACTTTGCTCTCCACAACCCCTTATCATTGGAAATAGGACATTCCTTTCTATTTATTCCAGGCTTTTAGATAATAACTAAACTCTTTCAGCCAATTGCCAATCAGAAAATTTTTAAATCTACCTATAACCTGGAAGCTCCCTGGCTTCAAGTTGTCCCGCCTTTCCAGATCAAACCCATGTACATCTCACAGGTATTAATTGATGTATTATGTCTCCCTAAAAAGTATAAAAGTAAGCTGTACCCCAACTACGTCTTCAAGACTGCCTGTGGCTGTGTCACAGGCAAGTCCTTAGCCTTGGCAAAATAAACTTTCTAAATTGATTGAGATCTGTCACAGATACTTTTGGGTTGACAATTCCATGAACCACTATACAAATATTTGTAGCTCTCAAAGAATAGTTTGAATAAATAAAATTATTGACCAGGCACGGTGGCTCATGCCTGTAATCCCAGCACTTTGGGAGGCCAAAGCAGATAGATTGCCTGAGGTCAGGAGTTTGAGACCAGTCTGGCCAAGATGGTGAAACCCTGTCTCTACTAAAAATACTAAAATTTAGCCAGATGTGGTGGCATGCACCTGTAATCCCAGCTACACGGGGGGCTGAGGCAGGGGAATTGCTTGAACCAGGGAGGTGGCGGTTGCAGTGAGCCGAGATCGCGCCACTGCACTCTAGCATGGAAGACAGAGCAAGACTCTGTCTCAAAAAAAAAAAAGCAAAATTATTTGCATTAAACATTTTTATTCACCTCCACAAACTATCTCCTACAATTTCAACAAAGTACTGAGCCCAAGGAAAACTGGGAAGACAAGGAAGAAGCACAGGAAATTTTATCTTGCCATCCAACAGACACAAGCCACAGCAACACAAGTCAAAAGTCTCACTAAATGTTAATATTAAATTAAATGTTAAAGATTAACACAGTCAAAGAAAGGATCATCTCTTCTGATAATGCTCTTCCATTTGCCTTGTCTCTCTTTCTTTCTTTCTTTCCTTCCTTCCTTCTTCTTCCTTTCTTTCTTTCTTTCTTTCTTTCTTTCTTTCTTTCTTCTCTTTCTTTCTTTCTTTTTTCCAGGTCTCACTTTGTCACCCAGGCTGGAGTGTAGTGGCACCATCATAGTTCCCTGCAGCCTCAAATTCCTGGTCTCTAAGTGATCCTCCTGTCTCAGCCTTCTGAGTAGCTGAGACTACAAGTGTGTGCCACCACACCAGGCTAATTTATTTTTTGTACAGATGGGGTGTTCCATTTTTAACATACCCTGGAGTGCTATAAATGATTCTTGTCATGTCATACAACTAAATGTAACTGGATTTCTCCCCCATTAAATGAGGAATTGGAGCCAGATCAACTGCCAGCTCTTAATAGAAGTACACTGAGAAGGGAGGAAAAGTCTAAAAAAAAAATCAACAAGAATTTGGTGTTATGATTTATGTGATTGAAAAGTTTAACAAATAATAACTACTATGTCTATAAACAGGTTAATATAATATACACCATTGGGAGAAATTGACTTTTTGCTTTTCCCATGGAACGACATAGCCTTTTTGATGGGTGGACCATAATAAACAAGAGTTTTAGATCCACTGCACTAGATGACCTTTAAGATCCTTTCCAAATCTACATTCTAAGGAGCTGAGAACACTTCAAGCACAGAACAAAACAAAACCCCTCCAGAATTAATTCCCCATCTACATAATGAGAAGTTTCCGATACCTAAGACACGTACAATGGATGAACGCCTGCCCACATTTAGGAAGAGCACTGAAAGATACTGTTATACAGCCCACTCAACCAAATAACCCTAGTCTATAAAAGCAAGATCCAACACCCTACCTGCAAAACCTCTCATTACTAGTGGTAATAAGTCCTCACTTGCCATGGTTTCTCCATCTCTAAAATGGGGAGAATAATAGCACTGCTTTAGAGGCCTATTGGGAGGATTAAATAGATAACACGTGTTATGCACTTCATTTAGTGCCTGTCATTCAATAACAGTATCATGAGCATCTAAGTTAGTAACAAGAGGATGGTGATGATATTATCTGAATGGCAGGACAGACCAGAGAGCTCTTCATGACTAAGAATGCAACGTAAGTGAAATGAGAAAGCAAAATGCTTCCAGGGGAAGAAGACAACCTTTAGAATCACCAAGCAAATGACTGTTTAGGATGAAGCTGGCTATCACGAGTACATTCAAAATTAAAACTGTGGCCACAGATTCAATCATGAATAATAGCCCTGCTGCTAAAGGAAAGAGCACACAGATCCAAATGGGAACCCATCAAGTCTGTAAAACATTAACAGCTTAATAAACATCAGCTCACACCATCAACACACACAGTGTTCGAGTCAACTAAAGAGTACCAACTAAATTAATACCAAGTTGACTAAATGAAATGCCTTGGGGGAAAAAAAAGGCTCATGGGTGATTCACTTTTATGCTGAATTTCCTATAAAAACATCTTCAATAGGAGAGGCAGGAAATTCCAGTGAGTGAAAGGGGGCAGCTATATGGAAACCATCATACTGCACATTTTGCTTTTTAATCTACTGCAAAGTTTTGGTTTAAAGGAGCACATTCAGAAATTTGCTTCTTTAGAAACAGAAAAGTGAGTCCGCTAACAGATCTGATCCTCATATACCGTGTAAGTGAAGTCCACGGAAGAAAGAAAAAGCAAGTCAAAAAGCATATGACTGATACTTTCCAGACACACACAAAAAAACACTATTAACATGGGAAATGATGTGAAAGCTTTTAAACAAGTATGTATAAAAAGCAAAAAGACTAAGTTAGAGATACTTTTTAAAAGTTCTGCTACAAATAACAGATAACTTCATTTTACACAATAGATTTTGAATCTATTGTGTAGATTTTTGACTCCAAATCCAGTCATAGTCTCCCAGTGTATGCAGACATACAGATGTATGTGTGCTTTTTGGGTACACATTTTTTTCTGTTCTGATTTTTTTTTCCTGTAATAACCTGTAGCGTCTCACCATTTTGTTTCTCATTTCACCTTTTCCTCTTCTGATAAATTGTCAAATATCTAAGCAAACTACAGGGATGAACAAACTTAAATATGGAACACCTGAGCTTCACAAACTACCACCCACTAACTGTGGGATATTTGGACAAGTTACCTAATCCTTTTAAATTCCAGTTTGCTCAGTGATAAAATGGGAATCCTGCCATGGACCAAGATGGTTACTGTGGAAATTCTAGTTAGCACATGTAAAATGTGTAATATATAGGTAGGCCCAGCAATTCTTCACTAAATTTCCATTTTTAAAAAAATCAGACATTCCAAATATGAATGCATTAATAATTCAAACTTTTTTCACTGTAAGCAAAATGCTTCACATTAGGGTAATTTCTACAGGAGTCTCTGGCAGGGATTACAGCAACTGCTAGGTATCATAAAAGGAGCTAAGAATTCTTCTCTTTTAAAAGCAGACATTCTCAGCATAGAGGAGTTTAAAGAACTTAAAGAAAGCAGACATTTAAACAAAATCAGTTTTTAACAGCTTTTGCTAATACTACATACCATGCTAACAATATATTGTGACTATAAGTAATTGGTGATAACAAACCTCACCACAGTCTAAGACATTAAAATTGAGACCAACATTTTCTTATAAATATACATTTACCATATGACCCAGGATCTCACTCTAGGTATTTACGCAAGTGAAATAAACAGCTATGTTCATATAAAAACTCTATGTGAATATTTATGGTGGCTTTATTTATAATAGCCAAAAAACTAGAAATAGGGCAAATGTCCCTCGACTGGTGAATGGAGAAACAATTTATAGTATACGTACACAATGGGACACTCCTTAGCAATGAAAATGAGTACTGCAAGGCACAGTGGCTCACACCTGTAACCCCAGCACTTTGGGAGCCAGGGCAGGAGGATCATTTGAGGCCAGAAGTTCAAGACTAGCCTGGGAAACACAGCAAGACCCCACCTCTGCAAAAAATAAAAAAAATTAGCCAGGCATGGTGGCACATGCCTGTAGTCCCATCTATTTGGAGGGCTAAGGTAGGAGGACTGCTTGAGTCCAGGAGTTAGAGGCTGCAGTGAACTGTGATCATGCCACTGTGCTCCAGCTTGGGCAACAAAGCAAGTCCCTTTCTCAAAAAGGAAAAGAAAAGAAAGTGAGTATTACATATTAATATATGCAACATGTTAGAATCTCAAATGCAGTATGGTGAGTAAAAGAGGCCAGACGCAAAAGGCTACACTGTTTTATTACATTTATATGGCATCCTAATAAAGGCAAAACCACATAAAGTGAGGAAACCAAGGTAGAAAACAGTTCAGCAGTTGTCAGAGGTTGGAGGTGAAGAGAGGAGATAACTACAGTAGGCATGGAAATTCAGCAAGTGAAGAAATGCTCTATATCTTCACAGTGATGGTGGTCACATGACTGTATACATTTTGAAACTCACAGAACTGAACACTAAAAAGGATGACTTTTAAAATTGAGGAGATTGGGGGAGTTTTCTCTATAAATTCATAGTTTTTTTGTTTTCTTAATTTTTTTAAATTTTTTTTTTTTTTTGAGATGGAATTTCGCTCTTTTCACCCAGGCTGGAATGCAATGGCACGATCTCAGCTCACTACAACCTTCGCCTCCTGGGTTCATGCAATTCTCCTATCTCAGCCTCCCGAGTAGCTAGGATTACAGGCACCCATCACCATGCCCAGCTAATTTTTGTATTTTTAGTAGAGATGGGGTTTCACCATGTTGGCCAGGCTGGTCTCGAACTCCTGACCTCAGGTGATCCACCCACCTCGGCCTCCCAAAGTGCTGGGACTACAGGTGTGAGTTACCGTGCCGGGCCTTGAATTCATAGTTTTGAAAGTCAGGGAAGCAGTCAAAGTAAGGAAGATGGAACATCTAAGATTAAACCATTTATTTTAGGATAAAAATATGGAGGCAATAAATAAAAAGGGAACCACAAATAGATTCATTTATGAAGAACTATAAAACAGAAACTTTTAAAAATTTAACCTTAAATGAGCCAATAAATTTAAAGGAAATCTATTATAATCAAGAACTACAAAAGGAATCACTCTTATGAGAAAATGTGAAAGGCAATAATTTCTTTTAGCACGTTGTTATTCAGCTTATGTTCAGTAATGATACTAAGGACCATCAGAAACAACTTCTAGAAGAGATGTCTATATAAATTTAAATATGTGGCTATAGCTGAGATAAAATAATCAACAGGACCTTGCTTCCTTTTAGATAAATCATCAACTTCTGTCAAAACCAGTCTACATGTCTGAAAAACAATGAAACTAGAAACTCAGGCTGCAGTAACTTGAGGGTTGGGAAGGACTCTGATGAAATGGATGTCATTACTTCCTCTGCCAACGTCATAAATCTTCTTATCCTTGGATGTCACAATGGGGGTTTTTTCCTCCTTCTGGAATGCCACCTCAGCCAGGATGGTGTGAAGGGCAAATTCTTTTTTTTTTTTTTTTTTTTTTTTTTTTTTTTTTTTTTTGAGATAGAGTCTTGCTCCATCACCCAGGCTAGAGTGCAGTGGCGCGATCTCGCCTCACTGCAACCTCCACCTCCTGGGTTCAAGTGATTCTCCTGCCTCATCCTCCCAAATAGCTGGGATTACAGGTGCCCACCACTGCACCTGCCTAATTTTTGTATTTTTAGTAGAGACGGGGTTTCACCATCTTGGCCAGGCTGGTCTCGAACTCCTGACCTCATGATCCACCCACCTCGGCCTCCCAAAGTGCCGGGATTACAGGCATGAGCCACAGCACCTGGCCGGCAAATTCTTTTAACACAGAATAAGCGCTGAGGGTCTGGGTGCAATGGCTCACTCCTGTAATCCCTGGCGAAGGCAGGTGGATCACCTGAGGTCAGGAGTTCGAGACCAGTGGGGCCAACATAGTGAAACCCCGTCTCTACTAAAAATACAAAAATCGGCCAAGCGTGGTGACATGTGCCTGTGGTCCTAGCTATCCGGGAGGCTGAAGCATGAGAATTACTTGAACTGGGAAGCAGAGGCTGCAGTGAGCCGAGATGGCACCACTATGCTTAAGCCTGGGCAACAGAACAAGACTCCGTCTCAAAAAAAAGAATAAGAGCTGAGAAAGGAATTAACTTACCCTTCTATTTCATGTTCTTGACCATCTCCTGTCACACCTGCTGATGAGCCTCCATACTATAGCTTCAGATGCCACAGACCAAAGCCCTCAATGCTAGCTGAGCTGAAACCGAGCCCCCAAGTAGAAGGCTAATACTATATGCAACGGAAACCTTTAAAGGTCATTGCAGCAGTGTTTGGCTAGCAGGACAATGATCAATTGATCTCTTTCTGTGGACTGACAAGAAGATAAACATAAAGGCAGGCAGTCTTCAAGGCCTACCCTACTGGGAATTCAAGCATCTGTGATCCCAACACACACCACATATCAAATCTGGGAGAGCAATACCCAAATCCCCTGTGCTCACACATACACAAATGTCCTTTGGTGAAATACATGATTAGGTGGAAAACCCATCAGAGAAGCAGACCATCCTAAGTTAATTCAAACTGATATTAGAAATTGATTTATCCAAAACAAGGGATTTTCTTTCTACAGAATGTAATGAGGCTCTGGAAAACACAGTTTGATTGCTAACAGCAGAGCCTGTGGTTTGTGCACAGATTTGCCAACCTACCATGAAGTATGAAGCGTTCTGCTGCATGCCCTCACAGCCCCAGACTCTGTGTGTGAAGGGTAGGAATGAAATATTCCATATGTTTTCTTTGTCAGTGACATGGCTATTGAAAGCAAGGCCACGGTGGTCTCCCTGCTGAGGGACTGGGTCAAGCTATTCATGTGTAACCAGGCAGATGTCAAGATGGTAATGGGAAAAACATCTCAAACTTTTTTTTTTTTTAAAGAAAGAGACCCACGGTAGAAAATGCACAACTGTATTTGAAACACTCAGCCAATCTAAATAGGTTGTGAGTGCTACTGCATACGTTAGCTACTATTCTGGCTTTATAATTCATGTTTAAATCAGGTCTGAATCAAAACTCAGAAAAGTTTTTAAAGTTTCTGAGAAAGATTTAACCATGCTTAAGAATGTCATATAATTTTTTAAAAATATGTAATACTTTAAAGAAAGGATTTTAGTTCTAAATTTACTTTTAAGATAATAAGCTTTTCTTTAGCCACAAAACCAAGCATTAATCTCAAATGTAAAAAAAAACACAGGAGCACAGTGGCTCACACCTGTAATCCCAGCACTTTCGGAGGCTGAGGCAGGAGGATCGCTTGAGGCCAGGAGTTCGAAACCAGCCTAGACAACAAAATGAGATCTTATCTCCATAAATTAAAAAAAAAATAAAAAACACATAGGTATCCAATAACCAGTAAAATCGTAAAAGAAATACTTTCAAGATACTTAAAAAGTTCTTTTGTAATCTGCATATTTCTAGAACCAAAGTGATGTAAAGAATAAGAATGCAGCCAAATTGTCCATGATAAGTAAATCTTACCCATCTTCTACATCAAGTTTGTCCAACCCACAGCCCACAGGCCGCATGCAGCCTAGGACAGCTTTGAATGCAGCCCAACACAAATTCATAAACTTTCTAGAAACATTATGAGATTTTTCTGCACATTTTTTTTTTTGTTTTAGCTCATCAACTATTGTTACCGTTAGTATATTTTATGTGTGACCAAAGACAATTCATCTTCCAGCGTGGCCCAGGGAAGCCAAAAGATTGGACACTCCTGCTCCTTATGTCCACATGGAAAGAAAGAAAGTGATCTAAGAAACTACAGTGGGCTCTCATTGGCATGAAGGTTCCCAAAGACTGAGTTAGGAATTTTTTTTTTTTTTTTTTTTTTTGAGGTGGAGTCTCACTCTGTCGTCCAGGCTGCATCTTGGCTCACTGCAACCTCCCCCTCCCGGATTCATGCAATTCTCCTGCCTCAGTCTCCCAAGTAGCTGGGATTACAGGTGCCCGTCGCCATGCCAGGCTAATTTCTTTTTTGTATTTTTAGTAGAGACAGGGTTTCACCACACTGGCCTGGCTAGTCTCTAACTCCTGATCTCAGGTAATCTACCCGCCTCGGCCTCCCAAAGTGCTGGGATTACAGGCGTGAGCCACAGCCCCCAGCCACTGAGTTAGGACTTTTAATGAAAGTCCTCAGTGTTGCAAAGTCTGGAAGTAGAAAGTCAGTATCTACAGATCACATTGACACTGTCTTTAAAGGATGGGCTATCATACGCCCATTTCCTCTGAAGAGAAACCCTGCGTTCCCATATTAGGACAGCATCTTTCTACTTGACCAGCCATCTGGTCCAGGAAGGCAGCAACAAGTTACAGAGACCCAGGCAAAAATGTAAAATTTCCCTTGAGCTCCCTCCTCCAGATAAACTGTACCTCTCCTCCATAAGGCTTTCTTGTTAGAGGGAAGTAGCACCATCTACAAGAAGGTATCTTTATAAAATGAGATGTACTACTGTTTCTCTGCCAGGGTCTTCATGGATTTTTGCATGAAAAATCTACCAGATGAGTAGCCTTTTTCCATTAGCACAGTGGCTCACCTGTGAAGTCTGTGGGCTTTGAACCTGATATACATTCAAAGAACTAAAGAAACAGGGTTAGAATTTTAATTCACTGTTATAACACACAGACAACGGCTTAGTCACTCCCACAAGAAATGACAACAAATTGCGTTCTCACTCGGTGTCACTCAAAAAAGTCATGCTGAAGCGTTTCCTTGGTGCAACCCTGAAGATAATGCAAGCTGCCTCTTCTTGCACATGGGGAATGCTAAGTATAAAGTGGTTAAGTGACTTGCCCAAGCTCTACTATGTCCTCCTGAACTTGGATGTCTTCATTTCCTCTGCCAGACTCTTAAAAAAAAAAAAAAAGAAAGGAAAAAAACCGTTTTTGAAAATCTATTCATAAAAATATGCCTACAAAAGAAGGCTGAGGGCCTGGCGCAGTGGCTCATACCTGTAATCCCAGCATTTTGGGAGGCCAAGGCAGTCAGATCACTTGAGCCCAGAAGTTCAAGACCAGCCTGGGCAACATGGTGAGACCCTGTCTCTAAAAAAAAGAAAAATACAAAGCATGGTGGCGCTTACCTGTAGTCCCAGCTACTTCGGAGACTAGGAAGGAGGATGCCCTTAGCCTGGGAGGTTGAGGCTGCAGTGAGCCATGATTGCACCACTGCACTTCAGCCTGGGTGACACAGTGAGATCCTGTCTCAAAAATAAAAAGACTGGGGAGTTGACAGTAACATAAAAAGCTAGATGACATGACCATGGACTCAAAATGAACTTGGAGAATGGAAGGCCAACAAGAAAACTTTTCCTTGTAGAAAAAATTAAGATGTTTAAAAACTAATCAAATGAGATAAATAGCAGAAATAGCAGAGAAGGGATGAAAACTAAGATTATGATAAACTGCTAAATATCAGTTAATAAACCCATAATATATAATATTTAAAACATGACACTTGGCTGGGCGTGGTGGCTCACACCTGTAATCCCAGCACTTTGGGAGGCTGAGGCGGACAGATCACCTGAGCTCAGGAGTTCGAGGGCAGCCTGGCCAACATGGTGAAACCCCGTCTCTATTAAAAATACAAAAATTAGCCGGGTGTGGTAGCGGGTGCCTGTAATCCCAGCTACTCGGGAGGCTGAGGCT
This sequence comes from Symphalangus syndactylus, assembly GCF_028878055.3. Lineage (NCBI taxonomy): Eukaryota > Metazoa > Chordata > Mammalia > Primates > Hylobatidae > Symphalangus > Symphalangus syndactylus. The sequence continues at coordinate 28,869,056 of NC_072428.2, read as the reverse complement.
GGAGAATCACTTGAACCCAGGAGGCGGAGGCTGCAGTGAACCGAGATCGTGCCACTGCACTCTAGCCTGGGCAACAATAATGAAACTCCATCTCAAAAAAACAAAACAAAACAAAAAAAATGACAAAGATATTTGAAATGTATTAAATTCATTTAATGTTCCCTTCTTATGAACTCTGATTAAATTAAGTAAGAATTCTGCATACACTTCAACTTGTGTGAGAGAAGGAGATCCTGAAGGGCAACTAAAGAGCAATTATCACATTTAAAATATGCAAAATCTGGATTAATTTAGTACCTAAAACAGAAGGCTGAAGAGCACATGAACAGTTTCTACGAACTGAAATCTGAAGGTCCACAGTTAACATATCTGCTTTCTCTCCCCTACTACAGGAAAGAGTTGATAGGCTAGCCTAAGAGTTCCTGTTAAGTTACTCAAGAGAGAGTGTTCTCTCATTTTCTGGAGAATTATTCTGCAAAAATGCAGCTCTCTGAGATGGTTTGCACACAGGAGAAGCCTGGCAATCTAGAATGGAGTGGCAACCAGGAGTTTCCTCCCTCCTGAAAATAGCTGGTCTGCCTAGCCCTTCATATATCACCCTTATGGTTTCTTCAAAGGCTTCTAGGCATACGGCTGATCCCTTAGGGAAATGGGAGAAACCAGGAAGTTAGCCATAGCCCACTCCTTACTCCCTAGAGTTTCAGAGAAGAGATCGCCAGTTTGCAAACACACCTCCCATTCAGCAACTTCAAAACCAGACACTTGAAGAGAGTGCGAATTATAAAATTCATCTCCCCTCGCATGAAAACAGCTCTAATAAAGCTCTTTAGGGGAGTTTCGATGTCACCACTTGTACTAAATGACTCTGCTGTTTACACTAAGAGCTACACAAGGAACCTCAAAGCCTGAGGGGAGTGGAGAAGTGTGACCTGAAGCAATCCCAGGCACATTCCTTAGCTATGCCTAGTACAGCTCCAAGGTAAGGAGCTATCTCCCTGCCAAATTTATGTCACTCTTCTTAGGAAGAAAAATTTCCCCAAATAGAACTTTAAAAATATAAGGGGATAGACAGAATCTAACTTGTTACTTTTTCTGGATATCGGGTTCTACATTCTGATTCAAATACCAAAAGTATTTTGCTGCCAGGGTACAATGAGATTTTCACTCTTTCAAGGGTCAATTTTGTTTTTAAAACTTTGAAAAAAAAAAACCTGCATTCTCTTAGTGTAAATCTAGCAAACACGACCAGCTAAAGGGGTTTACATAGCCTTTTAAAAAGGCTTATCTTGATTCAGAATACTTAATTACAAATTAAATATAAGGAATAAAGAACCACTAAATGTCTTGTAATATATTAAATATGCTTCCTCTGCACATTTTCTCACTAGCACAAACAGCAGGCCAGCCTGCGATCTAAACGTATACCCAATCTTGGCCCAGCTGCCTCCCAAAATATCTATGGTTTACGTTTCCTTACAAGGATATGCTTATATTCTTATGAACCAACATGTTGCCACAGGAGGGTGGTTCAATGCCTTACCCATAAGATCTTTCATGACAGAAAGCTAAGAAGTATATATATTTTAATTATTCATTTCTGGGACCTGGACCATTAGAAAGGCATTGCTGAACCTCGGTCACTTGCATCTAAAATAAGAGGTGCATAATGCCAAATCTTGTGGTTGGGGGAAGACCAGGCTAGTGAGCTTTTTTGACAATTAAAATACGTAATGGTATAAAAAATATATTTTAGAGATTAAAACCAACCAACCCAATCATTCAGAGTTTTAATTGCCTGGACACGACACAGAATATTTTAGTATGCTTTAAAAATCTTGCTAAAAATAGCTCAGCCATACACAAAGTTTAATAACAAATATTTGTCTATGTGTGAGTGAACTCAGAGTATACTGCCACACAATTACATCTTGCAATTTAAAAGAGGTGTTTGAATACTAACTTGTTAGTCTTTGGAAAGTTGAGAAGTTATTAACTGTACATGAGCTAAAAAATCGCGATCTGTCTCATGCTAAGACTGATCCCTAAACTCAATTTTTAACTCACCCAATTTTAGACAATAGAGTTGACACCTAGCATACCGTGTGACCATCAGGTGCTGAAAAGCACAAAAGAAATGTCAAGAGAGGCAGACGAATTAGCCATTGTGTGAGAGTACTGATTTGCTAAATGTCCTAGATTTTTTTTCTTCACTGACAGGATTTACAATTACAGCATTTTATCATCTTCAATCAAGCTTTTAAAAAACCACACTTCACCGAACAAAGTTGGGGGAAAAAAGAAAAAAGTCATCCATATTCTTAAACAAGCTTTAACATTGCCAACAACTTGAAGGCCGCACGGGACGGTTAAATAGCAAGCTAGGTAACATATTTCTCACTCCAAAACCTTGAGATCAAGTTTAAAAAATTAAAAGAGCAAAGCTGTCTTATAAAGAATACTCTAAGTTACATTACTTTTATTTTTCAGAGTTAAAGGCACATTTGGCAGGGTTTTAACTTTTAACCCAAGTATACCAACAAATACTGTACTTTTATAGATATTTATCTTTTCTTAATAGAGAAAAGGTGACAGACAGTCTTAAAAATATTTCCATAAATTACTAAATGATTCTTACAACTTTACTTAATATTCTACTCAGATTCACAGAAATTCAAAGCAAAGAGAGAGGCATTAGCCATCATCTAGTCAAATGTCCATTATTTATTGATTAGAAGAATGAGAATAAAAGGCACAATCAAGGAGACCAGAAACCAAAATCCAAACTTGCAGGCTGCCAGTACTTTCCATTATTATAAAGATGACTAAAATAAGAAGCTGAGAGATAGACTTGACAGAAACAGAGGCCAAGAATATGCCTAAACTTGCCTGGATCCACCTACTAATACAGAACTTTGATCTTTCCTAAGAGATTAAGTTGTCAAATGTTACCTTACAATCCTAATGTTAAGAGCCAAGGGCCTGGACATTAAACACTTACGATACCATAACCGGCACAGCATTTAGTTTGACTGGAAATTATAAAACATTATTGGTTACTGCAAGTGTTAAAGAACCCTAAGTGAGGGAATTACTGGTTCATGTCTTTTTCTTTTTTTTTCTTGAGAGGAGTCTCACTCTGTTGCCCAGGCTGGAGTGCAGTGGCACAATCTCAGTTCACTGCAACCTCTACCTCTGGGGTTCAAGAGATTCTCCTGCCTCGGCCTCCCAAGTAGCTGGGACTACAGGCATGCACCACCAACCCCGGCTAATTTTTTTTATTTTAAGTAGAGACGGGGTTTCACCATGTTGGCCAGGCTGGTCTTGAATTCCTGACTTCAAGGGATCTACACACTTTGGCCTCCCAAAGTGTTGGGATTACAGGCGTGAGCCACCACACCTGGCCTCAAGTCTTAAGAATTGCTCAGATCATATCCAGTACACTTTTGCCTGTGAGGCATGAGTTCCCCATGCAATGTAAATATCCCAGGTGAACTGGACAACTGGAGGAGTCTCTTGGTGGGTGAGAGATTCTACAGTTTAGACACGTATACTTCATTTAACACAATAGAGAGGACCCAAGGAATGTATAAAAATCAAATTAAGGCCAGGCACGATGGCTTATACCTGTAATCCCAGCACTTTGGGAGGCCAAGGTGGGTGGACCACGAGGTCAGGAGTTCAAGACCAGCCTGGCCAAGATGGTAAAACCCCGACTCTACTAAAGATACAAAAAAATTAGCCAGGCATGGTGGCGGATGCCTGTAATCCCAGCTACTCGGGAGGCTGAGACAGAGAATTGTTTGAACCTGGGAGGTAGAGGTTGCAGTGAGCCGAGGTCATGCCACTGCACTCCAGCCTGGGCAACAGAGCAAGAGTCTGTCTCAAAAAAAAAAAAAAAATCAAATTATATAGAGAACAACAACAAAAAACACTTTTGGCAGTAAGAGTTGTTGACTTGTTTTACAGATGAGGAAAATAAGGTCCTGAAGGGTTAAGAATATGACTCATTCAAGGTCACTCCTGTGAATTATTGACAGATCTGGAACCCAGCTCTCCCTATGCCTGGCAGAATATTTTTTCCTTGCTTATATGTAAAGAGAACCCATGGTTCACTAGTTTGGAAAATAAAGGACCTATACTTAAAGATATTCATACATCGTTCTTGTTTTGAACAAAGTTCACTTGTATATAAAACTAACACATCTCTAGAAAGACACACAACACAAACTAAGCCAACAATTGATTTCTGTAATTCAGAAATCAAAAGATAACAAAACTCTACCATCAATAAATACAAACATGTAGCCACTGATTACTGACCTGACCTGCCAGGAAATACACAGTAGATATCAGAGAATACATAAAAAAATACTTTCAAATGGTATTAGTAAAAGAAGAAAGGTGCTTGGAGTAGTGAAAAAAAATATATATATATATACCTTAGGGAAGAATCTGAGATGATCTTTCCAAAAGGAGATTCTTTAAAAACACTTTAAAGTCCTTCAGGTAACTCAATTCTATATAAAAAGCTCAACAACCTGCTCATGTGCAGGATACATACACTGTGAAGGCTTGAGAGATTATGACTAATTAGATGGAAGTAAGGATGTTGAGTAACTTTTTGTACAGTCTCCAAATTACTGAAACAGAGTGATTTTATTTTCCAAGTGTTAAGCCATACCCACAGGAAACAACCGGGGCTATTCTACCCTAGCAAAGTGCCTTAGCTAGTCATGCATTCTGCAACAAGTCTCCATGGCAAATTTCCTAACACACACTTCTAAACACAAAGAACTCCTCCAAGTAATAAATAGGTTGGTGTGAGTTCAACTAAAAGGATATTCTGCTACTCCTGGGATGTTTTTATGAGAGGATCATAACCTTATTGTCACCTTGCCACCCTAAAATTTGTAAAAAATATAAAGTCATAGAACTTCTGGAAGTAAGCAGAAGCCTTAGAGGTGATCAAGTGAATCCAATTGCTTCACTTTTCAGATGAGGAAATTGTCACGGAAAAAAAAAAAGTGAATGACTTGCCCAAGGCCATTCAACTACTCAGTGGCATAGTAAAGCTATGATCAAGGACTCAGGTCCACCACTTTCTTCCTCAAGTCACAGAAATAGCCTTGCTAATCTTAAAACTATGTGCCAAACATAACCTAGGACGTGCAAATTTGTGCTCAAGGTCTATGTTTCTCAAACACTGTAGCAATAACACAAAAACCAGAGGACTCACATACACATTCTCCTCCCCATGACTTCATCTCTTCTCCCAATCTTGGAATGTAGGTGATTGAGTTATTACCACAAATACAGTAATAACCTTGAATCCTTCTGATTAAACTTTGGAATTTTAATATTAGTAAGATTACTGCTTTGAACACTCCTCAGGGTGAATTGTGACAGGCCAGTGCATTGTGACACAAGATTGAACATTGTTGTTCAAAAACATAAATAGTCGCTACAGGTGCAGCAAATGGTGTGAATACAGGAATCCCATTCACAGTACTGAGGATCACATCTGACGCTGTCCCCAGACTCCGGTAAAGCGGCTTTCACCAGGAAATAGACACTGTTAGACTGAACAAGTTTCAACCAGCCTCAAGGAGAAGAAGCAGGTATTCTCTCTCTGGGACCTTCTCAAATCTGGACAAAAGGCTCAGTGCTGAGAATGTTGAATCTGAAAATCCCCTGTGGGAATGGTGTCTGAACTCCATGCCACGGTTCTGCTCCTCGGTGTGGCCTTGCATCCTTATTTATTCACTCCAGCATTTTTAAGTGCCTCCTGTGTACCAGGCTCTGGGGATCCCAAGCTGAGTAAAATAAAATCACTGCTCTGTCAGTCCCAGGATCTCTGAGTGGAATGCACCCCCCGCCCCTGTCCCCAGGGAAGGTGAAAGCACTACTCCAGGACAAGCCATTGAGCAATGAGAAGAAAATGAAGAACTCTGATTAGTAATTATAGTCTCATCTTTTTAACTTCTACTTTCATGATTGTAATTTTCCGTATAACTACAGAGGTTTTTGGTTCACATGCTCCAGCAATTAAGGATAGGTGAACAAACGCTTAGAGACCACGGAACTAGTCTCCTGATGTGTAACTGTATCTCAGTAAAGCTGCGATGGGAGAGCAGACTGGAAGTACCTGGAAAAAGACTCTAGATGATCACATGTCCCATATATGATCGACTGGAGTGTGCAAACCTGCAGCACTGGCCTCGCTTCATACATTGCTTTTGAGAATCACTGAATGAGCTAGTTTCCCCATGAGTAAAATGCAAATATGCTGCCCTTGAAAATCCTTTTAGAGAGGGTGGTTATATATATTTTTGAGGGCGAAATGAGTACTAGGGAGAGATAAGGAGTCACCAGAATGTACGATCACTCTACCTATAGGTCCCAAATCTAAGAAAATAAAACACATTTGCACACCACCAAAGCTCAGAAAGTGCTAAGATAATGCTAGTTTAGGCACTCTAATTTAGACTGGTACCAATTATTTTTCTGTTTCCTAAGCCATGAACACTAACTTATTTTAAGGCCCAAAGTTGAAGATACAGCATTTCACTACCTTCAGTGAGTTCTACCAGAAGATGCTTTGGAGAGAGGAGTATGCTCTCATAAAATTGTGATTATTTCTCTGTGGTTTTAGATACTAATGTAAAACAGCCCGTTTCCTTACAGGACAAGTCTACTCACTAACATGTGAGGAATCTGCTAAACGAGGTCTTTACAACTAGTCAAAATAGTAAAATTGTGCTTTTCTATTCTATGCAGAGCCTTGCAAGAGTTTCAGGTAAAGGTACCTTTCTTTCTGCACGAATTCCCTAAACGTTTCTAGAGAACTTGGGGAAAAATTAGTCCCATTTCCTCTCAACAGGTCTTCTTTCTGTTGATTCAATCAATTCCTGCTCAAACTTTCCCACTTAATGTAACTTTATGACCAAAATGCTCTTCACTGCAAAGTTAACTTTTTTTTTTAATGACAAGTTAAACTTCACTATACTGAAGAAAAAAAAAAAGACCTCAAATACATAACTAAAACTAACCTGAGACAGGAAAAATACCAAATGGGGAGGGGAAGGCTGAAGGTGGAAGAATGAAACAGGTTCCAAGACAACAGGCCTCGATGCTCACTAAAAGTCCATCCAAGAAGGGCAAGCGGAACACCTTTGCCACCACCCACCTGGAAATACAGCAATGCTCCTGCCTGCATAAAGAAGATTTCTTCACGGGGTCCTTTAAAACTGTCTATTTCTAAGAGGTCCCTTCCACTATAGGTAAAAGGAAATTCCCTCTACCCTAGGGCCCCTCAGGATCCCTTCCTCTCTCACACGTTTCTTCGACTGCTCCTGATTTAAGCATTCAGCTGGCCACGCAACACAAGAAGCAATAAGAACACACAAGCCCTGCCCTCAGTCACACTGTTCCTTCTCTATCCGTGGCCTTTGCCACCACCTCCACAACCTAGTTGAGATTCCTCTTCTTTTCTCAAGGGAACGTCTAAAGCTCTCAAGTCCCTGTTTTAGCAGGGAGATTTTGGAAGTCCGAAACATTTGAGTGTTTCTCTCGATCTCAGGGAGCTCAAAAGAAAAGATCTGCTGGCTGCGTGAAGGTGCATTAGAAACCTGCTGCTACCTTGCAGCCTGGGTTGAGCATATGCTCCGGAACTTGCTTCTCTTCCAACATCCTGCACCTCTCAGGTCGGCATTCCTTCTTTAAAAGGCCTTGTTGGGTAAGAGCATGTCCACCAAGAGAACCCTGTAATTCTCCCTTGTTTTATCGGACTCCCCTGCGTGCCACGCAGAAGCCTGGGAGCTAGTGGGGTAGTCCCGAGTGGAACTGGGCCGAGGTAGGTGCCGGGACGCACTACCTGGATGGGGCCAAATTGGAAGGAGATTCGCCGTGACTGAGGTACAGGTGTTTCTTCTCCCCACATGCTGGAACCCAGGAGGCTCCAGGTGCTTCCCCACGAGACGTGCCTCGGTATGCAGACTGAGGCCAAGTTCTCGGCGCCCTCAGCCCCGCCAGTGGCGGAACTCCTGCCCGCTGAGCGAGGGCCCTCATGAGACGGGAAAGTCGCGTGGACAGGCTGCCAGGGACAAGCGTTTTAGATTCTTTCTTCCTCCTTGGCCCCAGATGCACTTGTGAGTTGGGGGTGTGCGCGGTGGGGTGGGAGGGTGCTTGTGCCCAAAAAGTCTGGGAACGAAAGCTACTGCTGGCTCGAACCCGGACTAGCAAAGTGCGGAAAGCCCGTGGCGCAGGAGTGGGTGCCAGGCAGCCCGCACGCAGGTGACCGGCGAACCCCCTCCCCAGGCCCGGGCGGCGGCGGGGCGGGGTGGGGTGGGACTGACCCCTGGCTCCGCCCCACGGCGCCCCCCGCTGGGCCCCCTCCCCCCGCGTCCCCGCCGCCCGCACTCACAGCGCTTGGGTGAAGGCGCTGAGCCCCTCAGGCACGGCCGTCAGCCCCTTCCCGGAGCAGTCCACCCGACGGTCGCCGTCGCAGCTGCAGGGCGCCGCGCAGAGAGGCGGCGCCGCGCCGCTGGGCCCTGCCGAGCCGAGCAGCCCCAGGGCGAGGAAGCAGAGCAGCCCCAGCGGGCCCGGCATTGCTGCGGCCGCCTCCCGCGCCGGCCTCTCCCGCGGCGCTGCTTGCTCCGCTGCCCTCCGATGCCCCCCGCCGCCCCCGGGCAGCCGGCCTGCGGGCTGGGGCGGGGGTCTCTTCCTCGGCGGTCCGCGCGGGCTCGGCCCCTTCAGCAGTCCGCCGCAGCGGCGCAGGGACGCGGCGCTCCGGAGTTTCGCCCTTCCCGCTGCTCCATGGACGCGCAGAGGCTGCCCCGCTCCTCCGGCGGCTCAGGCCAGCCGGGCCGGCCCGGCGCAGCAGCGGGGGCCGCCCTCTGCCATCGCACCGGTCTCCCTGTCCCCGGCCTCCCAATGCAGCGGCTCTTCAAGGTTGCAGAGCGCAGCCTTCAGCCATGCCGGCCACTCGCCCCAGCCCCCGCCGTGGCTCTCGCACAAACACCCAGACTCTGGCTCGCTCTCTCCCAGCCGCGGCTCAATCTCTTCCCGTCCTTTTCCCTTCTAGGGTTGCACGCTCTGGTTCCCAAGCCCCCGGCCGCTGGCTTATGCAAATCACTTAGGTACATGCAAAACTATCCCGTCTCCCGGAGCGCCATTGGCCCGGGGAGGTCTCGAGCTCATTACTATGCAGAGAGGAGAGCCGCCATTGGCCAAGAGTAGGACCAGAGGGGCGTGTTTCTCGGGCATGAGTGACAAGGTGGTGGTGGTTGTGGTGGTGGTGGTGGTGGTTCAAGGCAAAATCTTGACTTGGCTGGATTTGTCTGGCAGGTTGTGGATTGAAGGTAGAAGGATAGGAGGACAAAGGGTCTAGTTTTCCCTCCCCCACCCGTCTTTTTGTTTCCTCCACAGAAATTGGATCTCCTAAATTGGATGACCTGGAAAGTAGAACTTCCCTCCAGCGTTCAGTTAAGTTTCAAATGACTCTCCGCTGTTCCAAAGGGCGAGGACGTCTGGAGCTCTGCAAACGGAAAAAAGATTTTGAAGAGGAGGAAAAAAGTTTTTCCCTCGATGTGACACACATCTTTGGGTTTTAGCTATACACTAAGTTAAAAGTGTACTCTCTCCAGTGCCTCACCTCACCTGGGATCTTTACACCTCTCTTGATACACATTTGGTAGCTAAGTCTTAGCAATTCATTCTCCCCAGTCCTCTCTCTATATTTGGTGTTTTTGGTGACTGCAAATCAGACTCCTTTCTCACTCACTTTAAAATCCTGAAACACAGGAATTTTGTAAAAGGTCAGAGAAAGTGATGTTTCTGAACAATGGACAATTTCCAAAACATCTGAGTGGGAGGTGACTGCGGCTGAGAAGCCAGCAGCAACGTTGGTGTTAGGTAATTATCAGCATTCTCTCCTCTTCTGGATTTTGAGTCCCTGTAGCCTAATAGACCCCACGGAATCATTACCTGTACCAACTACTGCTTTAGGGGTACTTCCTTTCTTGCTCTCTGCTATGACGTTGAGTTGTTTTACTCTATAATGGAGACATTTTTAATGAATACATTAAAACAAGCAGTATTCGGCCGGGCGCGGTGGCTCACACCTGTAATCCCAACACTTTGGGAGGCCGCGGCGGGTGGATCACCTGAGATTGGGAGTTCTAGACCACCCTGACCAACATGGAGAAACCCCGTCTCTACTAAAAATAGAAAATTAGCCGAGTGTGGTGGCAGATGCCTGTAATCCCAGCTACTCGGGAGGCTGAGGCAGACGAATTGCTTGAGCCCGGGAGGTGGAGGTTGCGGTGAGCTGGAGATCACACCATTGCAGTCCAGCCTGGGCAACAAGAGCAAAACTCTTCTCAAAAAAAAAAAAAAAAAAAAAAAGATTTTAAAATAATTATCATATAAAGTTGACTAGCCATCGTATGTAAATAAAACTTAGGACAATGGAAACAGGTTGATGCAGACCTATAAGTTTAAAATGAAAAAATTCTATCATCTTTGTATTTGGGAGTTTATCTAAAAGATAATGTCAGGTTGGGCACATAAGTCACATACAGTAAATCTATCTAGAAGCTAGAGAGTTAATAAATACACATATGCCTTCATTTCAAGTTTTATCTCCTCTCACTGCAGGGCTGAAAGACAAGTTAAAGACCCCCAGAAAACTCTGGTTTTATAGATAAGAAATCTGAGGCTCGAGAGAGAGTGTGCTCTGCCCAACATCTTCACGGAACAGCTCCTAGGCTCCTGGCTCCTAATCTGGTGCTCTTAGGGCCTTCCCTAGATTGGCTTTCATCGTCTAAATAATTTCCATTATTTTCTAGCAACTTTCATAAACAAATGAAGTAAGGAAGAAATTGTAAAGTTAGTTTCTGTAATTGTTTCTTTAAGATGTCCTTTTTTTTTTTTTTTTTTTGAGACAGAGTCTCACTCACTGTGTCCAGTGGCACAATCTTGGCTCACTGCAACCTCCACCTCCCGGGTTCAAGTGATTCTCCTGCCTCAGCCTCCCCAGTAGCTGGTATTACAGGTGCCCACCACCATGTTTAGCTACTTTTTTTTTTTTTTTTTTTTAGCAGAGATGGGGTTTCTCATGTTGGCCAGGTTGGCCTCGAACTCCTCACCTCAAGTGATCCACCTGCCTTGGCCTCCCAAAGTGCTGGGATTACAGTCATGAGCCACGGAGCCCGGCTTATAGGCAAATCTTGATTAAAAATGCAGAATGATTTAGTAGGCCTAAGTGGGGCCCAGAAGCCAGCATTTTGTTGCACAGCAAGTGAAAGTGACGCAGGTGATTCATGAACCACACTTGGAGAACTTTATTCTTTGTCTTCAAATAATAAAATCTTATGGCTGAAAACTTAGGTGAAAGGAGAGATTTAGATTTTGAAAAAAGGGGAGATGCAGATTTTACTAAAAAATAAATTCCTATTGTCTATTAGATGACAAATGTAAGAAAGGAAGATTCAAATTTGCAGCTTAGCCAAGAAGATGAAAGATCAGGAACAAAAGACTTGGGTAGGGAACAGAAAAGATAAGCTATATTAAAGTGTTTGTATTTCTTATTTGGTACATTTTGTATGCTTTGCATTAGAGATAAATTGGTCAATTAGTCTCCATCTCTTGGATAAGATGTCCCAAGAGAGTATAAAGACAAAACAAAAAACCAATGATTAAGGTAATAGCTCAGATAACTAGAGAAAAATGATCAGCTCTTAAATCATAGGGACTGGAAAGATAACTGAGATAAACCAAATGTAAATTGATGGCAAGCAAAAAATAATAGGGTCTCTGTCTACAGACCAGTTCCTCTTAAAGTTTTCATTGGTTGTATATAAGTAAATTTGCGGCATCCACAGGCTTGATAAAAAATAGAACTGGGCTGCAACCCCTCTGCATATGTGGCATGAAGCTTATGGGCCATGAAGAAAGTACCCTATCGTAGTGATGCTCGCCTTGGTGTCTTTGTGCAGAGCACATAGGACTTGTTGACTGATGGATAAGCTGGACTTCAGTTCTATCACCCCTTTACCCAAGAACTCTTGTAAACATAGAACCTGAACAAGTATATGCAGAGGCCCTACCTGTTGGGTGAACGGTTCAAGGTGCCCTGTTACAACAACAGCTCAGAGACAGTGGGGGCTCTGAGTGCTGTAATGATTGATTGGATAAAAGTCCTCAGACATGTAGAATTTCACTTTTTATGAACTATTTCGACTTAGAAAAAGAGTTAACAGCAATCAGCTTAAGAAATGTTACAAATGTAGTTGAAGCTCCCTTTGTACCACTCCCCAATCATATTCCTTTTCTTCCTCTCCCTGAGAAGTAAGCACTTTCCTAAACTTTGTAGTTAATTCCCATGCATATTTTAATGCTTTTCATATGCATGTATCCCTAAACAATAAACAGCATTGTTTTTCATATATAAATCAACATCATTGCATACTGTTCTGCAACCTGCTTTTTCACTCAACCTGTGAGCGTAATCAATGTTCATGAACTATGTGGCTTGTAACTTCATTTTCATTACTATTCCACTTAATGAATATGCCCAGTGTGTTAGGGTTCTCCAGAGAACAGAACCAATAGGATATATATAGAAATACAGAAAGAGATTTATCGTGAGGCATTGACTTATACAATTATGGAGACTAAGTGACAATCTTCCATCTACATGCGAAAGCCCAGGAAAGCTAGTGGATTTGTTTTAGTCCAAACTTGAAGGCCTGAGACCCAAGGGAGTCAATGATGTTTTGGTCCAAGTCTGAAGGCCTGAGAACCAGGAGCAGTGAAGTCTGAGGGGAAGAGAAGACAGATGTCCCAGCTCAAGCAGAAAGCAAATTTATCTTTTCACTCTTCTATTTTTTGTTTGTTTTTTTAAATGGTGTTTTGTTTTGTTTTTGAGATGGAGTCTCTCTCTGCGGCCCAGGATGGAGTGTAGTGGTGTGATCTCAGCTCACTGCAGCCTCCACCTCCTGGGTTCAAGCGATTCTCCTGCCTCAGCCTCTTAAGTAGCTGGGACTACAGGCATGCACCACCACACCCAGCTAATTTTTGTATTTTTAGTAGACAAGGGGTTTCACCGTGTTGGCCAGGCTGGTCTTGAACTCCTGGCCTCAAGTGATCCACCCACCTCAGCCTCCCAAAGTGCTGGGATTACAGATGCGACCCACTGCACCTGGCCTTCCATTGTCTTTTTGTTCTATTCAGGCCCTCAATGGAATGCACAAGGGCATCTTCTTACTCAGTCTACTGAATCTCTTCCAGAAATACCCTCACAGACACATCCAAGATGTAATGTTTTACCAGCTATCTGGCCATCCTTTGCCCAGTCAAGTTGACACATAAAATTCATCATTATACTCAGTATTTATTTATCCATCCTCTTGGTTAATATTATTTTTATTTTTTCTAATAATTCAACTATGAATATTTTTGTATATATTTGCTTGTTCATACATGTAAGAGTTTCTCTAAAATGTGTATATTTTCTTTAAATACTCGTGTATATGTGTGTATGTGTGTGTGAATGGAAGTGGAATTGCTGCTGGGCATGGTGGCTCATGCATGTAATCCCAATACTTTGAAAGGCCATGGTGGGAGGATCATTTGAGCCCAGGAGTTTGAGACCAGCCTGAGCAACATAGCAAGACCCCATCTCTACAAAAAATTTTAAAAATTGGCCAAGCTTGGTGGTCCACACTTGTAGTCCCACCTACTTAGGAGGCTGAGGTGGGAGGACGGCTTGAGCTCGGGAGGTCAAAGTTGCACCACTGCACTCTAGCTTGGCAGTGCATGATTGGGCCATTGCCCTCCAGCCTGGGACAAGAGCAAGACTCTGTCTTTAAAAAAAAAAAAAAAAAAAAAAAAAAAAAAAAAAAAAAAACAGAATTATTAGGTTGTAGATTATATGCATTTACCATTATTAGATGTTGTTGCTAAATTGCTCTCAAAAGTGACTGCAGTTAGTTGTGCTTCCCTCAGAAGGGAAAAACAACCCCTGTTACTCAACATCTTACCAATACCTGATATTGTAAGGCTTAAATGTTTACGAGTCTAATGCATAGGAAATGAAATCTGTGTGGTTTAAATTTGAGTTTCCCTGATTCCAATTGCATATTTTCATGTATTTATTGGACATTCTTGTGTGCTGTTCTATGCATTACCCACTCATTTCCTTTGCGTTTGTTTTCCATTGGGTTGTTTATATTTGCTTTTATTGTTTTATAGTGGGGATCAGCAAAGGTTTTCTGTTAAGGGCCCAGTAGTAAATATTTTGGACTTTGTGGGCCATATGGTCTCTGTCACAACTATTCAACTCTGCCATGCAGCACAAAAACAACCATAATACAAAATAGATGTCATTGTATTCCAATAAGATTTTTTTGACAAAAACAGGTGTTGGACTAGTTCTGGCCCGTAGGCCATAGTTTGCTAACCCTGTTTTATAGGATGTTAATTCTTTATTAAAATATACTCATTATTTCTGTTTGTTTTTGTTTGCTTGCTTGTTTTTAAAGGACAGGCTCTTCCTGTGTCACCCAGTTGCATGCAATGATCTTAGCTCATTGCAGCCTCAAACACCTGGGCTCAAGGGATCCATCCCCCTCAGCCTCCAGAGTAGCTATGACTGTAGGTTCACACCACCATGCCAGCTAATTATTATTATATTTTGTAGAGACCTAGTATTGCTATGTTGCCCAGACTGGTCTCAAATTCCTGGCTTCAAGGGAGCCTCCCACCTCAGCCTCCCAAAGTGCTAGGGTTATAGGCATGAGCCATCATGCCCAGCCTACTGATTGTTTTGGAAACAATTTACATGATTATGTAAAATTCAGACAGACACACGTCAAAGGGTAACCATCTTTTCTTTTTTTTTTTTTGCTTTTTTTTATTAATTTTTTTTGCACACAAAACAAACATTTTCTAAAAATACATACAAACAAAAAGATGCATATCAAACATATCAGGAAGGTTGCTCATGGGAAGACGGGGAATAGAAATGGGGGGTGGGAATTAAAGAAAATAAATGAGAGAGGGACTTTGTATGGATCAATGATAATAGCTCAATCATCTATTTGACAAAGCAGAAGGAGAAGGAAGAGGAAGAAAAAGAAAGTGGGATAAAGTATCAGAAAGGGAGGAAAATAGAAAAAATTAGAGTATGACTCCAGGGTAGACCTGTTTTGTTGTCACTGGGTTGGTTGGTTGGTTTGTCTGTTGTATTTTTCATATGTTTCGCCATGTTGGCCAGGCTGGTGTCGAACTCCTAGCCTCAAGTGATCAACCCGCCTCGGCCTCCCAGAGTGCTGGGACCACAGGCGTGAGCCACCACGTCCAGCCCCCACATTGCGTCTGGCCTCCGTGGTAGACCTCCCAGATGGGGCGGCCGGGCAGAGGTGCTCCTCACTTCCTAGATGAGGTGGCGGCCGGGCAGAGGCGCTCCTCACTTCCCAGACAGGGTAATCATCTTTTCTTGCAAGTTAAGATCACACACTTTCTTTTCTTTTCTTTTTTTTTTTTTGAGACGGAGTTTCGCTCTTGTTGCCCCGGCTGGAGTGCAATGGCGCGATCTCGGCTCACCACAACTTCTGCCTCCTGGGTTCAAGCGATTCTCCTGCCTCAGCCTCCCAAGTAGCTGGGATTACAGGCATGCGCCACCACCCCAGCTAATTTTGTATTTTTAGTAGAGATGGGGTTTCTCTGTGTTGGTCAGGCTGGTCTTGAACCTCAGGTGATCCACCCACCTCGGCCTCCCAAAGTGCTGGGATTACAGGCATGAGCCACCTCACCCGGCCAAGATCAAGCACTTTCAAAATTCCAGTCTCCATGGTGACCTCATGCTGAAGATTATATTGCAGAACGAGCCAAGCAGAGTGCAAGCTTAAAAATGTCCTGCTTTCTAGAATGAAGGACACAGAGGGAGTCCTGGGCACTTAGAGTTTACCTTATCCTTTGTGTAAAAGGCACCCTAAATATTTTTGACCCAAATAATAACATAACCTGTGAGAAATAGTTATCGAGCTTAAATAAAAGCATAGGTGCCAAAAAGCTACCTGAAGTGAGAAGCTGGCTATACATTAAAAATATACATTTATTGGCTGGGCGCCGTGGCTCATGCCTGTAATCCCAGCACTTTGGGAGGCCGAGATGGGCGGATCATGAGGTCAGGAGTTCAAAACCAGACCAGCCTGACCAACATGGTGAAACCCTGTCTCTACAAAACATACAAAAATTAGCTGGGTGTGGCAACGCACGCCTGTAGTCCAAGCTACTCAGGAGGCTGAGGCAAAAGAATCGCTTGAACCCGGGAGGCGGAGGGTGCAGTGAGCGGAGATCGCACCACTGCACTCCAGCCTTGGTGACAGAGCAAAACTCCATCTCAAAAAAAAAAAAAATATATATATATATATATATATATGTGTGTGTGTGTATATATATATATGTATATATGTGTATATATATATGTATACATGTATCTATGCTGGGCGCAGTAGCTCATGTCTGTAATCCCAAACTTGGGAGGCCCAGGCTGGCTGATCACTTGAGTTCAGGAATTCGAGTCCAGCCTGGCTAACGTGGTGAAACCCCATCTCTACTAAAAATACAAAATTGGTGGGTACCTGTAATCCCAGCTACTGGGGAGGCTGAGGCAGGAGAATCGCTTGAATCCAGGAGGCGGAGGTTGCAGTGAGCCAAGATCATGCCACTATACTCCAGCCTGAGCAATAGAGTAAGACTCTGTCTAAAAAAAAAAAGAAACTATGTGTGTGTGTGTATTTATATACATATAAATTTATATACATATACATATAAATACACACATAAAGATTTGTATACATAAATGCGTAAATAAACATACATACATAAATATTTCAAGACATGATAGGGTTAGGGAATAAAGAAAAGAATATCAAGTCTAATCCCTACTGATCAGATATCTTATATGCACCCACTCTAGTGAATGAATCTTCAAGGTAGTGCATAGTTTCTAGGCTTTGATGCCTCCATATTTGCATGGGGAGCTTTGGGATGGAAGAGCTTTCACATTAAGCCCCAGAGGCTTGCAGTCATTCTGTCATGGTCTCAAATAAGGTATTTTACACACCTTATCAACATCCCTAGTGTGGTACTATTGGACCCAGGAAACAACATCTAATTTTTTAGGGCTAATTGAAAACAATGATTTATTTTGAACAAAAAGTAACAATGTAAAATTGTCGACAAATTTTAAACATCCTTTTAAGCTACACATGTGATCAAATTTGCGCTCTGGGCCCTCTTTACTATACCTAGAGCTCGAGCAAGGGTGAAGGATGGCTGGGAGCAGCACATGCCACTTGTGTAGAACTGATGGGACCTTTGGGATGTGAGGGCTGGTAGTGAGGCTTCTGGCAGGACTGGCTGAAGGCCATTCTTAAAGACAGCCCTTTTTCAAAACATCACCAAAAAGTATCTTACTCTTTTGAGCTGGTTGGATATTACGGGGTTAGATAGCCTTTCAATACTTCTGAAGACCCATACTGACCCAAAATTTGAAAACATTTGGATAAATATCAGAAATATGGAAATGCCTAATCTTTTCATTTTCTTTTTTCTTGTTTGTTTTTTTTTGAGAGAGTTTCACTCTTGTTGCCCAGGCTTCAGTGCCATGGCACAATCTTGGCTCACCACAACCCCCACCTCCTGGGTTCAAGTGATTTTCCTGCCTCAGCCTCCCGAGTAGCTGGGATTACAGGCATGTGCCACCGTGCCTGGCTAATTTTGTATTTTTAGTAGAGACAGGGTTTCTTCCTGTTGGTTAGGCTTGTCTCGAACTCCCGACCTCAAGTGATCCGCCCGCCTAGGCCTGCCAAAGTGCTGGGATTACAGGCGTGAGCCACCATGCCTGGCCATGCCTAATCTTTTCTAAATCTGATTTTCTTTTCCTGATCTTTCCCTTTCAATTCTAACACAAGAGGAAAAATGAGACTCAAGGGAGCAACTTCTGAATTACAGAACCACGTGTGGGTTCGCTCCAAAGTCTGAGTGCATAAACTACTGGTGAGAAATACAAGTACACAAAAATTAAATGATTGTTAAAGAAACCAGATGTTATAAGAGATAGAAAAGTAAAGGTAGAAAAATCAGAATAGAAAAGCAGGAAGATTACCACCTGGTCAAGCTGATAATTTGTTAAGACCAAAATACCAACACGAAGTTCAGCCATGGAATTGGGTAGTTTTCACTTCCTCAGAATCCCAAATAAAACTTTGAACATTTTAGAAAGACCTTAGCATGACACAATTATTTCAAAAAACTACATGCAAAATCTGCGCATGCCATGATGATGCGTAATCAGAAAACCAGCACTTAGGGTGGAGTAGGGGGCTGTGGTGGTGGTGGTAGTGGTGCTGAAATGTTCTGAAAAGCTCTTCTTTGTCTACATGAAATATTTTGGAAGAAATCTGGAAAGGAAAGAGGAAATTAAATGTAGACCCAAGGAGAAATATTGGGTAGGATGTGGAGGGAAGACTCCATATTCTGTAAATTGTCCTTTTCCTAACTAGACACCAAATACTGTCTCAAAAAATAAATAAATAAATAAATAAATAAATAAATAAAAACACTCTTAAATACCTCTTTGATAATTCCCAAGCTGTTAAGTTATTTTTGTCTAGTGACAGCTACCATGGCTATCTTCAAATAAGAAAAGCGGCAGTCAGAATGAAAAGGTTAACAATCCGAAAGTTTTTGAAAATGTCTTTTAATCTTCAAAATAAAACACCCTGAAGCAGTGCTTTTAAAAACACAGGCAAACTGCCAACCATTTGTAATTTCCAAGATTATTTTGGAAAGGGGCAAAGCAAAGAAAGCTTCAAGGCTGGGTTAGTGGTGCTGGATGTCAGGATGCTGAAGATGGTATTTTCTAGGACTGGTTGGCAAAATCTGGTAATATCTGCTAATCTCTCTCTTTCTCTCTCTCTCTCTCATTCTCCCTCTGCCTCAGGCTAATGTTAAAACATACTTCGTGATCTGTAGAACGTAAGAGAAAATTTAGAAAATGTTTGATATGAAAGAGAAAATGAAGGATGTTGAGACAATAGGGAAAAACTTTATAGTAATTCTGCCAATTTGCCCCTTTTATTCTAAAATAACACAAACTTGTCAAGCTTTTCAACATTTTTTGAATTTTTTTTTTTTTTGAGATGGAGTCTCTGTTGCCCAGGCTGGAGTGCAGTGACACAATCTCGGCTCACTGCAACCTCCACCTCCTGGGTTCAAGCAATTCTCCTGTCTCAGTCTCCCAAGTAGCTGGGATTACAGGCCTGCACTACCATGACTGGCTAATTTTGTATTTTTGGTAGAGATGGGGTTTCACCATGTTGGCCAGGCTGGTCTCGAACTCCTGACCTCAGGTGATCCACCCCACCTCGGCCTCCCAAAGTGCCGGAATTACAGGCATGAGCCACTGCACCCAGCTGGATTTTGTTTTTCAAGGACTATTTACCACACACCTACTTTTCAGAATGTACTCTGCTAGGTACTGAAGAGTTTTGACTGATGCAGGGCTGTCTGCATGTAAATCACCCTGGGAAGATTTGTAATACAGCAGTTCCAAGATTCCATCTCCATTGATTCTATTACAGAAGGTCTCTGTGGGTCCCTGAATTTCCAGTATTTAAAAAGTTGCTGATTCTGACATAGGCCTCCACCACCAACCAAGATGTATGACTTTTTGCTACAGGATAAGGCAAGTGTGGGTCCTCTGAGAAGCAGACATCAATATGGGATTACTCATGCAAGAGATTTATTAGGGGAAGTGATTGTGAAGGGAAAATGGGGAGGGAGCTAAGGGCATCTGAAAAACCGTCAGATTGAGATGTGGGTCTGGCCCCAGGTGAGGAGGTGAAGGAGGGAAAAGAGTCTTAGATTTCAGTGCAGTTCTATAAAATTTCAGCAAAGCCACAAAAGTTATCTGCCAGAGTCTCACATCTCCCAGGAACAGGACTGCCTTAGTATCTCAGCCATGCTCGGTCATTGGCTGGGACCAGCCCATAGGAAGTGTGGCCTTGGCACAAACAGGGTGAAGGATTTTACCTTAGGACTGTTAATCAATTAGAGTCCCCACAGTGAGAGAGCTGACAGGTGCCTTTCACTGCAGCCCCAGGATATAAGGTACGACATGGAGCTCTCCTACAAGCAGTTTACAATTCAACTTTCAGAATGTAGAAACACAGGGTTAGAAAAGACATTAACACTAGTTTGATTACCTTCCTAAGGCTTAAGAAGGCTGAACAGCATCCCTGCTATTCTTGGATACCTTAGAGTTGGCATAGTCATACCTCCATGTGGAGTAGTCCATCTTTGGGCACTTCTGGCTGTTAGAAAGTTATATTATGTTGTGACAAACTGTTTCTTCTTGATGCTTTAAAAATTAGAAATAAGGCTGGGTGTGGTGGCTTACTCCTGTAATCCCAGCACTTTGAGAAGCTGAGGCGGGAGGATTGCTTGAGCTCAGGAGTACAAGACCAGCCTGGCCAACAGCGAGACCTCATCTCTACTTAAACAAACAAACAAACAAACAAACACACACACACACACATAGCTCTCTGGGCTCAGACTTAGTTTGCGGAGACATGGCCAAATGCACCAAGAAAGTCAGAATCATCAGTAAATATGGGACCCGCTATGGGGCCTCCCTCCAGAAAATGGTGAAGAAAAATTGAAATCACCCAGCACACCAAGTACATTTGCTCTTTCTGTGGCAAAACCAAGATGAAGAGATGAGCTATGGGGATCTGGTACTGTGGTTCCTGCATGAAGACCGTGGCTGGCAGTGCCTGGACCTACAATACCACTTCCGCTGTCACGGTAAAGTCGCCATCAGAAGGCTGAAGGAATTCAAAGACCAGTAGATGCTCTTCTACTCTTCGAGACATCATTGGCCTATAATAAATGGGTTAATGTATGTAACAAAATTGCCTTGGCTTGTTAACTTTATTGGACATTCTGATGTTTGCATTGTGTTAATACTATCATTTTGGAGAAGCATGCGGAGATGGATTATTTTAATTCAGTTTCTTTTAGTAGTCAAATGATAAAATATGGCATAAGGATACAAGTCTTCCAAGTTAGATATATCTATTAGCTTTTTATAAGTCTGTTCCTACCAGTTTGATTTTGAGATACATTGGAGCAAACTGCAAACTTTAGTGTTTGTTTGTTAGTTTGTTTTTTGAGACGGAGTCTTACTCTGTTGCCCAGGCTGGAGTGCAGTGGGGCGATCTCGGCTCACTGCAACCTCTGCCTCCCGGGTTCAGGCAATTCTCTGCCTCAGCCCCCCGAGTAGCTGGGATTACAGATGCCCACCACCATGCCCGGCTAATTTTTGTATTTTTACTAGCGACAGGGTTTCACCATGTTGGCCAGGCTGCTCTTGAACTCCTGACCTCGTGATCTACCCGCCTCGGCCTCCCAAAGTGCAGGGATTACAGGTGTGAGCCACTGCACCTGGCAGTTTAATTTTAAAATTACAGTTAATAGTTTTTAAAAAATGTTTTTAGGCTGGGCGCAGTGACTCAGGCCTGTAATCCCAGCACTTTGGGCAGCCGAGGCAGGTGGATTACTTGAGGCCAGGAGTTTGAGACCAGCCTGGCCAACATAGCGAAACCCTGCCACTACTAAAAATACAAAAAATAGCTGGGTGTGGTGGTGCATGCCTGTAATCTCAGCTATTTGGGAAGCTCAGGCACCAGAATCACTTGAACCCGGGAGGCAGAGGTTACAGTGAGCTGAGATCATGCCACTGCACTGCAGCCTGGGTGACAGGGAGACTCTTGTCTCCAAAAAAAGTTTCTAAAGGTATAGGATATACTAAATAATACATGTATACTGCCTCTTCTATTATACTTCTGGTGTTTTCGTTGACCTATACTGTATCAGCATTTTCAGGAAACAATATGAAACAATTATAATTTCCCATTAAATGTCTCTCTCTATATATGTATGTACACATATGCATATATATACATATATAAAATGATAATTAGCCTGGTGTGGTGGCCTGCACCTATAGTCCCAGCTACTCAGGAGGCTGAGGTGGGAGGTCACGTGAGCCCAGGAGGTTGAGGTTGCAGTGAGCCATGATCACACCATTGCACTCCAGCCTGGGTGACAAGAAAAGATACTGTTTCAAAAAAAAAAAAAAAAAGATCCTCAGAAATAGAAGAAACTTTGGGGATATGTGCTAAATCCCCTCATTTAATAGCGTGAAATCAGACCCACAGAGGATAACCAAATTACCCAAGGCCACAACGTACCTAGTTATAGACAGAACTGGAGCTAATATCTAGGTCAACTGCTCTTTCTACTCTGTAGTCGGTTGAATTTTTTTAAATTTTCATGGAAAAGAACATTTTTGACAAGTTTATTGTCACACACAACAAGTTAATCGCAATGATTCAGATGGTCTCCAGTTTATTTAAAAGAAGTTGCCACATCCCCTATGAAATTACTTTTCTCAAACATCCTGTGAGGGGTGCAGACACGTAAGAGAAGCAAAGCCAAAGATAATTTCCAACCATCTAAAGTTGTTTATATTTAGTAGAAGGACCAAAAAAGCAGTATTAAATACACCACCCCACCACCTTCCCAAACCTTTTTACTAAATGTTAGATGACTACTCATGTAGTTTGGTATTTTACATAAGTTTGTTTTATTTAGGGTTTATTTGGGAGGAGTTGTTTCTCCACATTTACAAAGCTTTCAATTTTATAAAATACATTTCAATTTTAATTTTGAATTAAAAAGAAAAGATGGAGTACATTCTAAATCTTAGGTCTGAGCTTCAGTTGGTAAGAACTGCTAGAAAATGCTAAAATAGAAACAGTAGCACTTTGGCGCCACCTTGTGGTCAAATGTGAAAAAGCAGGAGAAAAGCCTTATGCATATAGCATACTAAATTTGTGAGGAGTTACATGTATTTATGGAAGGCAGTGGGGGGAAAAATGTGTGTGTGTGTGTGTGTGTGTGTGTGTATGTGTGTGATGAAGTCCTTCCCTCCTTAGCTTTAAAAGGAAAATATCATATTATAAATTCCAATACTGCCAATATTTGCAACAAATGTTTAATTTTGTTTGCAGCCATTCTATTTTATAATTATTGATAGGTTCATGTGTTTGCCTGGATGCAGGGATACCGTCCTTTCTAGGTTTTATCACGTGAGTGATCACTCCTACCCGCTTCCACCCTTGGTAAAATTCACTCCATGGGAGTGGAGTGGCATCTGACTGGTAATCCGGGAGGCAACAGGCCCTTATCCTAGCCACGCCGAGAGAAGGGGCAAGCTCTGCCCCCGCGGGATGGGCACCATCAGAGTTCAGTCCCGACCATGCCCATTCCATGCCTGAAAATTGGCCAGACTGAGCCCCCCAGCCACAGGCTTCTCTGAGAAGCTTCTCTGGCCAGTTTTCAGAATGCCCATTTTCTTCTCAGGCCTCAGGTACATGCCCCTGCCCAGCCTTGAGCAGAGTGTCAGCTCTGTGACAGCAAGAACTTTGTTTTGTTCTCCACTGAATTCCCAGCCCCTAACCGTGGCTGGCAAATGGTGGACATCCGACAAACATTTGTGGTCAGTATAAATTAATAAATAATAAAGCTCATATTCTGGCCCTCATCTGCCACTATTTCCTACTGTACCTAGAACCCAAGTGGGGAAGGGAGATACTCTTTATTGGTCCCTGTCAAAAACCCTGATTTCCCAGATAGTCCAAGAGTGGCTTCTTCAGTTCATACCATTCAGGTCTCTTTAAATGTCATCTCAGATGTCCTTTCCTATCAAAAATAACACCACAGTCTTCTTTCAAATTGTTTCTTCTGTGAACAAATATTGTTTACTATGTGGTAGGTGCTGTTCTCAGCTCTAAATATATAACAGAAAACTAAACAGGGTCCTGCCTGCCCTCAACAAGTTTATTATCTTGAGGAGGGAGTAGCCAAAATTGACAAATAAATACATAGCAACAGAGGGCAAAGGAGGTTCCAGGTAGAGAGAACCACAAGTGTGAAGGCCTGTCCTGTTGGAGGCACTTGAAGACAGAGAGGGAAAAAGTGTATGGGTGAAGGCTGGGGAGGGAAGCAGAAGCTGGATTACGCAGGGCTTGGTGGATCATGGAGAGGGGCTTGGGTTTCTATTCTAACTGGGCTGGGCAGCCAATGGATGTGTTAAGGATAACTGGTAGAAAGGGCTCATCAGCACACAGCAGGTGCTTTCAAGGTAATATGAGTGCTGGTTGGGTACAGTGGCTCATGCCTGTAATCCCAGCACTTTGGGAGGCCAAGGCAGGTCGATCACCTGAGGTCAGGAGTTCAAGTCTAGCCTGGCCAACATGACGAAACCGTGTCTACTAAAAATACAAAAATTAGTTGGGCGTGGTGGTGCCTGTAATCCCAACTACTTGGGAGGCTGAGACAGGGAGAATCACTTGAACCTGGGAGGCGGAGGTTGTACTGAGCTGAGATCGCGCCATTGCACCCCAGCCTGGGCGACACAGGGCCAGAATATGAGCTCAAAACTCTTGTCTCAAAAAAAAAAAAAAAAGGTAACGTGAGTGCTTAGTGATGACACGCATGATGGGAAGTGCAGTTGGTGCTGTATGGAGGTTTTGACAAAAGCCACAATAAGCTGCTTAGACATGTTGAGCCCATGTCCCTGAGTCCACTCCAGACATACCCCGGTGTGAGAAGGGACTGTGGCATTTAGCTGGCACCTTGACAAGTGACTGAATGTCCGCGAGTCTTATTTTTTTTATTGCTCTCTAGCCTGCGTAGCCTGCTGGACAATTATAATTTCTCATTAAATGTCTCTCTCTATATATATGTATGTATACATATGCATATATATATATAATGATAATTAGCCGGGTGTGGTGGCCTGCACCTATAGTACCAGCACGATTAGGGCTCACTGCAGCCTCGAACTCTGAGGCTCAACTGATTCTCTGCCTCAGCCTCCCCAGTAGCTGGGACTACAGGTGTGCACCACCATGCCTGGCTAACTTTTGTATTTTTTGTAGAGACAGGGTTTCGCCATGTTGCCCAGGCTGGTCCTGAACTTCTGGGCTCAAACGGTCTGCCTGCCTTGGCCTCTCGAAGTGGTGGGATTACAGGTGTGAGCCACTGTGTCCAGCCTTGTTATTTTTTATTTAAAATTACACAACAGACATTTTAAAAATTAGGTCTTGGTTAGCAGTACACAATTCTTCATTTAATTTTGGTTGTTGCAATACCCAAAGAAAATCTTTGTTCTATTTTTAAAAATTAGGTGTTACTGTACAAATTTTATCTACTATTAGCATTAGTTGGAACAGTTTTACATAAAAGATGAAAGTAACCTTCATTGTTGTCCTCCACAAATGCTACTTGGCATGTTAATGGAGCGAGGTAATAAAAGATTGACAAGAGTATTGTCCCTTTAGTATTTTGATCCTTTCTAGGACATCTAACATCAAGATCAGTTGATAAATACTGTCTACCTGATACACACATCATTGTTTTCATACAGTTCCAATATAAGTTATTGATCTACCTGTGGAATTATGGAAAGCCAGTCAATTCAACAAGGTATAACAAGTCATCATACCATGTTTTAGGCACTGTGTTAAGTAATGGGGGTACAGTTGTGTCCTTCTTGCTGTCATGTAACTTAAATTTTAATGGAAAAGACAACAATTAAGCACGTTAATATAAACAAGGTGTTGGCTGGGCACGGTGGCTGATGCCTGTAATCTCAGCACTTTGGCAGGCCGAGGTGGGTGGATCACCTGAGGTCAGGAGTTCCAGACCAGCCTGGCCAACATTGTGAAACCCCATCTCTACTAAAAATACAAAATTAGCTGGGCATTGTGGCATGTCTATAATCCCAGCTACTTGAGAGGCTGAGGCAGGAAACCTCTTGAACCCGGGAGGCAGAGGTTGCAGTGGGCTGGGATCATGCCATTGCACTCCAGCCTGGGAAACAAGAGCGAAACTGTCTCCCGAAAAAGACAAAAACACCCCAAAAAACAAAAACAAGGTGTTTCCATGTTAAAGGATGAGGAATCAGCCTTTAGATGGTGAACTTAACAGGCAAGGCAACCTTGGCTGACACCTGAATGAGGGGCAGCCAGTTAGTGCAAGAACCAGAGGGAAGCCTTCCAGCAAGGCAATAGGCTGTGGAGCAGAACAAGTAGGAGAGTGGACTGAGATGAGGCCTGAGAGGAAGTAGGGCATGGATTATGCAGAACCTTTGAGGTCATGGCAAGGTATTTGGATTTTATCCTAAGTACAATGCAGAGTTTTAAAAAGGGAGCAACACAATCGGTTCTGGCTTAATTAATGCTTGGTACTAGGCCCATGGATCATAAGGAACCTGTACAAACCTTTACAGGCTGAAATGTCCCATGTCAAAGGCATATCCTCATCTCACCCAGCTGGAACAAGGACTGCTGCAGAAACTACTCTCAGTGCTGAAGGAGACAATGCCCTAACAATACCAACTCCTGACAAGTCCTGGAGTTAAGACGCAGCCATGCAGTAACTGACAACCTAAAGTGAAGAAACAGCTAGGTGCTTAGGTGCTCATGAGTCCAGGGGGCCAATGTGGAGGCACAAGCTCAGTTACACAGCTGCACAGGTGTCCAAGGAAGCATTTCAACCACAGAAAACAAAGAAACCAGCATTCTCCTCATCCCCAAGGGCCAGGAATCTCATCCTTCCTTAGCCAAAGCCACTTCTACTGGAATGTTTTTATCACACATTGGAGACCCACATTTAATTTTGCTTCTGTACCCAGTTTTGGTAGTGATGCCACTGAAAGGTGGATTCTCTCACATGTTAATTTTCTAGGGCTGGCATAACAAAGTACCACAAACTAGGTGGCTGAAGTGAAAGTTATTGTTTCACAGTTCTGGAGGCTGTTAAGTCCAAGATCAAAGTGTCAGGAGACTTGGTTCCTTCTGAGTGAGAGGGAGAATTTGGTCTATGCCTTTCTTCTTGCTTCTGGTAGTTTGTTGGCAATCTTCAATATTTCTTGATTTGTAGAAGCATCACCCCAATCTTTGCCTTCATCTACCCATGGTGTTCTCCCTGGGTGTGCGTCTGTGTTCAAATCGCTCCCAACTTTTCAAAAAATATGGACACTAGCCATACTGAATTAGGGCCCACCCTAATGACCTCATTTTAATTGGATTACCTCTGTAAAGATCTTATCACCAAATGAGGTCATATTCTGAGGTACTGGGGGTTAGGACTCCAACCTACCTTAGGGGAACACAGTTCAACCCATAACACTGTAAAACACAAAGGTTAGATAGCATTTAAAGTCTGGGCTCAAAATTATGTCAAGTAAGAGATAAGAGTAATAACTTCCTACTTCACGGTTTGACTGCATTTCTTTGCCAAATAAAAAACAAACGCAAAATTAGTTTTGGGTTTTTAATACCTTCTGATGAAAGGAATTACTTTCAGTAACTGCCATATACAGGAAACTTACCTGCTGCAGTGGCTAAAATTTCTATCCCTACTGGTTAGAATGAGAAATCATCACACTTTCTTAGCTAGAGACAACTTTAAAAACACCAAATCTTTTTTTTTTTTTGAGATGGGGTCTCACTGTTGCACAGGCTGGAGTGTAGTGATGCTATCTCGGTTCAGTGCAATCTCTGCCTCCCGGGCTCAAGCAATTCTCATGAAAGCCTCAGCTTCCCCAGTAGCTAGGACTACAGGGATGTGCCACCACACCCAGCTAATTTTTGTACTTTTATTTGTTGACTGATTGAGACAGTCTCACTCTGTTACCTAGGCTGGAGTGCAGTGGTGAAATCTTAGCTCACTGCAACCACTGGCTCCCAGGTTCAAGCAATTCTCCTGCCTCAGCCTCCCAAGTAGCTGGGATTACAGGAACATGCCACCATGCACTGCTAATTTTTGAATTTTTAGTAGAGACGAGGTTTCGCCATGTTGGCCAGGCTTGTCTTGAACTCCTGCTCTCAAGCGACCCACCCTCCTCGGCCTCCCAAAGTGCTGGGATTTACAGGCGTCTGCTACTATGCTGGGCCTCAATTTTTGTATTTTTAGTAGAGACGGGGTTTTGCCATGTTGCCAGGCTGGTCTCAAACTCCTGGGCTCAAGCGATCCACCTGCCTCGGCCTCCCAGAGTGCTGGGATTACAGGTGTGAGCCACTGCACCTGGCCCCAAAACACCAAATCTTGATGTTTGGTGATTTTAAATATACATACTGTGGTGGCCAAATAGACCCTGTCTCAAAAAAGATTTGGTGTTTTTAAAGTTGTCTCTAGGTAAGAAAATGTGGATGATTTCTCATTCTAACCAATGGGTATAGTTCATGAGAATTAGGAGAGGTCTTACATATACTTTGTTAAAATGAAGTATTTGTCCCTTTAAAATTTAAAATCCAAAAAATAAAATTGACAAATGGGTTCTGTATGAATTTACCTTTTGCCCTGTATATAAAGTAAATCTTCAAGATTCCATCAGGGAGATTATCTGCCACTAATAAATAAACGTACAAAATATGGGTCAGCAATTCATTATATTAAAATCAGAATAATCAAAATAGCAAATACAACAAAACCCGAATAGAAAAATTTAGCGAATGGATACTCTGGTCTACTAAAGTTTTGAAAAAACTGAGTCCTAACACTAAATGCTTTTTGTTGTTCCTCGGCTGTGTGGCACATTTCCACGCTTTTTTAAAGTTAATGGTGGTGATGCCTTGTACTGTCTAACACCTAGTCCAGCAGTCTCCTGTCTCTAGGCCTAGGCTGTCGCCTTAAAGGTTAATTTAACAAACCCTTACTTGGACTTATTTTCCAATGATTTTCATTTGAATATGGCTTCAATCCTCAAAGCTCCAATTTAAAAATTCCGAGTTTCTTTGATCAAAATATAAATTTGATAATTTCTTATGAATCGTATTCTTCTAAAGTTTTTAAGCATAAAGGTTGTTTTCTAAATACCAAAAATAAAAACTTGCTAATTTTAATTTTTTCACCAGAATTATTTCCTTTAGCTCATAAGGTTCTGAAGCTATTTTACATGAACAAAAGCAAACACAAACAGTATTTACTATGCCAGGCACCTTTTTAAGGGCCTTACAGAAAATGCCATGACACTTACAGGCATTCTTAGTAACAAATGACAGGTGAGGGAACTAAGGCACAAAGAAATCAAGCAACTTGTCTAAGGTGACACACGGTAATGGTGGAACTGGGATTGAAACCAGAGTTGTTTGGCTTCAGAATGTGTGCTCTCAATCACGTCATACTGCCGCTCTTGAAATAACACAAGAAAATGTTTTCTTTAAATTTTATGAGACAAAGCAAAATATAGAAAATCAAAGTTTCATTTCAGCAGCCACCAGGAATTATGTTTTTTTATACACAGCTTTCACAAACGTTATCTATTGTGTAGTTATATCAACTTTTTTTCAAATCCAAAGAACGAGGACATAACTCATACAAATTTATTTTAAATAAGCCTTAAAATCAGAATTAAATTGATAAATGAAGTAATCTATTGAAAAAGTGTTATTTTACATCCATTGTGGGTATTACCACAAATTTTCAAAGTGGAAGCATAGCATTTGCCAGTATTTTTTAAAAACCAAGTCAATACAAGTTAGTCTCAAAGTTCTTGAAAATTAATAAGTGATTTTTCTCACTATTTAACCATAACTGGAATAACCTTTGAAGAAACACTACTAGCAAACTTTAGACAACAATTATAAAACCAGATTGTTGGCAGAGGACAACAAAATGTAAGTTAGAAAATTCATAAACATACATTTATTCAGGAAATACAATTACTAGAATCCTTGATATTTCAATGATCATTCCACATTATAAAATATTCACAAACATGTAGTTTTTTAAGTCTACACCAGGTCATGCTGACGTTCTTTTTGGATAAGCCATAACCATTTTTTCTATTAAATGCTAGAATATCCATTTTAATTGTAAACAAAGTACTTGAGCCAGACTACTTAAGTACTTGAGCAAAAGAACTTAAAAAAATCTTAAGAGGAGGAGGACAATGATATTTTTTAAAAACATATTTGAAGCTGGGCATGGTGGCTCACGCCAGTAATTCCAGCACTTTGGGAGGCCGAGGCGGGTGAATCAGAGGTCAGGAAATCGAGATCATCCTGGCTAACACGGTGAAACCCCGTCTCTACTAAAAATACAAAAAAATTAGCCGGGTGAGGTGGCACACGCCTGTAGTCCTAGCTACTCGGGAGGCTGAGGCAGGAGAATCGCTTGAACTGCCTTGAGGTGGCAGAGGTTGAAGTGAGCCGAGATCACACCACTGCACACCAGCCTGGGCAACAGAGCAAGACTCGGTCTCAAAAAAAACAAAAAACAAAAACAAAAAAACAGAAAAAAATATTTGAATCGTCAAATCCTAAAGAACTAGGCTGCTATTATCTAGTATTATACTAACAAATGAAGTGCCCACATTGACAGCACATAATTATTAACAACAATATTTCTCATCTGCAATTTTTAAAAATGCTTTCTCAAATAACAAACACGTATTTTTGTAAGTTTTAAAGGCAAAGGGGGCAGAATGATGACAGACATAAAAAGCTCACATTTAAATTACTGGTAGACTTTATTTAAAAAGAAAAAAAAAAAGACTGTGATTACTTCCCAAATAAGGAATGCCAAGTACCTTTTATTCCTAAAAGAAATTACCTGGCCAGGTGCAGCGGCTCACGCCTATAATCTTAATGCTTTCGGAGGCTGAGGTGGAAGCCAAGGAGTTTCAGGCTGCAGTGAGCTATGATCACACCACTGTGTTCCAGCCTGGGAGACAAAGCAAGATCCTGTCTCTTTTAAAACAAAGAACAAACAAACAAAAAAAACAACAAAAAAAAAACCTAAGAAATGTAATTAATCATTAAGTAGCTGCAAATTGAACTGTTCTATTTTGATACTTCCTAAGAGTGTCCAGTGTAATCAGATCATTTTATAATGGGTTCTTGACCCTAGGTGTCCTTTAGAACCACCTGGAAAGCTTTACCAAAAAAAAAAGTGATTTTGATTTAGTTGTTATGGAATAGGACCCAGGTATCAATTTTTTAAAGCTCTGCCAGGCTAATACGTAGCTAAGACTGAGAATCACTAAGTCAACACATTTTGATGTATCAAGAAAATAAATGGAAATGGGGGTGATAATTTATATTTGTAATTTACAAATCAAACTTCTATCATACACTTACTATGTACCTAGTTTTATTCATGAATCATCCGTTTCTAAGATAAAAATTCCCGTCATTTCCTCACTGCACTAAACCACCACTGTACATCTTTGCCAATGAATGACTGTATTTTTCTATGGTCAAGATTTAAAATTCTGGGATACATTATGAAAACTGCATTAATGAAAACAAACTACTGCTATTCATGCTCAACAGTAGCAAGCTAAACTACTGTATTTGGCTCCTTTGAGCTACCCTTATTTTAAGAATTATAAATAGGTGTCAACCCACACAAAGAACAGATTGTGGATTACTGTAGGGAAAAAAAAAATAGCTTACTCAGCTTACTAAAAGTTTCAACACCAAAAAAGATTTAACTTGGCTCAAAGTTCTGAAACAGCTGAGACACAGAACCAGGAAGCTATAATTTATAATGAAATGTTGATACATACTTAAAAGCTACTGCAGCTGTAGCTATACTAAAATAAGATTTCTTCAGGGTTTACTTACCCTGAAATGCAAGAATACAAGCATAACAATATTACTGTTTTTATATGCACCAATACCTCTCTTTAATATATAAAGCTCTACAACAAATACCTCTAATAATTTTACAATTAAATTAAGTCCATACTTCTATACTACTTTGGTCTCAACATTTTTAAAACATCAATTTTGAAAATTTACAATTTAACAACATGATCCTATCAATAACAAGCACATTTTTTAGTGGATTAAAGACACATTCAACCATGCAATCCAGTGTTCAATACCTAAATGATAAATAACAATGCTGATTGACTTTTATTTTGAAAAATCATTGAAAACTGGAATAATCATCTGAGACTCACAGTGATCACAAACATGCAGAAAAAAGCATACAATTCTATTCTTCCTGAAGGAATGTTACAAAATGCCCACTTTTTCTACAGGGTCAATATGCCAAATTACTTATATTTTTCAATCCATCATCTTCTAACATTTGTCACTTAAATTTTTCTTAAAGTACAAATGTTCCTGTAAGTTGTGACAGAAAATGAACCTTAACTCTTTCAGTCTTTAAGACCTCAGTCACAGTCCCACACTAATAGCTGCCTTTTAGTAAAATAGTGACATCCAGTGGACAAATGAAATATTTCTCAAATTCCCATATTTGAATCATAAACAAAAGTTGCCTCTCTAAATCCAACAATTTTAGTATGAGTTCCTACTTATTTTGATGGAATCTACAGATTCTCATGAATACTTCACATCATAATTTCTATGTATCTTAAATATATCCTCTTTTCTTCCTATTTAAAATCAATTATTTAAATTGAGCTAGTAAGAATGTCTACTCTTGAAGCTAGTGAGGTTAAAGGTATTACTTTTCCTTCTTTGCTTCAGCTACTTCCTACCACCAAATCACTGGTTTGTCTCTAGGAATGGAAGGACCAAAATATAGGGGAAATACTGTGCATTTAAATAAAAATGAGTAGTATTTAAAAGAAATCACAAAAGATGAAATCTGAACCTGTTTTGCATTTATAATTTGATGTACTGTTGAATATAAATAGGGATGTAATAAGTAATGCTATCGATTACATCCTCTTGCCTCAATGCTCAAATATTAAGAATATGTATTTTAGCAATGATTGTTTCAGTGTTTAAAAACTTACTTTCATAAATCAGTATAAATGAATATCCATTACATATTATGTTTAAGTAAAAGTGAAAAAACTTGCAGTGTACTGAGTCATGATTTACCACTGGTTATATATATGATGTGTGTGTTCAAAGTACAAAATGCAGCAATGATGTTAATATTGACAGTGTAATGAACTGCCATAGATAAGACTGTTATGCTTAATTTCTTGGAAAACTGTAAAGAAATTTCACAGGTTAAAAAAAATAGAGTAAGCAAAAAAAGAATTGGAGAACTTTACTTTTAAATCAGCAGCCAAATGAAGAAAACTTTTCCTTTCTAAAAAAAGATTAAGAATGTAAAAGTACATTTTAATATTAAAAAAGCATTTTAAAAAATCTATAACAACTTTATGACAAAATCTGCATTTGAAAAAGGCCTGTAAAAACAGTAGGACAGAATTGCCCTCATCACCTTTTACTTTTTCTTGTCAGAAAAAAGTGTATGCATCTCTGGAACCATAAATGATGTTAAAATAGGCATTTATAAAATGGCAAGGAGAATTTCATGATAAATTTGTTTGTTTTCTTACAATCATTGGCATTGCAGCCATTAGTAAGTCACAAGGAAAACTTCTCTAGCTAAAACGCAAAATGCAATATCAAGTTTTGAAATGTATTAGGTCTGTTGCCTGCGTTTTGCTGATCTCATTTTTTCAAAGCGCGACTCCATTTCTTCTAAGACTTTGGGTGTGTATCGCACCACTAATTTAACCTTTCCTTGTGCGGCTTTCAGCAGTTCTACAGCTTTTTCATGATGTTCTCCTTCAACACTCTAGGGGAAAAACAAACAAACAAACAACCATACACTAATATCTAAGTTTTGAAAGTAACTCAAAATGCAAAAATGTTTAAAATACATATAATGAAAGTTTTAATGTTATATTATTCCAACATTACAAAACTAAGAAATAATCCTGCTTTACCATTTTAATCTATATGAAATCCTCTCACATCATATTCTGTTTATAGTCTAAAAACTGGCTTTTAAGTTCCAAATTAGCATATCAATCTACATACCTTATTATTTCAGTACATCAAGCAATTGCCATTTTATAAGAGTAAAATGAGGGTAGACTTCTAATTTAATGTATTGCCTTTAATAAAGAGCTTATGTCATAAAAATTACACTAAGCACTGCTAATTTACACTGCAAAATACACTTATAGTGCTTAAAAAAAAGGATCACTGTATTAATAGTACTGCCTAGGATTCCCTCAAGGCATTTCTAAACCACAAGCTTCTTAGGTTTCTCCTATAACTCAAATACGCCCCCAGGTGGTCACAACAGATCACTACAAATAGAAATAAAATTCATCCTTACCACTCCATTAACAGAGAGGAGTTGATCTCCACGTTTGAGGCCCCCATGTCTATCAGCAATTCCACCTGGAATTATTCGAGATATATAGATTGGAGAGTTTTGTTCTTTGCCTCCCATAATATTGAATCCAAGGCCCTCTTCTGTTTTTGGTAGCTCAACAACTCGAGGATGAGAATGTCCCTCACTGGCAGCAAATGCAGCAACAGTAGCCTGAAAGAAAGTTTTACGTATTAAAAATATGACTTTTATTTACTTTTGTCTTTCTTTTCCCCCCAAGACGGAGTCTCACTCTGTCGCCCAGGCTGGAGTGCAGTGGCACGATCTTGGCTCACTGCAAGCTTCACCTCCTGGCTTCATGCCATTCTCCTGCCTCAGCTGAGTAGCTGAGACTACAGGCGCCTGCTACCATGCCTGGCTAATTTTTTGTATTTTTTAGTAGAGACGGGGTTTCACCACGTCAGCCACGATGGTCTCGATCTCCTGACCTCGTGATCCGCCCGCCTCGGCCTCCCCAAGTGCTGGGATTACAGCTGTGAGCCATCACACCTGGCCTCTTTTGTCTCTTTTTAAAAACTACTTTTGAGCACGTATTTTTGACGTCTGAATGCTTACAAATTCACTGTTGATTCTGAGAAGGTAAGATAAACAGAAGGTATTTTAGAGACGACAAATGAATAATTCCGAGTTATGCAGGAAATGTTATGATTTTTTGTTATGATTTTTTAGGTCATTCCTAGCCCATCCAGTGCCCAGTCTTTTGTGCAGTCCTGTATCACAGGGCTTGGCAAGCAGACTTACTGGGCAGATGGATATTGTACATGGGAAGGAGGAAAACCCCTCCCCCAGTGTGCCAGCAGCCCTGGGCTTTAGATCTGGATCGCCCAACTCCTTCAGGAGCCTTTGTGCAGGACACAACCTACCTATATAATCAACATGGAGTTGCCCTTATATGTAATCATTTTGGCTTCTATACTATTTGTACTATATATTAAATATCTAAGATGACAAGAAATAACTCAATATTGAGAAAAAGAGAGGTACATATAGCCAATCTGAACGTTTTGTTGCTTTAGTTAACTAGTCACAGAGATGAAACAGAGCCATATCTTCTTTAAAGCTCAAATTTAGACTAATCCAAACTAATTATAAAGTTGAGATTTCGTTTCACTCTGCTTTTAAGGGTAATTATCTAGTACCATTTTTTTGTGATGGATCACAAAAATGGGGAGGAGGAAAGAAATCAAGATTTACTGAACACCCATTATCTTCAAAGAAATCAAGATTTACTGAATACCCGTTATCTTCTAAGCTCTGAAAAAGGCCTCATTTTTCAGATAATGGCACTAAGTCTCAGAAATTCAGTAGGCTATCAAAGTCACACTACTCATCAATTAAAACCATGTTTCTCTGGTCTTTTCTACACTGACAAACTATATCCATGTGTTTTAGTATTTGTATTCAACAAAGAATCCACCATTTCCTTTTGTGAGCCAGTAACTATCCATAAAAAACTATCTGCTATAAGTCACCGACTGCCGATATTACCCTGTTCAAACCCCCTATCATGAATAGTGAGGTCAATACCTAAATTATTTGAGGCAAACAATGGCACAGAAATGCAGATAATGTAAAGAAGAAAGCAAAAATCAACTCGGGGAAGTACCCCAGCTCTATCATATGCTATGTGTGTGGTTTGTGGCAAATAACCTCATGCTTCCTCATCAATAAGATGAGGATAGTAATCCATATCTTAAAATTCTGATTAGATTTTGTATAATGAATATTATATAGTATCATATATAACATATACAACACAATTATATATTGCATGATACATATTGTACGCAAGTACATTTCTATTGCATTACCTAAACTGCATGATAAAATAGCTTATGTAAAGCTATTTATCATGTAGCATTTATGTAAAGCCAATAAAAACAAATGTCTTATTTCTTGGTACTTGAGAAATTTGGTGTAGCTTGAAAGATACATGTTAGTCTTCAAAATAAGTTTATTATGAATTTAATAACTGCATATTTTAAACTTCTAATTTATGAATAATTCTCACTTTTGGAAAACAAAAAAATTTACCTTTGCAGTAGCGTTCGCTCTCACTTCAGGACTGCTACTGATGTCCACAGTCTCATAGACATGTTCATATACCTGTAAAAGCCAAAGCTATATCTCAGAATATACCATGCTTGAGTTCTCTGTGAAGTTAAAATTTCAGGCAAACTTATGCATCTTTATAAAATTTTTTTTATCAGAAATTCCAAAAATGAGAGGGACTGGTTTTAATGTTTTTTAAAGTTTTTCTTAAGAAAGTTTGAACCCAAATTTAGAGTATTATCTGACCTAATTAACTCAAATTTTTAGTAAATTTTAATGATGTTTACTCACCTCTCTCACAGCATTGCAGAACTCACTTTGAAGGACTCTTTGCAAAGCCTGAAGTTTCTGTGGTGGTACTTCTCCACTCCTTTGTAGTTTTTCCAATAATTCAATTGCTCTACAAATATCTAGAGTTAAACACACACACAGATAATTTTCTCCAAGGGTTTTCTCAATGCCTATGTAACAGTGTGGCAGTTAGGATTCATTCCTCAAGGGCTAATAATATACAGACAATAGAGGGGAAAAAAGCATTGAATTTGCACATGTGTTTGGTGGGGAGGAGACTGTGTGTGTGTACACACATGGAGGGTGAGAATGTAAAATGTAAGAACACTAAATTTTACAGTAGATAGGAAAAACTAGTGAGATTACAGAAGCATAAAATAAGACCTTGGAGAAACACAGGCAAATTGAACACAAAATACCAAATGCCATCGGAAAGGACTGTGACTCAAATGTGACTGATACATGAACATTGTACTGCTTCAGAAAAGCTAGCAATATTGTCAGAAACTAGTCAATAAAAATTTACCTAATTATTATCAGTAACCAAAGCACTGAACAGTACAAGGCACTATAAGCTAGTAAAATCACTGGTCATTCCTCGAAAGAAACATGATACATAGGTAGATAATTACTCAAGAGCAGATGCAGTTAGTGGCAGGGACATTTAAAACAACCATAAAAATGCAAAAAACAAGCAGTACAAATGAAATAAACTGATTTTTTTTCAACTTAATTAACACTTAATTCAAACACTCATGTTTACGAAAAAGAAAAAGAAAAACAATTAGCTTTGTCGATCTGGTCTCAATATCACCTGTGTGACCTTGGGCACGTTACATGACCTCCTTATGTCTCAGTTTCTTTCACTGTACAACGGAAATAACAGTACCTTCCATATAAGGGTTATGAGGAAGAGTTAGGAGTTCAGTTAACGACTGAACCACACAATACATAAAAAAGGGCTTAGCGAGCAAAAGTGTTATGTTACATTGGTACCAATTAATCATAAGAAATATTGGCTGGGAATAGTGGCTTATGCCTGTAATCCCAGCACTTTGGGAGGCCGAGGCGGGTGGATCACCTGAGGTCAAGAGTTCAAGACTTGCCTGGCCAACATGGTGAAACCCCATCTCTACTAAAAAAAAATACAAAAATTAGCCAGGCATGGTGGCGGGTGCCTGTAATCCCAGCTACTTGGGAGGCTGAGGCAGGAGAAGCACTTGATCCCGGGAGGTGGAGGTTGCAGTGAGCTGAGATTGTGCCACTGCACTCTAGCTTGGGTGACAAGAGTGAAACTCCATCTACAAAAGAAAAAACAAAACAAAACAAAACAAACCAACCAAAAAAAACCCTAAGAGGTTGTATACATTTCTACAAATGTATGAAGCACGTTAGGGAATTCTCATTGACAAGTGTGAGGATAAGTGTTTTATGAATTGAGACATTTTAGAAGATTCAGGAGGTCAGCTATAACACTGTTAACTATCTCTTTTATTTTTCCAGAAACTGTTTTGGTATACTGTTTTTATACCCCTGGTACTACAGTGCCCAGTATTCTATTACTGCTTTGCTTCCTTTTGACTTAAGTAGAAGTTCCTGACTTCGTTACACTCAAGGACTGGAAATTTTTCTTTATAGAGTTAGTATGGCCTTCTTCGTGTTTGCAGATAGAAAACTATGAATAAATGTAGTAAAGAAAGATATTTATTTATTTATTTGAGATGGAGTCTCACTCTGTTGTCCAGGCTGGAGTGCAGTGGTGCAATCTCCACTCACTGCAACCTCTGCCTCCCAGGTTCAAGTGAGTCTCCTGCCTCAGTCTCCTGAGTAGCTGGGATTACAGGGGTCCACCACCATGCTCGGCTAATTTTTGTATTTTTAGTAGAGACAGGGTTTCACCCTGTTGGTCAGGCTTGCCTCAAACTCCTGACCTCATGATCCACCCACCTTGGCTTCCCAAAGTGCTGAGATTACAGGCTTGAGACATCACGCCTGGCTGAAAGATAATTTATTTATTTATTTGAGATGGAGTCTCCCTCTGTTGCTGAGGCTGGGGTGCAGTGGTATGATCTTGACTCACTGCAACCTCTGCCTCCAGGGTTCAAGTGATTCTCGTGCCTCAGTCTCCAGAGTAGCTGGGACTACAGGTACCTGCCACCATGCCCAGCTAATTTTTGTATTTTTAGTAGAGACAGGGTTTCACCATGTTGGCCAGGCTAGTCTCGAACTCCTGACCTCAAGTGATCTGCTTGCCTCGGCCTCCCAAAGTGCTGGGATTACAGGCGTGAGCCACTGCACCCGGCCAGAAAGCAGATTTTTAAATTTGAGGTAAAGAAAGCTTAAACTTAAAAAGTTAATCAAATGCAACGGAAGCAAATAGAACTTTACCATTCTGATTTCCCATCACCAGAATGACTGATAAATGGGGACTGTTGGTTCAATTAT
Source organism: Symphalangus syndactylus (assembly GCF_028878055.3). Taxonomy (NCBI): domain Eukaryota; kingdom Metazoa; phylum Chordata; class Mammalia; order Primates; family Hylobatidae; genus Symphalangus; species Symphalangus syndactylus. The sequence continues at coordinate 28,829,939 of NC_072428.2, read as the reverse complement.
TTTGATTTATAAAGTTATAATATATAAGCTATAAAAATTTCCAATGGAGAAAAAAATGGAAAAATGTAAAATGCTTTTGACTAAATCTAAAATGTACCTACTATGTGCTCAAATTTGTGTTTCATTAAATCATAGTTTGATGATTTAGAAGGTACTCTAAATCATCATATGTGATCAGGTACTGTAGGATTTTCTACTTTAGGATTGTTGGGAGTGTTTGTTAATAGAGTCTGTTAGAATTCTAAACAAGAATCAGAGGTGATGTAATCTGACTTTCTTACTCTGCTAAATGGCAAGGACTAGTACAGCTGTCTTGGTAACAGTGGGGGATTCGTTAGGACCTTCTTCAGATACCACAGATACCAAGATCTGCAGATGCTCAAGTCTCTGATATAAAATGATGTCGTATTGGCATAAAACCTATGCATATCTCCCCTCTATACTTTAAATAATCTCTAGATTACTTACAATATCTGATGCTATGTAAATAGTTGTTATATCACATTGTTTAGGGAATAAGGACAAGAAAAAAATATCTGTACATGTTCTATACAGACACGATTTTTTTCTGAGTATTTTCAATCTGCAGTTGGTTGAAACGTGGAACCCATGGATATGGAGGACTGACTGTAATTCATCCTACTAAGGGGCGGAGCCTTCTACTGAAGAACAGAAAAGAAGTCTGTAACAGCAAAAAACAAAGCCATGACTATCAAAACTAAATGCCACAGAAGTTCCACATTTTGTGTTGCATTTAAAAATACAAAGACCGGCCGGGTGCAGTGGCTCACGCCTGTAATCCTAGCACTTTGGAAGGCCTAGGCGGGCGGACTTCCTGAGCTCAGGAGTTCGAGACCAGCCTGGGCAACACGGTGAAACCCCGTCTCTGCTAAAATACAAAAAACAGCCAAGTTTGGCGGCATTCGCCTGTAGTCCCAGCTACTCGGGAGGCTGAGGCAGGAGAATTGCTTGAACCCTGGAGGCAGAGGTTGCAGTTAGCCGAGATCGCGCCACTGCACTCCAGCCTGGGCGACAGAGCAAGACTACGTCTCCAAACAGCAACAACAAAAACACAAAAGACCACCAATACGTTAGAAAAGCTTTCAAAGAAAATACTCCTGTTAACACCAAACAGATTTGCTCCCATCTATAAAACACAGTGCCACTGTGCTCAAGAGGAAGATGTCACAGACTTAGTCCTAACTCGGCAAGTCTTCCCAGAGTAGCTAGTCCTCTAAAATGATGCTTTAATAGGCTTAACGGAAAGAATCTCATTTACAGTGAGGCTTCCAAATGGTGAACACGGTAAAGAGCAAATCAGCAACATTAAGTGCACATTTGTTTGCGGGAAGGCATTAGGAAAGAGGTTTTTCTAAGTACAGTAATTCTAAAAATGTGTATTCTTAGGGAACAATAGTAATATTTAGACTAATTGCAAATGTTAATATGTGCAATATAATTTCAGTCTCCATCCTATACTTTTTTTTTTTACCACCAGTACTCAAAATGTTTATTTGTACTTCTCAACTCCTATCAATGATTTCTAATGCTAGTGTTTGAAAAGTATGCTTGAAATTGTTTGAAATAAAGGATTTAGGGACACAGTGGAATGCTGGAAATCTGTAAAAGGACTGGAAACGCTGGAATGCTGGAAATCATGGTAGGCGCATAGCCAGTTATTTTCATAGACTTCTCTAATTACTCAGCAGAGGTGGTTTTATTTTCCTTGACAGTCTGCTCTAGGAAGCAATCAGCCAACCAGTTTGCAATTGTAGGGTTTGTAAGAAATGAAAAACACTGCACCTGCAAGTGTTTTAGCATCTACCACTATTCTGCTTACTTACGTAACCTCCTTCCCAAGACCAAGTCAGTAGGATTGTTTTTAAAGCAATCTCTCTATTTCTAGGAAGGGCACAAAAGCTAAAAAATACCCCAACCCAAATACAAGCGAGGTTGTGGAGAAAGTAATGAAGGAGTTTGTGTGCAAACAAAGGGGAAGGGAGGTTCTGTTGAATTGTACCGTGTTTCCGTTCTCGTGTTGTACAGGCAATGAGTGCAGTCTGTGCGGACCGGGTGTGTGACATTTGCTTTTCGGGTGTACGGGTCTCCGAATGCTGCTTCTGCTGTGCCCACCAAGGGAGGGCGTGTGCGGCGTGTGTCTGCGAAGCGGGCAGGTTGTGTTTAGTTGTGCTGTGCCTCGGAACAGTCCGTGTGAACAGAAGAGGGCTTACGGTAACAGTCAAAATACCGTAAGCGCCCTTTCTAGAGCCGGGCACAGAGACAACGGCGGCCTCTGGCGCCGGCACAAGGGACAGCCTGGCTCCGGATCTCAGAGCCTGGGTCACTCCTCCTCCCCTCCAGCGACACAGCACTCCCCCAACCCTTCCGCCCACCTCCGCCGAGCCTCGGCTGCACTCACCTCTCTCCAGACGCACGGGTTCCCCTAGCGCCGCCATCTTCTCCCTTAACTTACAGACCCACAGGAAATGACGACAGAAGGGCTGAGGTGGAGGGGCGGGGCCTAGGGGAAGCGGAAAAGTGAGTACCGGCTAGTATCGCGAGATCAGGAGGGTGGCCGAGGGTGTCGCCGAGGCCATTAGGGTAAGGGTACCTGGACTTACGGCTTTTTAGGTCGGCCTGGCTCCGCTCCTTTCGCGGTGACGAGGTCACCCGGCCTCCTAGGGTTGGAAAGAGCAGCTTTCCTGACTCTTGTTCCCTGCCTCAGGCTTCCCTTATCCCTTTCGCTTCGAACCCTTGGCTCCGCGTAGAGGAGTCAAGCCTGGATTCTAGTCCCACCTTGCCCATTAGCAGCGCTGTGACCTAGGACTGTTCACTTACCCTCTCTCAGCCACAGTTTCCGCATCTGTACAACGAGAGGTCCTGTCTCTTAGGTCCTTACAATTTTTAAACTCTGGGATTCGGTGGCAATTAAATGTGTAATGACATGTTGTCAGTTCTCAATTTGTGACAACATTGCTTTAAATTTAAAAATCCACGGCTTGAATCTTCCCTCCAAATCTGTTAAGAGGTGGAAAGTACAAAGAGCATGAAACATATCTGGGTGAGGGAGAGAACAAGGTGCTTTGGTGCACCACAAAGTAACAATTTTATAAGCAGCTGATTCTTATAAAATCTTAAGTAAATGAAATATTGTGAAGCAAATAATATTCTTAATGCATTACAGATTTTTGAGCAACTTCTGAAATTTTCGCGAACCAAGAAGAATTTTAGTATTTGGATTTGACTAACATTTATCCAAGCCCTTAGTCTGTACTAATACTGTGGCAGGTGTGTTTACATCCAACATTTCAACACTTCATGATGGGACTGTTTTAATAACCTGTTTGCCCCTGGTCCACCCTTTCCATTCACCTTTAGTATTTTCTTCTCCAAATCCATCATGGATGCCATCACTATGCTCCTTTTTCTCCCCTTGAATTCTGATTTCATCATCACAAGTTCTGTTCAGAAACTTTCAGTGGTTTCTCTCCTGTTTCCTATTTCTAAAGCCTTGCATACTCTGACCCTAGCTCATCCAACTAACTTCATTTCTCATTACCTCTAAGTGAAACCACCACTTCAGTCCAGGTGGTATAGTTTCAACCATGTTTATTCCTGATTCCAAGTCTTTTTGTTTGTTTTAGAGAGAGTTTCTCTCTGTTGTCCAGACTGGAGTGCAGTGGTGCGATCACAGCTCAAGAGAGCCTCCTATCTCAGCCTTGCCAGTAGCGAGGACTACAGGGAAGCACCACCGTGCCTGGCAAATTTTTAAATTTTTAGTAGAGATGGGGGTCTTGCTATGTTGGTCTGGTCTCAAACTCCTGAGCTCAAGCAGTCCTCCTGCTTTGGCCTCCCAAAGTGCTGGGATTACAGGCGTGGGCCACTGTGCCAGGCTCCAAATCTTCATTTGTGTTGTTCTTGTGTGGAATGCCCTTCTTCATCCCCTTCTAGTCTCCAAACTTTGTACACACTCAGTTGAACCCATTTCATGGGTCCCTGCTGAAGACATGCCACTTCTACCAAGCCTTTTCTCCATATTATTCCCCTTTATTGCCCTCTGATGGCCTAAATACGCTGCCATAACACTCAGGTGCTTATCTCTTACTCATTGTTGTCACTTTTTTCTGCTGCAGATGTGTTCAAGAAATATTTATTAAACACCTAATATCTACCAGGTGCCTTGATAGGAATACCAGGTAGAGCAAGACAAATGCAAACATTGCCCTTATTTCTTCAAATATTTTTTCTTTCCATTCTCTTGCTCCTCTCCTTTGGTGACTATTGGAGTCATATGCATGTATGTAGTCTACATGTATATTGAGCTAACTGGCATTGTCTCACAGCTCAGTGATGCTCTGTTCATTTTTCTTTCAAGATTTTCTTTATGTTTCCTTTTGGATAATTGCTATGTTTTCATATTCATTAATTTTTTTTCAATATCTAATATTGAAGTCCTGTCCAGTTCATTCTTCATATAAAACATTATAGTTGTTGCCTCTACCAGTCTGATTTGGGTGTGGGTGTGTGTTTTACATCTTTTATGTCTTAACGTGCTCGATCTTTTCTGTAGCTTCTTAAACATATAGAATACAATTATAATGACAGTTTTAATGTCTTTGTCTACTAATTCTATGATCTATGCTATTTCTGGCACAGTTTCTATTGATTTTTCTCTTCATTACAGTTCGTAATTTCCTGCTTCTTGCATGCCTGGAAATTTTTTTTTTTTTAACAAGATGCTAGACTTTGTAAAATTTACTTACTTGAAAAACAATTTTGTTCTTTTGGGTTTTGATTTTTTTTAGGTGGAACCAATTCAGTCATTTATGTAGGGTTAATTGTATCCCACTACTAAGACAATACCCTTCAAAGTTCCTTACCCCATACCCAAAGTGAATTATGTGGTTTTTCTACATTGGTAGGAACGGGAACAATTCTTATGAACTGAGATTGTGGACTTTTTTTTGCTCTTTTCCTTTCCCTGTCTGGTAATTAATTTCTTCTTCTTTCTTCCTTCTCCTTCTTCTTCTTTTTCTTCTTCTTCTTCACATGGAGTCTCGCTCTGTCACCCAGGCTGGAATGCAGTGACGCAGTCTCGGCTCACTGCAGCCTCTGCCTCCCGGGTTCAAGTGATTTTCGTGTGTCAGCCACCCGAGTAGCTAGGTGTACAGGCACCTGGCACCACACCCTGCTGATTTTCGTATTTTTAGTAGAAATGGGATTTCACCATGTTTGACTAGCTGGCCTCAAACTCCTGTCATCAAGTGATTCACCCACCTTGATTTCCCAAAGTGCTGGGATTACAGGCGTGAGCCGCCGCACCCGGATGGATGATTAACACATGTAATCATCATAAAATTTCAGAATCCTAGGAATAGATAGAAGATCCTAGAAGTTTCCAGAGAGGATAAAAAATTATATTCTAAGGATTGGAAATCAGAACAAGATTGTACTTCTCAGCAGCACTGGAAGCTAAGACACAGAGAGCAATTAAATTTTTAGAAAAAATTATTTGCAAACTAGAATTCTATATCCAACTGTATTAGGTTTCTAGGGCTGCCATAACAAGATACAACAAACTGGGTGACTTAAAACAATAGGTAGTCACTGTCTCACACTTCTGGAGGCTAGAAGTCAGAAGTCAGGATGTCATGTGCTCTCTGAAAGTATAGAGGATTCCTTCCTTGTCTCTTCCTAACTTTCTGGTAGTTTGCTGGCAGGCTTTGGTGTTCCTTGGCCTGCAACTGCATTACTTCAATCTCTGTTGTCATTATCACATGGCGTCTTCCCCTGTGTATCTGTCGTCAGCTGGAAATCATCTTATAAGAACTTCCTATTTTGGTATGACCTTACCCTAAGTTAGTTGCATCATCAGTAACCTCATTTCCATATAAAGTCACATTTTGAGGTTCTGGGAGTTAGAACTTTAATTTTTTTTTTGAAGGGAAGAGATATAGTTCACCCCATAACATCAACCAGAGTATCAATCAGGTGTGAAGGAATAATGAAAAATATTTTACACATGTAAGTTCTAAAAATTGTTAACCTTCCATACACACTTTCTCAAGAGCTACTAGAAAATGTGCTCCATCAATAGTAGGAAGTGAGCCAAGCCAAGTACAGTAGCTCATACCTGTAGTTTAAACTACTCAGGAGGCTGAGGTGGGAGAAGCACTTGAGCCCAGGAGTTTGAGGCTGCAGTGAGCTATGATTGTGCCACTGCGCTCCAGCCTGGGTGACAGAGTGAGACCCCGTCTTTAAGAAAAAAGGTTAGCTGGCCAGGGGCGGTGGCTCATGCCTGTAATCCCAGCACTTTGGGAGGCTGAGACATGTTTATCACTTGAGGTCAGGAGTTTGAACCCAGCCTGGCCAACGTCGCGAAACTCCATCTCTACTAAAAATACAAAAATTAGCCAGGGGTGGTAATCCCAGCCCCTTGGGAGGCTGAAGCAGGAGAATCACTTGAACGCGGGAGGTGCAGTGAGCCAAGATTGTGCCACTGCACTCCAGCCTGGGCAACAGAGCAAGAATCTGTCTCAAAAAAAAAAAAAGTTAGCCAATAAAGGTATATGTAATCCAAGAAAAAGAGGATCCAATATAGAGGAGATTAAGGTGATTTCAAAATGATTAGTGTATCAGGGTACCTCACAGAAACAGAACCAATAGAATATATTTAGATATATAGAAAGGATTTATTATGATGGATTGGCTCAGGAGAGCACAGAAGCCAAGAAATCCCATAATTTGCTGTCTTCAAGTGAGAGACCCAGAAAAGATGCTTTAGTTCCAGTCTAAGCATGACAAGAACCAAGGCCTGAGAACCAGAAGAGCCTCTGGTGTAAGTACTAGTCTGAGTCTGAAAGCCTGAGAACTGGGAACACTGGAGTCCAAGGGCAGGAGAAAGATATCTGAGCTCAAACAGAAAGGGCAAATATGCCCTTCCTTTTCTTTTTGCTCTATTTGGGCCCTCAGTGGATTGGATGATGTCTGTTCACATTAGTGAGAGTGATCTTTACTCAGTTTACTGATTAAAATGCTAATCTGTTCCAGAAACTTCCTGACACACTCAGAAATATTGTTTTACCAGCTATCTGAGCATCACTTAGCCCAGTCAAATTGACACATAAAATTAATCCACCACAATTGTGAAGGGAAGCCTAGGGTAGCAGACATGCAGCTGGCGAAGAGAGCAATCCATTCACACTGGAGCAGGGCAGAAGTGGAGGTGAGGTGTTGCCAAGAAAAAAAATGAAATGTGCAGTTCACCAATGTGGGTGAGCATACTGATAACACATTTATGCATTTTAGTGGAGAGTTTGGGAATAAATTGGTGATAGGCACATAGAAAACTAAGCAAATGGGAGGAAATAAAGCAATTATTAACTCCAAAAAAACCTGAAAAGCCATGTAATAAAGAAAATATATAATGAGTATAAGGTGGATCAGCTGCATACAACATATTCAGCAACTTTTAATTTTTTTGAGTATAAACCCTGTAATGCTGTTTGCATTTTTAAAGACATTTTAATAAAAATGAAAATTAATAAATAGCAATCACAATACTAAAGATAATATTTGATATATTTTATTTTGAAATCTTTAATTTGTATTGGCCTCATGTTTTCAGTTTGAAGTCTTTGCTCTTGGGAAGGGGAATAAGAAAACTTAATTATAGGCCAGGCGCGGTGGCTCACGCTTGTAATCCCAGCACTTTGGGAGGCCGAGGCAGGCGGATCACGAGGTCAGGAGATCGAGACCACCGTGAAACCCCGTCTCTACTAAAAATACAAAAAATTAGCCGGGTGTGGTGGCGGACGCCTGTAGTCCCAGCTACTCAGAGAGGCTGAGGCAGGAGAATGTCGTGAACCTGGGAGGCGGAGCTTGCAGTGAGCCGAGATCGCGCCACTGCACTCCAGCCTGGGTGAAAGAGGGAGACTCCGTCTCAAAAAAAAAAAAAAAAAAAAAATTATAAGCACAATTTGAATGCTGAAAAAGCACAGACTTACTAGGTTTAAAGTAGTGTTTAATGATTAGACAATTTTCATTTAATAGATTTGTAAATCTGCTTTGTTTGGCATTTGAATCTCATTGTGTTGTAGTCTATGGATTTGCTACCCTTGATCAGGTACTCACCCTTGGTTCAATCAATTCTATCTGGTACAGTGGAAGTAATGGTTCACCCAGGTCTCTGATAAGTCTGGGGGTAGAACATCTTCCCTTAGAAAGGGCTAGAGTACAGCAGGCAATGTGTTTGGCCTGTCTAATATAATACATTACATATACATTTGGGAAAAATGTTGCAAATTCCGTAAGAGTAGCAGCCTGACATTATGGGAAGAGCACAGGACTAAGTGTCAGGAGCTCTGGTTACTAATCATAGATGAGCCACCTTGTATAGTGTGATCTTGACAATGGCACATTCTCACTCTGGACCTGTTTCCTTATTTCGCACGATCACTGAATAAGATCTGTCTGAGCCAGCTGCAGTGATATCCACCTGTATGTAGTCCAGTTCTTGGAAGGCTGAGGCAGGAGGATGGAGGCCAGGAGTTTGAGGCTGTATGATTGCGCCTGTAAATAGCCACTTTTCTTCAGCCTGAGCATCACAGCAACACCCCAAATCTTTAAAAAAATCTGTCAGCACATAAAAATTACTTGATTCTATGTCAATAAAGTAATTAAAGTAAATACAGATTCCCTTGAACTTCATGGACTTACCAAATCAGAATCCTTAGGAGAAGGCTCTGGGAATCTACATTTTAAAAAGTCTCTAGTGATTCTGACACAGCTAGCCTGACACAGGGACCTGTGTTCAGGATTTAAAAGATTATTTCCGGGGCCTTTTTCTACTAAAATTCAGTTTCTCTATAAAACTGCAGAGACAAATTATTGAGAAAATGATTTTCATTATAAAGGAATATGTAGCTCTTGCATAAAGGGCAGCATTTCTAGCTAATTTTAAAATTTATTTTATATTAATTATTTTAGGCATAGATAAGGAAGAAAAAAGTTTTGGAAACTACTTCTGAGAGGGAAAAATATGCCTCAAATTAATCAACAGCCAGCTTGTACTTAACATATAAAATAAAAGAATCAACTATTGTGTAAGGAGAGAACCCCGAAATGTTCCTCATTAATCGAAATTCAAGAGTATTAGTGTCGGGAAAGACCTAGAGAGTCCAACTCCCTCATTTTAAAGAAGAGAAGATGGATTGCTGTCCTACATTCAAAGGAGGCCATTAGGAGCATGAACCAAGGGAAGCTGGTTTTCCTTCTATGCCTCTGCCAGGTTATTAAATCACCAGGCCTCCTAATCAAGAATTGCTCTTCGTGTGGAAGAACTCCTCTTCACCTGTTGCTTCCTCATATTACTTTCTGCCTCAGAGATTTAGAGGAACTGTAAAATTAGAATAGGATGTTTGGGTCTAGACAAATCCCAGTGAAGGCTAAATTATGGAAATTTAGTCTTTGTATAACAAATGAAAACCCTAAGTAGGCTGCCAAGGTATAAAAGCTTTCTTAACCCGAGACATTGCAAATACAACGTACTAAGTGAAAAAAGGAGTGGGTGGGGAACAGTGGGGGTAGAAGGCTGTCTAAAGGGAAGCTAGGAAAATGGAAAGTAATATGGAGAAGCAATATGCTCCAAGTGGTGTGTTTTACTATTTCATTGCCTGTTGAACTGTACACAAATAGGCACTACTACATAAAATAGCTATTTGAAACAGTTATGTCATTGCAGAACATTACTCTCAAGTAAAGGCTTCTAACAGTACAATTAAAGTCTCAATCTTCTTTTTTTTTTAACAGAATTTCTCTGATGTACTCAGCAAAGTAAAATTTTGAATAGATTCTTTTATTTGAAGTGAATGATATTGTCAAATTTTAAAGAGCCTGCATTTTAAAATAATTTAAACAATATATAAAAACACTTGGCCTAATTAAGTAAACATAACAGTATGGGAAAATCTCTTCAAGAGCACCTTTGAAGGGAAATTTTATCACAGATCTCAGATAAGAACGTAGAAACCCATCTGTGAGTTCCAGAGATCTAACATAAACCCTACTTTTCCTTGTAGGATGAGTTGCAGATTCTATTAAAGTGTAAGGGTTGACTTTTTTAATGTCACTTGTTTCATCATCACTCTGTAGTACATGTAAAGGCACAGATTGATGTATTTTTCTGGCATCTTCCTGACGCACCCTTGCCCTATATAAATTGGTTTGCCAGGATCTTGTTGCTTAAATTAGCCATTGCAAACTCTTGGTCCTGCCAACACAGCTGATTGTGCCAATGTTCTCAGCATCTACTGGCACATGAGCTGTTGCCTTTTCTTTGGCTTTCTGCGTGTACCTGGGGCCATCATCCTTCCTTCACAAGGCAGCAGACTGGCTTAGTTGTCCCTGAGAAAGACTTCAGGATTGGTTGGAGTCACTTTGGCTCTCTTCAGGGTGTGCATCCTGCACAGTGTATTTTCAGCCACACAATGTATTGTTCAGGATTTGTCGTGCACATACTTGCAGATTGGCAGAGCCAACTGCCAGAGATGAGAACCTTTTAAGTTGTTGTCAAACGTCATAAAATGTGTTCCATGATTAATTTTGTGGGCACAGATTGGTTTTTGCACAGAGTCCAAAATTTAGGATATGTCACAGTGACTAAATGGCACCGGCATGCTGAATGAATTTGGAATTTGTTTTGTCAAGTGTGGGAGCAGGCACACAGATGGGCTTTGATCCAGTGGTGCTGCTTGGAATTCTCATTATAGCAATGATGTCACTTGTCACGTGGAGTAAGTGATAATGCTGCCAAATTGTGGAAAAAGCAAGGCAAATAGGAAAGTACACAGACCAAGAGAAAGGACTTAGGTAGCACAGTAAGCTTTCACTATCAGATGAATGGACATAAACATTGTTTTAGGGCTGCTAAAAATATGCATAGTAAAAATACAGGCAGAAAGGAAAACTTCCAACTGAAAGAGCCCTTAAAGAAGGGCCCTGTAATCCAGGAAGTCTTCACTTCTTAGAGAAAATCAAGTAAAGCAAACATATCCTTGATTTTTATATTAGGCTATGAAAGAAATTTCTGAGCTGCAAGCAAGAGTCTGCAATATCTAACCAAACCAAAGCCGAAGTATTTTGCTTTATTAAAAAAACCTTTGTCTACGAAGAAGATCAGCAGTCATGCTGGGAAATTGAAAAAAACAAAAACCTTATAGTGGCAAAGAAGTGCAGTATATTCTCACCAAGTATGCACATAGAATTCTCTGTAGGGCTTTAAAAATATACTCATGATGCAGCTAAAGCAGTGCTTAGAGGGAAATTTATAGCTATAAGTGCCTATATTAAAAAAAAGAAGGCCGGGCGCGGTGGCTCACGCTTGTAATCCCAGCACTTTGGGAGGCCGAGGCGGGCGGATCACGAGGTCAGGAGAGCGAGACCACAGTGAAACCCCATCTCTGCTAAAAATACAAAAAATTAGCCGGGCGTGGTGGCGGGCGCCTGTAGTCCCAGCTACTCGGAGAGGCTGAGGCAGGAGAATGGCGAGAACCCGGGAGGCGGAGCTTGCAGTGAGCCGAGATCGCGCCACTGCACTCCAGCCTGGGCGACAGAGCGAGACTCTGTCTCAAAAAAAAAACAAAAAAAAAAACAAAAAAGAAAAATATCAAATTAACAACCTAAACTTCTATCTTAAGACACTTAAAACAGAACAAACTAAACTCAAACTAAGTAGCAGAAAGGAAACAACAAAAGTTAGGGCAGAACTAGAATAAAATAAAAACAATACAGAATAGGAAAACATAGAATATAAATAAAAACAGTTGAGAAAGCTGATGAAACCAAAATCTGGTTCTTTGAAAAGATCAACAAAATTGACAATGCTTTAGCTAGACTGACCAGGAAAAAAAGAGGAATTACTAAAATCGGGAATGAAACGGAACATTTCTACTAACCTTACAAAAATAAAAAAGAATATTAGGAAATACTATAAAAATCTCTCTCTCTTGCCACACACGCAGTATATACTATATATAACTGAATGTATGTCATCTAACTTATCTAATTTGCTGAAAAATATAATTTATATTTGTCACACAATTCATGTCAGAGGGCCACCATGTAAATTTTGATTTAAAAACTCGAGTATGGCATGAACATTTGTATTTTCCGAAAATATAAAGGTTTTTGTGCGTGACATGTACTTTTTGTTGAGAACCATTGATCTACCACATAGAAGGCATAAAAATTGTTGAATTACAATTAAATATGCATCAATTAGAATTAGGTATAGCTGCATATAAACACAAAAATCCAAGCTGGGCATGTTGGCGCATGCCTGTAATCTCAACTTTGGCATGATCTCAGCTCACTGTGACCTCTGCCTCCTGGGTTCAAGCAATTCTTCTGCCTCAGCCTCCCCATTAGCTGGCATTACAGGTGCCCGCCACGACGCTCAGATAATTTTTTGTATTTTTAGTAGAGACTGGATTTCACCATGTTGACCAGGCTGGTCTCGAACTCCTGACCTGAAGTGACCCACCCACCTTGACCTCCCAGAGTGCTGGGATTACAGATGTGAGCCACTGTGCCCAGCTATTCCCAGCACTTTGGGAGGCTAAGGCAGGAGGATCACTTGAGGCCAGGAGTTTGAGACCAGCTTGGGCAACATAGCAAGACCCTGTCTCTACAAAAATAAAAAATAAAAAAATTTAGCTAGTCATAATAGTGTGTGCTTGTAGTCCTAACTACTTGGTAGGCTGGGGCGGGAAGATTGCTCAGGCCCAGAAGTTAAAGGTTGTAGCTTTGAAGTTAAAGGTTGCCAGCTTTGGTGGCAGAGCAAGACCCTGTTTTGGAAAAAAAAAAAAACAAAACAAAACACGAAAGTCCAAAATAATAGTGCATTTAAAGTGAATAAAAGAAATCTACAGCTAGGTAACTTGGTACAAGTATAACAGCCCCATAGTATCACCAGGATCCCAGCTTTTTTCATTTTGCATCACCATCCTAGGACATGGCTTCCATAGTCAAGTTCACTCATAATCTGAGATGGCTGCAGGAATTTCAGTTATTACATGTGAGTTGCATGCCAGAAAAAAAGAATAAGGAATTGCAGAAGGGTAAAAATCACCCTTCCCAGTTGAATAAGCATCTTTAAAGCACCCTTTTCAGATGTCCAACATAATATTTTGACTTATATCTTAGCCAGACTCAGTTACATGTCTCCATCTTACTGCAAAAGAACTAGGAAATAAAATCTTTTATTTTGAATGACAAAGAGCCCAGCTACAAAATCTCAATTCTGTCCCCAAGGAAGAAAGGCAAAATAAATATGGGGATAAGCCTCCAGCAAGCTTTGCCATACTACACCACAACTTCTGGAAATTACCTTTAAACCTAGTTCCTGAAGCATTCCAGGTCAATAGATTTATTTCCCTTCATTGGAAAGTTTTCAACTTGTTAACTCAAAAACATTTACTAGCAGGTGCTACGGGAGAGGAGAAATGTCAGATGTGTTCATGTGCTTGAGGAACTTTCAGGCAATTTCAGCAAACGGAAACTACACCAATGAGACCATCGGAATGTTATCTACCTGTATGTACTGCAATGCTATGTTTTATGGTTTGGACCACTACTTTGTATTTTAAACCTAAAAACCCATTGTCTGCAAACTGACTCAAACTAAATTGAAATGAGCCACATTACTGTTTTAACCCAAACTGAGTCTGAAAGCTAATGTTTACTCAACTACAAACCATTCAGTAGTGTGAAGATTAAACAAACAAGCAAACAAAAAAACCCTCTCCAGATCCTCCAGATCCGTGTTTCTCCTTCTGTCTTTTCCTTCCTTCCCTCCCTTCCTTCCTTCCTTCCTTCCTTCCTTCCTTCCTTCCTTCCTTCCTTCCTTTCTCTCTCCTTCCCTCCTTCCTTCCCTCCTTCCTTTCTTTCTTTCTTTCTTTCTTTCTTTCTTTCTTTCTTTCTTTCTTTCTTTCTTTCTTTCTTTCTTTCTTTCTCTTTCTTTTCTTCTTTCCTCCTTCCTTCCTTCCTTCCTTCCTTCCTTCCTTCCTTCCTTCTTTCTTTCTTCCTTTCTTCCTTTCTCGCCCAGCCTGAAGTGCAGTGGTGCAATCTTGGCTCACTGCAACCTCTGCCTTGATTCTCCTGCCTCAGCCTCCCGAGTAGCTAGGATTACAGGCACCTGCGACCATGCCTGGGTAATTTTTATTTTTATTTTTTATTTTTAGTAGAGATGGGATATAACCTTGTTGGCCAGGCTGGTCTCAAGCTCCTGATCTCAAGTGATTTGCCTACCTCAGCCTCCCAGAATGCTGGGATTATAGGCATGAACCACCATTCCCTGTTAGTGTTTCTTATAATTTCCCAGATATGAACAAAACCTTGCAAAAGAGCATTTCAATAATCTTTAGCTTCTCGATCTTCCAACTGTTGTGGCTGTCAAATGGCTAGTCAGAAGACAAATAGATGAAGACAATAGCTTTATTAAATCAATTCAAATTATGACCTACTATGGTAAGACACTGTGCTGGGGTCTAGAGGCACCAGGACTTCACCCTTCTCTCATCAGCTCACAAACCCAGTGGAAGGGGTCAGACATATAAAGCAACCAACAGAAACAAAGGAGATGGCATTAAATATTATTCTGCTCTTGTTGCTTTAGTTGTTGCTGCTTATTGCTGCTCTTGTTGTTGCTTTAGTTATAGGGGTTTTTAACAGAGTTACAAAGTGTTGTGGAGTAACGAGTGGGGAGAAATGATTTCTCACTGGAGGTAACCAGAAAACACATTGAAGAGCAGTGGTTCTCAACTAGGGGCAATTTTCAAGCCCACAGGACATTTGGCAATATTTGGAGATATTTTTAATGGTTATGACAATGGATAGATGGATAGTGAGGGTGAGGGTTGGTACTGGCACGTAGTGAGTAGAGGTCAGAGATGCTGCTAAGCATTTTTCAATGCATAAGACAACTCCCTACAGCAAAGACTTACTCAGCGTAAAATGTCAGTAGTACCTAGGTTGAGAAACCCTGCTTGAATAAGATGGATACGTTGTACAAGGAGGATTAGAATTTTCACAAGTGGATAAATGGGGACAAGAATCCCAGAGACAGTACTAAATGAGCAAAGCCCCATGGGAAAAAAATATAGGCCTTGTTCAGGAAGTAGGAGGGAGGGCTTCAGTGGGGTATAAGTTACACAACTGAGCCTGGGGAAGCTGTAAAAGGAAAGGGGGGTTAGCATTTAGATTGAGGCAGAGTGCAAGCTGCTAAAGTTTGGATTTTATTCTTTTGGCCAGAGTGAGCTATGAAGGATTTAAAAAATGGAAGCAATAGGATTAAAAGTGTGTTTTAGAAATAAAATCAGAAGGAAAAGCTTTGATTCTCATAGCAGATTGTAAGAAAATTCCTTTAAGGGAGTCACCCTTATTTTGGGTGTTGTCTGATGTTTGTTAACCTCTGGTTGTTGGAAAATAGCAAAACTGCAGAGAAGGGAGAAATTCTGCATATTTGGGCCTGGGTTGGGTGTGCAGTGAGGAGGTGAGGAAGGCCAAGGGAATGAGAGAGTGGTGCAGTGCTGGTGTTTATGCTGTGAGACCCTTCTTCATGGCTTCCAGAGCTTTGGTAATCTTTACAAAAATCATAATATGCTTGTGCTTGGATTTCTTGTGCAAAATGACTATATTTGGGTTGATTGTGAAGATTGGGAGAGGAGGTTGGTGACAATGGTTCAATGGTAGCATAGAAGTAATAATTTGGATGTTTCTATAATGGGCAGTTTCTTCTCCTACTTCTTCCTTTCAGGTCCTGTAGTCCTGCCCCACAGAACTGCTCATGCTTCTCCAGTATACCAGTCTGCATCATACTTACATGCTCTTCTGTCTGCTTGGCACGCTTTCCTTTTCTAACAAACTTCTGCTCATCCTTCAAGACCCACTTCAAATGTTCCATTCTCTGCTCTGCCCTGTATACAAAATATCAATATTGTATTGTGTTTGCTAAAGTGTTTATTTTCCCCAAACAGAGAGTGAGCCCCTTCAGGGCTAAGAATGGCATTGTAATCATCACTGACTCTCTAGCAGGTAGCAAAGCATATTACCCAAGCTCCATGATCATTTGCTGAATGAACCATGGGTAATAAAATCAGTGAGTGGCAGAAAGATTGTGGCTCTGGGCCTACATAGCCTTTGCCTGGTTGCTGTTAGAACTACATTTTCTTCTCCTTATTAATTTATATTTTAAACTTCATCCCCTAGCTTAAACATTTCCTTCCAATAGATGATATTCTATCAGGAAGAGAAAGAAAAAACCCAAAGTACAACTTTAAGCCTTGAGTGAATGGGCTAAAATCAGGTTTCAATATGCTTTTTAGAATACTTCCATGTAATTAATTTAACATTGACCTGCTTATTAAGAGTCCATTATTAAGGAAACAATTGTAAAAGTCATTAAGAGCATTTCCACAGATCTTAGCTACTGACTCATCTTCCTAGTTCTCAATAAACATGACCTGAAAATCTCTCATTCACAGTATCAGGTAAAATGTTATTTTTCTAACCATTAGGAAACATTTACCCTTGGGCTTATTTTTATGTGTTTTTATTGTTGTTGTTAATGTGAAGAAAGTCCTATACAGGAACAACTGCTCATATGGGTAAATGCCTGGGAATGGTTTAAAGATGCCTTTTCAAAACATCTTCCCCACACTGGTATTATGCGATGCCTGTGTCTCAACAATTAATAAGTATTTCCTTTTGAGTTAAACCATGAAGTATATAGTCACACTAGCTCATTTTGAGATAGGGCAAGACTCTTCTGGCATCAGAAACACATATTTGGAATGTGGATATTTTGTCTTTTCTGTTTGTTATTTCATCTTATGTTTTCCTTCAGGATTTAGTAAAATTATTTATGAAAGTATAAGCTGGCTCAGGTTAGGGGTTTTCAACTCTGCTAGGGGGCAAGGTTTAATGAGGGAGCCATTCATCCTGGGTCTGAGGAAGTGGTAAAGATGACACCAAAGTTTCAAAGGGCCCCAGAACCCTGGCAAGGTTCTGGCATGACCCTCATCCCTCGTCCCCCAACACTCACAGCCTCTCCACCACAATGTGCCTAAGAGACAATCCAGGACAATCTCGCCACTCCCTTTATCCCATATACCAAACTCTAAGGTCATTCCTAATAGTCTAGATCTACATCCTGTTTGTTTATTCCCTATTCTGACCCCATTGCCCATTTCCCACTTCCACCCCTTTTCTGTGCTCTGTGGCCCATTATCGGCAAAAGCCCTCATATTCTCAACCTCTTCTCTTAGTGTCTCCTACACATTATTTTTTTAACTGAAACCTGGACCTCTGAGTCCTGCTTTCTTGTAGCCTGGTTGAGTGGTGCTTGTTTTCTTTTCCACACCCCTTTGAGTTAAAGCAGGAAGCCTGTAATTATTCCAGGTTCCTTTAGGATAGAGTATGACTCTTGTGAGATCAGAAACATATAGCCTATATTTGGAATGTGAATTTGAATAGAATTCTGGACTTAGAGATGGGGAGATGTCTCCCTGGTTTTTATTGCTCCTATTAGACCAAGTTCTCTTCTCCCTTGGTGTGAAATTTAGACATCATTACCAGCTGCCCTTTCTTATTGCAGTCATCTGCCGACTGGGTTACTTTCCACGTTCCTTGAGGATGTAAGCTCCCAGCTATCCTCACTTGTTTGTGACAACAATTTGTCTGTCACAATTCCTAGATGATCATTTCAATACTCTCTGGCATCTGAGTCCCTTGACCTCTTCTCCTACAATGATTTCATTCTCTTCCATCCTCAGCCACTCATGCTCATGGAATGAGCCATTCATAGCCTCCCCTCAACTTTGTCCTTATCAGTAACTCCTCATCTTCCATAATCTCTGTCTCCCATCCAAGAACTAACCAGGTCCGACCCTGCTTAGCTTCTGAGATCAGACAAGATCAAGCATGTTCAGGGTGGTATAGCCATAGATCAAAATCTCAATCTCAAGCATTCTACCCTGGGCCCACCACCTCATATCTTTCCAGCTCACTGTCCCTCACATCCTGACTTAAAAATCCGTTGACCTAACAATGAATTTGTCCTACCATCTTTTCACTGTCCTTTACATCCCCTGTATCCTTACCTCCTTATCCATCCTAGATCTTATAGTCTATCATAATCATCACTCACTTTATACAACTGTAACTCCCTGGAGCCTCTTTCATGTTTTTTTCCTTCTTTGGAAAACCCCTAATCCTAGTTATTTGCAGCCCTTTTCTTACTCTGCACCTGTTTTCTGGTTGCTGAACTTGGCTGGAGGAAAGTACCCAATCTACTGCTTGGTATCACTTTAAACTCATGAGCCCCCAAATTTAAGTGGGCCCAGCAATTCTAATTCATTCAAAGAGTTTGTGAACTCTTGCTTCACAAACATGATCTCAAACCTGCTCTGTCCTCAAACTTTTGCGACTTCTTGGTTCTTTATTCTCAGCTGATGGCCTTGATTTCTTTTACATGGTGAAAATGGAAACAATCAGAAGAGAACTTCCACATGTGGTTCCCATCTCTTCTTCCAAACCTGCTTGCATCTTTGCCTGTGTCCCCTCATCCATTCTGTCCTCTGAGGAACTGTCTATGGGTCTGTCCAAGGCACAGCCCTCCTATTGTACACTAGGTCCCAGGATCTCACATCTACTCAAGGAGATCACTCTAGCAGTTTTACTCTAGCCATTTTGGAGAGGCTCTCTCTTCCCTTTTTTTTTTTTTTTTTTTTAAGATGGAATCTTGCTCTGTCACCCAGGCTGCAGTGCAGTGGCACGATCGTGGCTCACTGCAACCTCCACCTCCCGGGTTCAAGAGATTTTCCTGCCTTAGCCTCCCGAGTAGCTGAGATTACACGTGTGCACCACCACTCCTGGCTAATTTTTGTATTTTTAATAGAGACGGAGTTTCACCATGTCGGCCAGGCTGGTCTGAAACTCCTGACCTCAAATGATCCACCTGCCTCGGCCTCCCAAAGTGCTGGGATTACAGGCATATGCGACGACGCCCAGCCGAGGCTCTCTCTTCTTCCCAATCAATTTATGTCCATCAGTATATACATATGCTTTATTTCTATATTAAAATACTTTCCCTTGATCTCAAGCTTCCCTGCAGCTACCTTTGCATTTTTCTTATCTTCTTTATAACAAAACTTCTTCAAAGTATTGTTCATACTTGTAGCATCCATTTCTGCTCTCTTACTCTCTCTTCAATAACTCTAAGTAGACTTTTATCTACACCATTCCACCAAAACAACCCTGTCAGTGTCTCCAGTGACTTCCACGTTGTCAAAGTGAATTGTCAGTTTTCAGTCCTTATCTCACTCGAAACAATTGATCACACCTCCTTGATACATTTTCTTCATTTGATTTCTGGGATATCATCCTTTCAAGTCTGAGCCCTTAAAATGTGGCCAGCTCAAATAGAGATGTCTGAGTCTTCTATCAAAACCTTCACTGACCTTATTGGGTACTTTCTCAATCTTTTTAATGGTTTCTCTTACTTGGCTTCTTAATTTTGGAGGACCCTGAGAATTCTATCCTTAGACCTGTTCTTTGTCTACACTTACTCACTAGATGACCTCATTTGGTCTAATAACTACATACTATCTAATAACTACATACTATCAGTGCTATCCCATACAAGTATAATGCAAGCCACATAGTAGATAGGTGAGTCACAGATATAATTTTGAATTTTCTAATAGCCACATTAAAAAATGAAAAGGAAACAAGTTAGATTAATTTGGTAACATATTTTATTCAGCCCAACATATTAAAAAATTAACATTTCAACATGTAATCAATGTAAAATGAATAATGAGATGTTTTTCATTATTTTTAAAATATTATTTGAATTTCAGTGTGCATTTGGCATTTATAGCACATCTCAATTTGAACTAGCCACGTTTTAAGTGTTCAGTAGCTGCATGTGGCTAGTGGCTACTATATTAGATAGCACAGACCTATATGCTGGAAATTGGCTTTTACTGAGTGAGATAGCCAATGGAAAGGTTTTTTATATACAAAGTTTTAAATTTAAAAATATATATACAGATGGGGTCTCACTATGTTGACCAGGCTGGTCTCAAACTCCTGGCCTCAAGTGATCCTCCCATCTCAGCTTCCCAAAGTGCTGGGATTTACAGGCATGAGCCACTGTGCCCAGCCCAAATGGAAAGTGTTGGGGAGGGAAATGACATGACTACTCATTTTTTTTTTTTTTTTTTTGAGATGGAGTTTCACTCTTGTTGCCCGGGCTGGAGTGCAATGGCACGATCTCGGCTCACTGCAATCTCTGCCTCCCAGATTCAAGCAATTCTTCTGCCTCAGCCTCCCAAGTAGCTGGGATTACAGGCGTGTGCCACCATGCTTGGCTAATTTTGTATTTTTTTTTTTTTTTTTTTTTTTTTTTTTTTTTTTTTCAGTAAAGACGGGGTTTCACCATGTTGGTCAGGCTGGTCTTGAACTCCTGACCTCAAGTGAGTCACCCGCCTCGGCCTCCCTGAGTTCTGGCATTACAGGCGTGAGCCAGCATGCCCAGCCAGACTACTCATTTTTAAAAGGCCATCCTGGCTGCTCCATTGAAAATAAACAATGTGGGAGTAAGGGGGCAGCAGAGAGACCAGCTAGAAGGTTAGTACAGGTCAAAGATGAAGGAGAGAGTGGGGTAGACTGGAAGAAGAGTGGTATGTTGAAGGTAGAACATGTTGAAGAATAGGATTTCCAGATGGATTGTACAGAAAGAAAGCAGTCCAAGGTGATTCCTGGATTTTTAATCTGAACCACTGGAGGAATTGAAAGA
Organism: Symphalangus syndactylus; assembly: GCF_028878055.3. Taxonomy (NCBI): domain Eukaryota; kingdom Metazoa; phylum Chordata; class Mammalia; order Primates; family Hylobatidae; genus Symphalangus; species Symphalangus syndactylus. Next base: position 28,809,079 of record NC_072428.2, on the reverse strand, counting down.
ATAGAGTTGCCTTTAGTTGAGATGGGGAGGACTGAGATCAATAAATTTTGGAGAAGGCAGAGATCAGTAGTTCAAATTTTGGATTTGTTAAGTTTGAGTTTTCCATTAAACAAACAGACGAAAACCACAAACAAACAACAACAAAAAATGAAGATAGCTTCTGATAGCGACATGTGTCATGAAGAAAAGAAAATAGCCATAGAGTGACTGAGGAGGAGTTTCTTAGACAAGCTTGTCAGTGAAAGCGTCTCTGAAGAAGGGGCATTTGAACTGAGTCCTGAATGATGAAATGAGGCCAGCCAAACAAAAATCTGGAAGAAAATCATTTTTAGTTACAGGGTACTACAAAGATAAAAGCTTGGAGGCAGGAATATCTGAGAGACAGAAAAGCAGCCAGTGTGTCTGAAGTGGGTAAGATGGAGAGGCAGATAGGGACCAGTCATACAGTGCCTTGTCAGTCACAGTGAAGGAGTTTGGATGCTATTTTATGCACCAAAGGAAGCCTTTGGGAGGTTTTAAGCTAGACGTAGCATGATCTGATTTATGTATTGCAAAGAAAACTCTGGCTCCTGGATGGCGCATGGATTTGTATTATATTAATTATTATTGCTATTATTATTACAGGAGACAAAAGTAGAAGCAAAGAGAGCAATTAGAAGCTTTTACACTAACTGGGCAATGCATTATGGTTCTTTCCACTACACAGCTCTTCTTCTCTTGCCTCTAGGTCTTTTCTTGATTTCAAGGAATTTCTGGAGGGAGACAATGTGTATTCTTAATCTCTGTGCCCTCTGACATGCCCAGCACTATGTCCTGCCCACAGCAGAAGGCTCATTACTTATGTTTGAGTGAATTATATGGCTCTTCTCATCAAGGCTGAGGAGCACGTTTTAAAAATATATATATTTGTATTTTTTGTACATAGCATATTGTCTGTCCCATAGTTAAGACTTAATGAATGTCTGTTGGAGTGGGGCAAGACCTCACTTCAGATAACCAGTTTACTGAGAGAGATCCTTGGATAGGCAGAGGCAGCAAAGAGGGTTTGGGCTTTGCTAGCGTGGAGGGTAGGAGGAAGACAGGGAAGGTGGAGCATGTTGAGAGAACAGAGGTGGATAAAGTCACCCAGCTTTGAGCAGGCCAAGGGTAGATTTGGTCTACATTTTAATTTAAGGCTGGCCTGGTTTCATTGATGGTGATATGATCCCTATGTGTGGGAATAGCTGAAATGGTTTGATCACCATGGGACCATAATCCATTACCCAAAGCCTTCATTAAGGAGATAATTCTGTTCAGCCTCACACATAGCCAGGCCTACAGGAATTTGCCATCCAGCACCAATACTGATGCTACAAGTCCCAGCAAACACAGGATGGCAGGCCAAATTCAAGCTTTCTGGCACTCCTTCTCTTCTGGCTGAGCCTGATGTCCTCAGGCCTAATCTCAGGCTGGCAGAGAGTTAAGTGCTGGGCTGAGTCTGTGCTTTGCTGCATGTGCTGGGCTTGCATTTGATTCTGTCCAAAAGAGGTCTGTGGACTAGAGGGATGACATTTGGCACCAAGAAAGTAACCCAGGTGTCTAGCTCTTTTTCAGTCCCAAAGCCTTCTTCTTTTCCCTCAAGTCTATGCAATCATTTGGAATCCATCACTCATCATCTAGAGGTCTCAGTGCCTTTAGATTAGGGATCAACACCCATAGCTGATGATCCACTGGACTACCATACTTGGCACCTGAACAGAGCCAACAGGACTGGTTACAAATTCGTTGTTAATTACTGGGTGTAATTACACTAGACCAAAAGTTGGAGGGAGACACCCTACTCTGTTGTTGTTTTATATATGAATTCTGTATAATTTTTTAAAAGCACACCATTTTTACTTTCTAATTAGGATATGGGGAATTGGGGCAGCAACCTTTGTTATTTAATCATGCTTTTTCTGGGGAGGGGAGGAGAGGAAAATATTTTCCTTTTTCTATCAACAGTTGCTCTCATTTCTGCATTAAGAGGGTGGAAACTTGGTTCCTCCCTCATCCCCTTTAGGCAAAGAGTCCCTGGCTCAGATTCATAAAGGTTGTTGATTTTGACTTTGGGTTGCCCCACTCTGTTTTTCCCCACCTTTCATGCTACCTAACACAATACATAAGTCTTCCTAGCCAACACTCCCTAAGGGTGGGGTAAGAAACACAGCCCATTAAAAAAATTTTTTTTAAAGCTTTGAGTAATCTCCTTTTTATATTCACCCAAATAAACCAGGTTGGTGGCATATTCTCCTTTGTTTTTACATCTGAGATGTACTTAAAGTTTAAATAGTGCCAGAATGAATCACATTGCTTGTGTTCTTGTACCCAGCTGCAAACCAAGCCAGGCTCAAGCCCAGAAACACAAGATTACATGCAGGCAGAGAGGGTCACTGCTGTCTTATCTACTCCTGCTCTGCTAAAAAATTGCATTTATTTATTTATTTATTTTTGAGATGGAGTCTTGCTCTGTTGCCCAGGCTGGAGTGGCAGTGGCATGATTTCAGCTCACTGCAACCTCTGCCTCCCAGGTTCAAGCAATTCTCCTGCCTCAGTCTCCCAAGTAGCTGGGACTACAGGCTCCTGCCACCACGCCCGGCTAATTTTTTTGTATTTTTAGTAAAGACGGGTTTTCACCATGTTGGCCAGGCTGGTCTGGAACTCCTGACCTCAAGTGATCCACCTGCCTCGGTCTCCCAAAGTGCTGGGATTACAGGCGTGAGCCACCACGCCCGACCAGAAAATTGCATTTATTATATACTGCCCCATCCCCATGGAGAACTCTTGGCATTCTAATATCATTGTTGCCCATCCTTTCCTTCCCATTGCGAGAGTCAACATTTCCCCTTTCCCATCCTATTCTCATTCCTACTTCCTAGCTTTACTATCTACTGTATAACCTGCTGAGCCTCAGTTTCCTCAGGAGTAAAATGGAGATAATAAGAAACACCTGCCTTGCCAACGTCACACAGCTATTGAGGATCAAATGAGATAATGGATAGGAAAGTGCTTTACTTCGACAAATGTAGGCTATTGTCAGTATCCTTTACTTACTGTTCTTCGTTAGCTAGCTACATAGTCTAGCTTACCTTGTCGTGTTTCAAATGTGGAAGGCTTGCTGTTTCTGGTAAGTTGAGGACCATTTCAAAGCCTCAAGAAAATGATTAGAAATGAACCAATGTAAGAACATTTTCTTTGCTGGGTAGTTTATCCGATTATTATGTATGTTGTTTGTCTTCTTTTCATTTGGATATAGGTTGCCTTCAGCTGCCAGTACTGTGAAATAAGAGGCAATATTATAAATCCTTCGGAGATTAAGCATTTCCATCCTAATAGCTGCTGCTCAAAATTTGATTTCCCCTTGATTTTCAATAAAAGGATAACAGAATGTTATTCATTCTAATTATAAAGCAACAGGAATTCTAGGCATTACTTTACAAATAGCTGCTTTCATGTCAGAATAATGAGTGTTGAGAGGAAGAGCTCTGAGCCCTTTACTCTGTTCTTTGTTTTCATTATTTTTATACCTGTAAGGAAGATGGACACATTGAGGGATAGAGACTCCACAGACTTGTTGTCTGAGTTGTGACAGCTTCTCATCTTCTTTTTCATTTCCACATTTAACGTATTTTCTATAGGCTTTGTAAAGAAAATAACTTAGTCTATGTTTACAATTTTCACACTGGCTTTAACTTATTTTATTTTTGGTTGATGTTCACCCTGGGTTTCTGAGGGTTTTAAGCTGTCTGCAAAAAGCTGCTATCTTTGTCTCCAAAGAATATTTAAGCCACTTTTGTAGAATCAGAATGTTAGGTGAAGCCCATCTTTACATAGGAAAAAGCAAAAGGAACTAATATTAATTGAATGTTCACTACATGCTGGGTCTCATGCCAGGCTCTTTACACATATCATTTTACATAATCCTCATGGCAACTCTATATTATATAATATGATCTACATTTTTTTCACAAGTAAAAAAATGTTTAAAGGGAGCAAGTTACATCATCAGAGTTTAAAGATACCTGTGCTATATCCCTATGAAAAATCTAATTCGCTATGTGTTCTGGTCTATGGCATTTACATTTTTGAAACATTTTATCTTTCCTAAATTGTAGTTACTTCCCCCTACCTTGACAGATAGATATTGTATTGTAAAAATACAATAGAACAAGTATCTTTTAAAAAATATGAAAACAAAATATTTCTAGTCAATTGTTGGACTTCTTTCGAAGTTCTGGGTTAATATCAGGTAGGCCTTTTACTAATGCATTTTATTTCCTTCTGTCTGCCACCAGCTGGAGCTACTGTATAAAAGCCAATCATTTCGAGTTCAAAGTATAACTCTGCAATATGAAGGTAGACTACTTTTTCTCCTAAACAATTTGAGAATAAATTGCGAGGAATTAAAGATTGAGAAATGCAGTGTCATAGATGGTTAAGTAATTGCTATTGATCACTTACTAGTTATGTGATTTGAGCAAGTTATTTTGACTGTGACTCCCAGTTTAGTTAGTTACGAAATGGTTATAACTACCAATCTTGTGGGGATCACTGTAGGGAAAATTAAATGTTAAGAAATTAGTAAGGAGCCTACCACATAGTATGTACTCCACATGTGTTCATTAGTATCATTGGCAGTTATTATTATTCATTTTGTTATCAGTATCACAGCCCCAGGGATGCTCAATTCACTGTAATTACAATTCATATTATTACTCATTATCGTGTGCCTGGCATATGGCAAGTGCCACTTGACCTCCCATTGCTCAGTGTGTGATTTTTGGGTTTCAGTGTGGTGGACTGTAGGATGGCACCCACACAAAGAGGCACTCTGCTTGGATGTCAAAGGAAAGAAACCTGTGAGGGGCATTTCTGAGGTTGATTGGGTCATTTTGAGTCAGAGCAGTATTTCTCAATAAATGTTCTGTAGGATTCTTGTCTCAATAGATCAAATAAGAATGAGAAATATACCATATATATCCCTTTTCCACTTCAGGGAGCCACAGTGCATGTAAGTATATTTAAGGCTCTGAAAAATACTGTGAGAATCAACCCTTCTTCTGTTTATACCTAATCATAAATGATTTCTCCGTTTTCTCCATGAAATTTTAAAAAGATGATATGTAATATATAAATTTAGATGAACATAGGTATTCATGATTTCATATTATAGAAAAATATGTTTAGAAATATGGCTTTTAACTCAAATTTTATGTCTTTTTTCCACTCAAATTTTATGAGAAAGACATCAGTGTTTTCCTCCTTATTAGCACCACCTTTGGAGTCATATAATTTTCTGGAGCACTTACTGGCTCACTGGTTTGAGACACAGCAGTTTCTAAATGTGTATGATTTGCCACAGTGGATTTTATTTCTAGTTTTAAGTATCCATTTGTATAATACCTGAATTAAAAAATTCATCCTAGTATATTTTTATAATTGTTATAATAAATGATCTTTAAAAGGTGTTTTTTTTTAAAAAAGAAAGCAAGTAAAATTGTGAGGTTGTAATCTCAGAAATAATTGTGAATTTTAGTTAAATTTACTGGCCTTCCATTTAATACTTTTTGTCAGGTAACCTCTACTAATTTGACACCAAAACTAGCATTTATTTGGTTGATATGTTCACCCTAAATAATACATTATTGTTAAAGCAATTTTAAGACAGCCCAGTAATACAGGCGCTGCTGTAAGAACTGGAATATATGACAATTCTTTCTTTTCTGAGGGATAATTTGAGGAAAAACCTTGTCTCATACCTATATTTACATAACCCAGTGTTGTTTGTATGTGAACGTGTATGTGTGTACTGAAATACCTGTTTACGTGCTAGAAATACCCTCGTGGTAATGGTGGCATAGTGGGTAATTGTTTTCATCAGGATTTTTCTTGAGAATAAGCTGCTAGCAAGTGCTGTATGTGACAGAAACTTTGGCCAAAAATCTGTATTTATAACTATATCAATTTCTTATATTTTCTTGTTCATTTTAACTTGCTTTTCCCTCAGAATTTAGTCAAGTCTTTAAAAAAATTATGGCAGAGTCACTCCCATCCCTGAGACACTTGGTCAGGAGCTTTACAGAAGGATAGATACTCCATTAAGGTTAGAATGGTGGTAGATTGGTGGTTAGACCACAGAAGAACCCCTAGGGGAAGGTAAAGGCCTAGGGATAAAGACATGGCCCTTTTTATTCTGTCATCCTTCTCTCCTTATAATCTCAGCACTGATGAACCATTAGAATCTCCATGGAAGGTTTTAAAAAAACACATGATGTCACCTGAGAACATTTAATTCAGAATGTCAGAGTGGACCCCAAGCATTAGTGTCTCTCAAAGTCTTCTTTAGGCTTAAAAGGGTTAAACCTTCTAGACGATCATCAGTCCTTTTGTGTCTTCCTCCTAAAAATTTGAACAGTAGTGACCTATTAGAAGTCAAGAGTTGGATCTAAACCGAGAAAGCATCTGTGCAATGTGCTCTATTTCTTTGTGTAGCTTCTCCCCACTCCCAAGTCACTCCTAATATTTCCATTATAGATTTAGACACAGAAAACCCAGATGAAGAAGCTGCATGCTCCCGATGGGATGGGATGATATTGGTAATGGGAAGTCTCATTTCTGAATTGAATTTGAGTGCTGGGAAAGCATATTGGCTAATGTTTCAGACCTTTGGTTGAATTTGTGTCTTTGACAACAAATGCTTGTGGTTGAAGTTATACAATTCTCATCTCTTTCCATTTCCCCTCACTGGGGCAAACTTCCTCTGTGTATTTTTTCCTCTGTTGGGAAAGAGCATCTGCAGCTACTTTTCTTCTCAGCCAATAGACTACCTTCTTGTGAGTTATAAAGAGGATAAAATGTGAATCAGAAGCCAAGACTAGAACCCTTCTCCTATGGACATGGTCTATTCAGGAGGCAATTATAGAGATAAAAATCAGGAACACTAGTTCAATAATAATAATAATAATAATACCTTACAAGTTAAAATACCTTTTAAAACACTTTCATATTTGTCTCTTTTCTCTTGAACATTCCAAAGAGATTGACAGGACAAATACCAATCACCTCATTTTAAGATTAAGAAACACAGATGCTGTGAAGATAAATCAGTTCCCCATGATAACGTGGACAGGGACAGAGGTTGGACTAATAACTGGTTCTTCAGTAATTACTCACCTTGAGCAGTTCTGAAGGTCATATAGTAGACCAGTGGTTCCCAAACTTGGCTGCTTACTAGAATGGCATGGGAGGATTATAAAATAACACAATTATGCCAACTTGCCTCTGGGGCTCTAATTCAATAAACCTGGGATGGGGCTCAGGGAATCTGTCATTTAAAATAATTTCTTCATAGTTGTTCTCAATTTTGACTAAACATTAGAATTACCTGGCAGGGAGGGGCTTTAGAAAATCCCACTGGAGAATCACTTGAGCCCGGGAGGTTGAGGCTGCGGTCAGCTGTGATCATGCTGCTGCACTTCAGCCTGGGTGACAGAGTGAGACTCTGTTTAAAAAAGCAACAACAACAAAAAACATTTCCCAGATTGTATTCCAGACAAATTAAGTTAGAATTTCTAGTGCTGGGACCCGGGCATCAGAGGGTTTGTAAGTATCTCCAGGTGATTCCAATGTGGAACTAAGGTTGAGAAACACTGCTGTAGACTAGAGCTTTACAAACTCTGTTTTTCAGAATTTCAGCACAGCAAGTAGGAAAAGACAAGTGTAGAATTGTCACATGTCTAGAGTAAGAAGACCAGGATTCAAGTCCTGGCTCTGCCTCTTGGGAATGTCACTTCATCTCTCTGAGTCTCAGTTTTTTATTTCATAAAATGAGGAAAATGAACAGTACGTACCTCTCAGGGAGGCCATGAGGGTTAGATGGGATAATGCAGGTGGAATAACCAAGCACCAGCTATTCCTGCTATTTTCCAAAGAACTCCATTAAAGATCGTGTGTGTGTGTGTGTGTGTGTGTGTGTGTGTGTGTGTGTGTTTCCCCCCAGATGTTCCCTTTGTGTTCAAAGTTTCCACCCTCAACCTTACACAGAGTTAGACTTGTAGGTCATGAAACAGAGCTCCAAAAGTTTCCACTAATGAAATAAGGTTTGGAAATTAAAGGAATGTCGTTAAGGCTTCTTTTTGCTGTTGCTATTGGCATGTTCAGACCTCTGAACCTTGGAGTTGTGAATCTGCCAGTTTGCTAAATGTATACTCAGAAGGGCAATTTCGTTTTCAGAATACAAGAACACTTTAGCTATTACTATTCACCCTCCCCATTGCTCCTTTCTAGCTCTTTGAGCTTCCCTGAATGTGCCCCCAAGCACCTCTTGTTTATTCCCATTCAGCAAATTAAGGAAGGTTCTAGTATGGTTTTCTTATGCAGCAAATGCTGAGTTCACTGGAACTCAGGCCTGCTGGAGAACAAATTAACCCATACTATAAACACCCACTCTCTTGCCTGACAATTTGTACTGGTTAGAACGGAATCTTCTAGTATTAGGAATGGTGGTGTGAGGATCATTTCATAACCACAAACACAGCAAAAGCAATCATGAAATTATGGATGACTCATTGTCAAAGGAACACGGATCATTTTGAGCAACCCCCTAGGTTGATCAAATGAGGAAACTTCTGCACCAAACTCACACCGTGCCATTAGTCTTCTCTGTAATTGATTGTTATTGCCAGATTTGTCTCAACCACATCAGACCTATTTTTAAACCTCTCAACAATTGCCTTCTCACTAAGTAAAATATTGTTTTTGTGAGCACCTTTCTTTTATTTCTTATGTATCTATTTGTTTCTTTCTTAAACTGGACAGTGCATTGAGGACAGAGATTATTTCTTATTTATCCTAAATAAAATAGTACCTGGTGCACAGTAGGTTCTAGTACATACATGTTAAATGTACCATAAATTGTATATTCTTTCCCAATGAAAGAGGTTGTTTCTAACAAGCTAAGGAAACTAAGATTTGCTTTGTATACTACTTTCTCTAGGGTTCCATGAACAAATAAATTTTGCCATGATATGTACACATATATATTTTAGAGAAAGAAAGGAGCGGGGAGGAAAAGGGAATGCAGAGGAGGGGAAGGGAGGAGAGAGGAACAGAAGGAAGGGTATGAGAGAGATAATACTAAGTTCTTCATACTATTTAAGGTTGTTGGGATACAAAAATGAACAAAACTGCCCAAAATACTTCCTCTCAGAGTTTCCACTCTTGCTTGTGTGTGTGTGTGTGTGTGTGTGTGTGTATGCATGTAATGAGGAAACAGACAAAAACAAAAAAGTAAGTACAATATAATAGTGTTAGATCGTGATCAATGCTATAGAGAAAAATAAGTTTGAGTAAGGGAATAGAGAGTGCTGGATGGAGTGGGCTATTGGATTTTAAAATGGGGTGGACAGGGAAGGCCTCGCTGTGAAGACGAAACTTGAGCAAAGACTTAAAGGAGGTGAGGCTGAGAGTCTTGAAGCTATTTGAGTGAAGAATATTCCAGGTGGGAGGAATAGGAAGTGTAAAGTCTCTGAGGTGAGACAGAAATTCAGGAGTTTCGAGGATGACGCAGGCAGTTGGCCTGGAGTGCAGCAGTGCAGGTTAGAGTGTAGGATAAGAGATCACGGGAGTGGCTGGACAGCTGAGTGGCGGTGTTGGGAGAGCTTTGGAGGGACCTGTTAGGTCATTGTAAAGATCAGCTTTTACTCTGACTGAGATGGGAAACCATTGAAGAATTTGATTTGATTTAAGGTTGAAAGGGTTATTTTTGCTGCCGGGATAAAAATCGTGGGTGGGAAGGTAAAGAGGGAAACAAGAAAATCAGTTAGGAAATTATGGTAATAAGACAGGTGTCTCAGACCGTGATGATAGAAGAGGAAGTAGTGTATGTGAAAGAATCTGAATAGATGTTGAAGATAGAACTAATAGAATTAACCCTCAGATTGATCATGAGTCATGGGAAAGAGTGAAAAATTGTCCCAAGTTGTTTGATCTGAATAGCTCAGTGGATGGATGGAGTTGCTAGTAATTGAGACAGGGATTCCTAAAGAAGAGGTTTTGAAGTAAAGGGGAAGATGATCTATCTGTCTCTTTCTCTAGCTATTTATCTACTTATCTATCTATGTATCTATCTAGCTGTCTACATATTTACCTGTCTGTATCTGTCTATCTATCTGTCTATCTATCTAATCAGATGTTTTATATATGAGGTATTAAAACTCAAGATGTTAGGTATCTGGCTGAAGATCTCATAGCTAACATGGGTGATGTTGAGTTTGAAGTGAAGTATTACTGTATAGACTTCAAAATCCCTAGTTTCCCTACCCTACCAGACCTTTTTCATATATCATTGTTTTTAATCTTCACAACAGCTTTTATCCACATTTTAAAATTATAAAACCTAAAGTTTAGAGAGTTTACACAACTGGCCTAAGTCATGCAGCTCGTGAAACAGCAGAGATTCAAACTTGGTTTCTGACTCCAAAATTCACATTCTTTTTTTTTTTTTCACTTTTATTTTAGGTTCAGGGGTACATGTGCAGGTTTGTTATATAGGTAAATTGCATGTCACAGGGGTTTGGTGTGTAGATTGTTTTGTCATCAAGCATAGCACCAAATAGGTAGTTTTTTATTCTTACCCTCTTCCCACTCTCTACCCTCAAGTAGGCCCCAGTGTTTGTTGTTGCCTTTTTTGTGTCTATATGTACTCAGTGTTTAGCTCCCACTTATAAGTGAGAACATGCTATTTGATTTTCTGTTCTTGTGTTAGTTTGCTTATGATAAAGGCCTCCAGCTCCATCCATATTATACTATAAAAGACATGATATTGTATTCCATGGTATATATATACCATATTTTCTTTATCCACTCTACTATTGCTGGGCATTTAGGTTTATTCTATGTCTTTGCTATTGTGAATAGTGCTGCAATGAACATACGCATGCATGTGTCTTTATGGTAGAACAATTTACATTCCTTCAGGTATATAATTAATAATGGGATTTGCTGGGTCAAGTGGTAATTGTGTTTTAAGTTCTTTGAAAAATTGCCAAACTGCTTTCCATATGGCTGAACTAATTTACATTCCCACCGGCAATGTATAAGCATTCCCTTTTCTTTACAACCTCGTCAGCATCTGTTATTTTTTGACTTTTTAATCATAGCCATTCTGACTGGGTAAGATGGTATCTCACTGTGGTTTTGAATTGCATTTCTCTAATGATTAGTGATGTTGAGCTTTTTTTCACGTGCTTGTTGACTGCATTTATGTCTTCTTTTGAAAAGTATCTATTCGTGTTCTTTGCCCACTCTGTGGGCTTTTTGTTTGTGGGGTTGTTTTTTGCTTGTAAATTTGTTTGAGTTCCTTATAGATTCTGGACTTTATTGTTGGATGCATAGTTTGTAAATATTTTCTCCCATTCTATAGGTTGTCTGTTTACTCTGTTGATAGTTTCTTTTGCTGTGCAGAAACTTTTTAGTTTAATTAGGTTCCATTTGTCAATTTTCGCTTTCGTTGGTATTGTTTTTGGCATTTTCATCATGAAATCTTTGTCTGCTCCTATGTCCAGAATGGTGTTGCCTAGGTTGTCTTCCAGGGTTTTTATAGTTTTGAGTTTTACATTTAAGTCTTTAATCCATCTTGAGTTTTTGTGTATGGTGTAAGGAAGGGGTCTAATTTCAAACTTCTGCATGTGACTAGCCAGTTATCCCAGCACCATTTACTGAATAGGGAGTCCTTTCCCTATTACTTGTTTTTGTTGATTTTGTCAAAGATCAGATAGTTCTAAGTGTGTGGCATAATTTATGGGCTCTCTGTTCCCTTCCGTTTGTCTATATGTCTGTTTTTGTATCAGTACCATGCTATTTTGGTTACTATAGGCTTGTAGTATAATTTGAAGTTACTTAGTGTGATGCTTGTTGTTTTGTTCTTTTTGCTTAGGATTGCTTTGGTTATTTGGGCCCCTTTTTGGTTCCATATCGATTTTAGAATAGTTTTTCTCATTCTGTGAAGAATGTCATTGGTAGTTTATAGGAATAGCATTGAATCTATAAATTGCTTCGGGCAGCATGGCCATTTTTATGATATTGATTCTTCCTATCCATAAGCATGGAATGTTTTCCCATTTATTTGTGTAATCTCTTATTTCTTTGAGCAGTGTTTTGTAGTTCTCCTTGTAGAGATCTTTCACCTCCCTGGTTAGCTGTATTCCTAGGTGTTTATTCTTTTTATGCCTGTTGTGAATGGAACTGCATTCTTCATTTGGCTCTCAGTTTAGATGTTCTTGGTGTATAAGAATACTACTGATTTTTGTACATTGATTTTGTATCCTGAAACTTTGCTAAAGTTGTTTATCAGATCTAGGAGCTTTTGGGCAGAGACTATGAGGTTTTCTAGGTATAGAATCATATTGTCTGCAAACAGAAATAGTTTGACTTCCTCTCTTTCTATTTGGATGCCTTTCTTTCTTTCTTTCTTTCTTTCTTTCTTTCTTTCTTTCTTTCTTTCTTTCCTTCCTTCCTTCCTTCCTTCCTTCCTTTCTTTCTTTTTCATTTTTTCATTTTCTTTCTTTTTCTTTTTCTTTCTTTCTTTGTTTCACTCTTGTTGCCCAGGCTGAAGTGCAATGGTGCAATCTTGGCTCACTGTAGCCCCCACCTCCCAGCTACAAGCGATTCTCCTGCCTCAGCCTCCCAAGTAGCTGAGATTACAGGCATGTACCACCAGGCCCAGCTAATTTTGTATTTTTAGTAGGGATTGGGTTTCACCATGTCGGTCAGTCTGGTCTCGAGCTCCTGACCTCAAGTGATCCACCCATCTTGGCCTCCCAAAGTGTTGGGATTACAGTTGTGAGCCACTGCGCCTGACCTGGATTCCTTTTATTTCCTTCTGTTGCCTGATTGTTCTGGTTAGCACTTCCACTACTATGTTGAATAGGAGTGATGAGAGAGGGCATCCTTGTCTTGTTCCAATTTTCAGGGGGTATGCTTCCAGCTTTTGCCTATTCAGTGTGATATTGGCTTGGATTTTTCATAGCTGACTCTTAGTATTTTTACGTATGTTCCTCTAATGCTTAATTTGTTGAGGGATTTTAACATGAAGAGATGTTGAATTTTATTGAAAGCCTTTTCTGTTATTTATTGAGATGATCATGTGGTTTCTGTTTTTAGTTCCATTTATATAGTGGATCACATTTATTGATTTGCATATGTTGAACCAACCTGGCATCCCAGAGATAAGGCCTACTTGATTGTGGTGGATTAGCTTTTTGATGTGTTGCTGGGTTTGCTTTGCCACTATTTTGTTGAGGATTTTTGCATCTATGCCCATTAAGGATATTGGCCTAAAGTTTTCCTTTTAATTGTGTCTCTGCCAGGTTTGGGTATCAGGATGATACTGACCTCACTTAGAGAGGAGTCCGTCCTCCTCAATTTTTTGGAATAGTTTCAGTAGGAATGGTACCATCTCTTCTTCATACATCTGGTAGAATTTGGCTGTGAATCTGTCTGGTCCTGGGCTTTTTCTGGTTGGTTGGCTTTCTTTCTGTGAAACTATCCTCCCTATTATTTATGCCTTGCAAAAAGGTGGTAAAGATTAAATGTATGTAACACACCCAGCATATACAACGTCTGGTGCATAGTATATTTAATTTAAATGATAGCTATTACAGATTAATATAGATCTCATTTGTGTATATTGTGCTTCTACCTAAGGTAACTATAAATTCATTAAGATATGGGACTTAAAATAATTATCTAGTAGCCTCAAGGACATCAGAAATATTTATTATTTATTGAGTAGGTACAACTACTATATTTCCATAATAATTAGAAATAATAACTTTTTTAAAAACAAAGATGATAGCAGCCACAAAAAACATTTATTGAGTGAATCACGTTGGGTACAAATAAGTATATTGTAAAAAGTATAACATCAATACACCCACAATCTTTATCAGTATTTCCTAGTAGAAGAAACATGGAAGTAGGAACAGGTAGGACTAAAGAATGCTAGTGTACACGGGGCCATCAGATGCATTTTAGTAGAAGAGATCTAGAGCCTTGTGAAAGAGCTTCCCACCCTGTAGAGAATGTGTTGCCTGTTCTTTGCTTTCTGAAAACTCTTGCCTATTATCACTCTGTGATTAATTCTGCACTAGGCTGTCTAGAGCTTTCACATTTGGAATCATTTTGTCCCCATCTCTCAAATAAGTTGATGGGTTCATTATGTCACAAATATCTTATCTTACATGCAAATGTAAATCTGTTACACCCTTAACTCCCAGGTCTGAGTATTTTTTCTACCACACAAAGTTTTTTGCAAAAATTTAAAAAATTGATAGCATTAAATGGTTACCTGAGAAAAGAATAAAGTCCTCAAATCCTTCACTTTAAACAACTAGAAAAATAAAACTAAAATAAACCCAAACAGGCAGATGGAAGAATATAACAAAGACGAGCAGAGAGCAATGAAATTAAAACCAGAAAAACAATAGAAAAAAATAAATAAAAACAAAAGCTGATTTTTTGACATTAATGACATTAGCAAAACTGACCAAAAAAAGAGATAAGCCATGAATTATTAATATCAAGAATGAAAGAGGGGGTATCATTACAGATCCAATAAACACTAAACAGATAATGAAGGAATACTAAGAATAACTCTGTAGACATAGATTTGAAAACCTAGATGAAATTAAATTAAAATTATATTAGTGAAACTTAACTTTCAGTTAAAAGTTTCCAAGAAAGCAACCTTCTAGCTCCGATGGTTGCACTGGCAAATTCTACCAATTATTTGTGGAAAGTTAATACCAATTCCATACAATCTCTTCCAGAAATAAGAAGAGATGAGAACACTCTCAATTTATGAGGCCAGCATTACCCTGATGCAAAAGACAGCATAAGAAAAATAATCTTTTAAACACAACCAAATACACCTCATTAACATAAATGTAAGAATCTTCAGTAAAATATTAACCAACTGAATTCTTAAACATATAAAATCAATAATAATACACCATGACCAAGTAGAGATTGTAGTGGGAATATAAGACTGGTTCAATACTGGAAAATTTTTCATTGTAGTACACCATATTAACAGTCTAAAGAAGAAAAATCACATGATCATATCAATTGTTGCAGGAAAAGTATTTGACAAAATTCAACATTCATTCATGATAAAGACTCTCTGCAAATTAGAAATAGAAACTTTCTCAACCTGATAAAAGGCATACACAAAAGCTAACATTATACTTAATGGTGAAAGACTGAATGCTTTTTCCCTCAATTTAGGAATAAGGCAAGGATATTGATACTTTTTGTCTCTGTGTCCCCACCTAAATCTCACCTTGAATTGTAGTTCCCATAATCCCCATGTGTCATGGGAGGGACCCAGTGGGAGGTAATTTAATCATGGAGGCGTTTACCCTCATGTTCTAGTGATAGTGAGTGAGTTCTCATGAGATCTGATGGTTTTATATGGCGATTTTTTCCCTTTTGCTCAGCACTTCTCCTTCCTGCCATCGTGTGAAGAAGGATGCTTCCCCTTCTGCCATGATTGTAAGTTTCCTGAGGCCTCCTCAGCCCTGCAGAACTGTGAGTCAATTAAACTTCTTTCCTTTATAAATTACTCAGTCTTGGGTATGTTTTTATTAGCAGCCTGAGAACGGACTAATACAGATATCTACTCCCATCATTCAACAAACATTTTACTGGGTGCCCTATCCAGTTAATAAAGTTAGGAAATTAAATAAAAGGCAAGCAGATTTTCAGATGATATGATTGTCTATGCTGCAAATTTCAAGGAATTCATAAGCAAATTCCAAGTACTAAAAAGTGAGTTTAATGAGATTACAGGGTACAAGGTTCAACACAAAAGAATCAGGCCACTCCCAGCACTTTGGGAGGCCGAGGCCTGTGGATCACGAGGTCAGGAGATCGAGATCATCCTGGCTAACACAGTGAAACCCCGTCTCTACTAAAAATACAAAAAAATTAGCAGGGCATGGTGGCGGGCACCTGTAGTCCCAGGTACTCAGGAGGCTGAGGCAGGAGAATGGCGTGAACCCCGGGGGGCGAAGCCTGCAGTGAGCCGAGATCGTGCCACTGCACTCCAGCCTGGGTGAAAGAGCGAGACTCTGTCTCAAAAAAAAAACAAACAAACAAACAAACAAAAAAAAACCACACACACACACACACAAGAGTCAAGTGTATTTCTTTATACTAGCAATGAATAATTGGCAACTAAACATTTTTTAAAAATTTACATTAGCTCCAAAAAATGAAACACATAGGTATAAGTGAAACAAAGCGAAAACAGGGTCTGTATGCTGAAAATTACAAAAACTTAGTGAAATAAAGCAAAAAAGACCTAAATAAATGGAGAGATATACTATTGTATGGATTGAAAGAAGTAACATAGAAAAAATGTAACTCAGTTGGGCACGGTGGCTCATGCCTGTAATCCCAGCACTTTGGGAGGCCGAGTTGGATGGATCACCTGAGGTCGGGAGTTGAAGACCACCCTGACCAACATGGAGAAACCCTGTCTCTACTAAAAATACAAAATTAGCCGGGCATGGTGGCTCATGCCTGTAATCCCAGCTAGGGAGGCTGAGGCAAGGAGAATCACTTGAACCTGGGAGGCAGAGGTTGCAGAGGGCTGAGATTGCACCATTTCACTCCAGCCTGGACAACAAGAGCGAAACTTGGTCTCAAAAAAAAAAGAAAGAAAAGAAAAGATGTAACTCTGCCAAAATTGATCTATAGATTTAATGCAATTCCAAGCAAACCTCAGGAGTATTTTTACAGCATTTTTAGATTTTTACAGTATTTTACTATTTTTACAGTATTTTTAGAATCAGACAAGCTGATTCTAAAATTTATTTATTTATTTATTTATTTATTTATTTTTTTTTTATTATACTTTAGGGTTTTAGGGTACATGTGCACAATGTGCAGGTTTGTTACATATGTATCCATGTGCCATGTTGATTTCCTGCACCCATTAACTCGTCATTTAGCATTAGGTGTATCTCCTAATGCTGTCCCTCCCCCCTCCCCCCACCCCACAACAGTCCCCGGAGTGTGATGTTCCCCTTCCTGTGTCCATGAGTTCTCATTGTTCAATTCCCACCTATGAGTGAGAACATGCGGTGTTTGGTTTTTTGTCCTTGCGATAGTTTACTGAGAATGATGTTTTCCAGTTTCATCCATGTCCCTACAAAGGACACGAACTCATCATTTTTTATGGCTGCATAGTATTCCATGGTGTATATGTGCCACATTTTCTTAATCCAGTCTATCGTTGTTGGACATTTGGGTTGGTTCCAACTCTTTGCTATTGTGAATAGTGCCGCAATAAACATACGTATGCATGTGTCTTTATAGCAGCATGATTTATAGTCCTTTGGGTATATACCCAGTAATGGGATGGCTGGGTCAAATGGTATTTCTAGTTCTAGATCCCTGAGGAATCGCCACACTGACTTCCACAATGGTTGAACTAGTTTACAGTCCCACCAACAGTGTAAAAGTGTTCCTATTTCTCCACATCCTCTCCAGCACCTGTTGTTTCCTGACTTTTTAATGATGGCCATTCTAACTGGTGTGAGATGGTATCTCACTGTGGTTTTGATTTGCATTTCTCTGATGGCCAGTGATGAGGAGCATTTCTTCATGTATTTTTTGGCTGCATAAATGTCTTCTTTTGAGAAGTGTCTGTTCATGTCCTTTGCCCACTTTTTGATGGGGTTGTTTGTTTTTTTCTTGTAAATTTGTTTGAGTTCATTGTAGATTCTGGATATTAGCCCTTTGTCAGATGAGTAGGTTGCAAAAATTTTCTCCCATTGTGTAGGTTGCCTGTTCACTCTGATGGTAGTTTATTTTGCTGTGCAGAAGCTCTTTAGTTTAATGAGATCCCATTTGTCAATTTTGGCTTTTGTTGCCATTGCTTTTGGTGTTTTAGACATGAAGTCCTTGCCCACGCCTATATCCTGAATGGTATTGCCTAGGTTTTCTTGTAGGATTTTAATGGTTTTAGGTCTAACATATAAGTCTTTAATCCATCTTGAATTAATTTTTGTATAAGGTGTAAGGAAGGGATCCAGTTGCAGCTTTCTACATATGGCTAGCCAGTTTTCCCAGCACCATTTATTAAATAGGGAATCCTTTCCCGATTTCTTGTTTTTGTCAGGTTTGTCAAAGATCAGATAGTTGTAGATATGCGGCATCATTTCTGAGGGCTCTGTTCTGTTCCATTGATCTATGTCTCTGTTGTGGTACCAGTACCATGCTGTTTTGGTTACTGTAGCCTTGTAGTATAGTTTAAAGTCAGGTAGCGTGATGCCTCCAGCTTTGTTCTTTTGGCTTAGGATTGACTTGGCGATGCGGGCTCTTTTTTGGTTCCATATGAACTTTAAAGTAGTTTTTTCCAATTCTGTGAAGAAAGTCATTGGTAGCTTGATGGGGATGGCATTGAATCTATAAATTACCTTGGGCAGTATGGCCATTTTCACGATATTGATTCTTCCAACCCATGAGCATGGAATGTTCTTCCATTTGTTTGTATCCTCTTTTATTTCATTGAGCAGTGGTTTGTAGTTCTCCTTGAAGAGGTCCTTCACATCCCTTGTAAGTTGGATTCCTAGGTATTTTATTCTCTTTGAAGCAATTGTGAATGGGAGTTCACTCATGATTTGGCTCTCTGTTTGTCTGTTATTGGTGTACAAGAATGCTTGTGATTTTTGTACATTAATTTTGTATCCTGAGACTTTACTGAAGTTGCTAATCAGCTTAAGGAGATTTTGGGCTGAGACAATGGGGTTTTCTAGATATACAATCATGTCATCTGCAAACAGGGACAATTTGACTTCCTCTTTTCCTAATTGAATACCCTTTATTTCCTTCTCCTGCCTGATTGCTCTGGCCAGAACTTCCAGCACTATGTTGAATAGGAGTGGTGAGAGAGGGTATCCCTGTCTTGTGCCAGTTTTCAAAGGGAATGCTTCCAGTTTTTGCCCATTCAGTATGATATTGGCTGTGGGTTTGTCGTAGATAGCTCTTATTATTTTGAGATACGTCCCATCAATACCTAATTTATTGAGAGTTTTTAGCATGAAGGTTGTTGAATTTTGTCAAAGGCCTTTTCTGCATCTATTGAGATAATCATGTGGTTTTTGTCTTTGGTTCTGTTTATATGCTGGATTACATTTATTGATTTGTGTATGTTGAACCAGCCTTGCATCCCAGGGATGAAGCCCACTTGATTATGGTGGATAAGCTTTTTGATGTGCTGCTGGATTTGGTTTGCCAGTATTTTATTGAGGATTTTTGCATCAATGTTCATCAAGGATATTGGTCTGAAATTCTCTTTTTTGGTTATGTCTCTGCCAGGCTTTGGTATCAGGACGATGCTGGCTTCGTAAAATGTGTTAGGGAGGATTCCCTCTTTTTCTATCGATTGGAATAGTTTCAGAAGGAATGGTACCAGTTCGTCCTTGTACCTCTGGTAGAATTCAGCTGTGAATCCATCAGGTCCTGGACTCTTTTTGGTTGGTAAGCTATTGATTGTTGCCACAATTTCAGAACCTGTTATTGGTCTATTCAGAGATTCAACTTCTTCCTGATTTAGTCTTGGGAGGGTGTATTTGTCGAGGAATTTATCCATTTCTTCTAGATTTTCTAGTATATTTGCATAGAGGTGTTTGTAGTATTCTCTGATGGTGGATTGTATTTCTGTGGGATCGGTGGTGATATCCCCTTTTTTATTTTTTATTGCATCTATTTGATTCTTCTCTCTTTTCTTCTTTATTAGTCTTGCTAGCGGTCCATCAATTTTGTTGATCTTTTCAAAAAACCAGCTCCTGGATTCATTAATTTTTTGAAGGGTTTTTTGTGTCTCTATTTCCTTCAGTTCTGCTCTGATTTTAGTTATTTCTAGCCTTCTGCTAGCTTTTGAATGTGTTTGCTCTTGCTTTCCTAGTTCTTTTAATTGTGATGTTAGGGTGTCAATTTTGGATCTTTCCTGCTTTCTCTTGTGGGCATTTAGTGCTATAAATTTCCCTCTATACACTGCTTTGAACATGTCCCAGAGATTCTGGTATGTTGTGTCTTTGTTCTCGTTGGTTTCAAAGAACATCTTTATTTCTGCCTTCATTTCATTATGTACCCAGTAGTCATTCAGGAGCAGGTTGTTCAGTTTCCATGTAGTTGAGTGGTTTTGAGTGAGTTTCTTAATCCTGAGTTCTAGTTTGATTGCACTGTGGTCTGAGAGACAGTTTGTTATAATTTTTGTTCTTTTACATTTGCTGAGGAGAGCTTTACTTCCAACTATGTGGTCAATTTTGGAATAGGTGTGGTGTGGTGCTGAAAAAAATGTATATTCTGTTGACTTGGGGTGGAGAGTTCTGTAGATGTCTATTAGGTCCACTTTATGTAGAGCTGAGTTCAATTCCTGGATGTCCTTGTTAACTTTCTGTCTCGTTGATCTGTCTAATGTTGACAGTGGGGTGTTAAAATCTCCCATTATTATTGTGTGGGAGTTTAAGTCCCTTTGTAGGTCACTGAGGACTTGCTTTATGAATCTGGGTGCTCCTGTGTTGGGTGCATATATATTTAGGATAGTTAGCTCTTCTTGTTGAATTGATCCCTTTACCATTATGTAATGGCCTTCTTTGTCTCTTTTGATCTTTGTTGGTTTAAAGTCTATTTTATCAGAGACTAGGATTGCAACCCCTGCCTTTTTTTGTTTTCCAGTTGCTTGATAGATCTTCCTCCATCCCTTTATTTTGAGTCTATGTGTGTCTCTGCACGTGAGATGGGTTTCCTGAATACAGCACACTGATGGGTCCTGACTCCTTATCCAGTTTGCCAGTCTGTGTCTTTTGATTGGAGCATTTAGCCCATTTACATTAAACGTTAATATTGTTATGTGTGAATCTGATCCTGTCATTATGATGTTAGTTGGTTATTTTGCTCGTTAGTTGCTATAGTTTCTTCCTAGCCTCGATGGTCTTTACAATTTGGCGTGTTTTTGCAGTGGCTGGTACCGGTTGTTCCTTTCCATGTTTAGTGCTTCCTTCAGGAGCTCTTTTAGGGCAGGCCTGGTGGTGACAAAATCACTCAGCGTTTGCTTGCCTGTAAAGTATTTTATTTCTCCTTCACTTAATGAAGCTTAGTTTGGCGGGATAGGAAATTCTGGGTTGAAAATTCTTTTCTTTAAGAATGTTGAATATTGCCCCCCACTCTCTTCTGGCTTGTAGAGTTTCTGCCAAGAGATCAGCTGTTAGTCTGATGGGCTTCCCTTTGTGGGTAACCCGACCTTTCTCTCTGGCTGCCCTTAACATTTTTTCCTTCATTTCAACTTTGGTGAATCTGACAATTATGTGTCTTGGAGTTGCTCTTCTCGAGGAGTATCTTTGTGGTGTTCTCTGTATTTCCTGAATCTGAATGCTGGCCTGCTTTGCTAGATTGGGGAAGTTCTCCTGGATAATATCTTGCAGAGTGTTTTCCAACTTGGTTCCATTCTCCCCATCATTTTCAGGTACACCAGTCAGACGTAGGTTTGGTCTTTTCACATAGTCCCAAATTTCTTGGAGGCTTTGTTCATTTCTTTTTATTCTTTTTTCTCTAAACTTCCCTTCTCTCTTCATTTCATTCATTTCATCTTCCATCAGCGATACCCTTTCTTCCAGTTGATCGCATCTGCTACTGAGGCTTCTGCAATCTTCGCGTAGTTCTCGAAACTTGGCTTTCAGCTCCATCAGCTCCTTTAAGACCTTCTCTCCATTGGTTATTCTAGTTATCCATTCTTCTAATTTTTTTCAAAGTTTTTAACTTCTTTGCTATTGTTTTGAATTTCCTACCGTAGCTCAGAGTAGTTTGATCGTCTGAAGCCTTCTTCTCTCAACTCGTCAAAGTCATCCTCCATCCAGCTTTGTTCCGTTGCTGGTGAGGAACTGCGTTCCTTTGGAGGAGGAGAGGTGCTCTGTTTTTTAGAGTTTCCAGTTTTTCCCCCATTTTTGTGGTTTTATCTACTTTTTGTCTTTGATGATGGTGATGTACAGATGGGTTTTTGGTGTGGATGTCCTTTCTGTTTGTTAGTTTTCCTTCTACCAGACAGGACCCTCAGCTGCAGGTCTGTTGGAGTTTACTAGAGGTCCACTCCAGACCCTGTTTGGCTGGGTGTCAGCAGCGGTGGCTGCAGAACAGCGGATTTTCGTGAGACCACAAATTCAGCTGTCTGATAGTTCCTCTGGAAGTTTTGTCTCAGAGGAGTACCCGGCTGAATGAGGTGTCAGTCTGTCCCTACTAGGGGGGTGCCTCCCAGTTAGGCTGCTCAGGGGTAAGGGACCCACTTTAGGAGGCAGTCTGTCCGTTCTCAGATCTCCAGCTGCGTGCTGGGCTACTCTCTTCAAAGCTGTCAGTCAGACAGGGACATTTAAGTCTGTGGAGGTTCTTGCTGAGTTTTTGTTTGTCTGTGCCCTGCCCCCAGAGGTGGAGCCTACAGAGGCAGGCAGGCCTCCTTGAGCTGTGGTGGGCTCCACCCAGTTCGAGCTTCCTGGCTGCTTTGTTTACCTAAGCAAGCCTGGGCAATGGCGGGCACCCCTCCCCCAGCCTCGCTGCCGCCTTGCAGCTTGATCTCAGACTGCTGTGCTAGCAATCAGCGAGACTCTGTGGGCATAGGACCCTCCGAGCCAGGTGCGGGACACAATCTCCTAGTGTGCCGTTTTCTGGGCCCGTTGGAAAAGCGCAGTATTAGCATGAGACTGACCCGATATTCCAGGTGCCGTCTGTTTCCCCTTTCTTTGACTAGGAAAGGGAACTCCCTGACCCCTTGCGCTTCCCGAGTGAGGCAATGCCTCACCCTGCTTCGGCTCGTGCACAGTGCGCTTCACCGACTGTCCTGTACCCACTGTTAGGCACTCCCTAGTGAGATGAAACCGGTACCTCAAGCAGAAATGCAGAAATCATCCGTCTTCTGTTTCGCTGGGGCTGGGAGCTGCAGACCGGAGCTGTTCCTGTTCGGCCATCTTGGCTCCACCCCGATTCTAAAATTTATATGGAAAGTCAAGGGAACTGTAATAACCACAACAATTTTGAAACAGACTAGTAAATTTGGAGAAATCACACTATCAGATTTTAAGATTTAATATAAAGCTGTAGCAGTCAATTCAGTGTGATATTGGCAAAAGGATAGACACATAGATCAATGGAACAGAGAAGCCAGAAACAGATCCACACAAATATATTCTAGTTATTTTTCATACAGTTGCAAAAGCAATTTCATAAAGGAATGATAGCCATTCAACAAATGGTGTTGGAACAGCCAGCCAACCGTGTGCAAAAAAATGAACCTTCATCTTAATTTCAAATCTTACATAAGAATTAACGAAAAGATTTACATGTAAAATACATAATTATAAAAATTTAAAGGAAAAAATTTAGGAGAAAAACTGGTCAGAGTTAGACAAAGAGTTATTAGACATGATACCAAGAGCACAATCATGAAAGAAAAGATTTATGTATTGGATTTCAACAAAATGAAAAACTTTTGCTCTATCAAAGACACTGTATAAGAATGAAAAGACAGGCTACAGACTGGGATAAAATATTTGCAAATCACATATCCAATAAAGGACTTGTATCTGGAACACAAAAAAACTCTCATAACCCAACCATAAGAAAATCAACTACCCACATTAAAGAAAGTACTGCGTTCATCAACTAGAAGTCTCAACATAGTAAAGATTTAGTTCTCCTCAAATTGATTCATAGATTCAACTCAATTCAAATCAAAATCCCAACAGGACTTTTTGTAGGTATATAAAGCTGATTC
Source organism: Symphalangus syndactylus (assembly GCF_028878055.3). Classification (NCBI taxonomy): domain Eukaryota; kingdom Metazoa; phylum Chordata; class Mammalia; order Primates; family Hylobatidae; genus Symphalangus; species Symphalangus syndactylus. Next base: position 28,785,231 of record NC_072428.2, on the reverse strand, counting down.
TGGAATTTATATGAAAAGACCGTATAGCATAGGGACAATAGTTAAAAATACTGTATTGTATACTTGCAATCTGCTAAGAAGATAGATCTTAAATCTCCTCACTATACACGTACACAAATAGTAACTGTAGAGGTAATAGATGTGTTCATTATGGGGAATGTAATTATTTCACAATGTATACATATATCAAAACATCAAGTTGTATACCTTAAATATGTGCTATTTTTTCATGTCAGTGATAGTTCAATAAAACTGTTGAAAAGTAGAAAATAAAAATAAGTTATGTGAAAAGTAAGTTATGTGAAATAAGTTATGTGAAAGACAAAGGAACTAACACATGACAAACAATTTGGGCAAAAGGAATGCAAGTAAGCAAATTAACAAATGTTAATTTGCTATTCAGAAAATGAAAGTTAAAACCAGCATGAGATACCATGGCACATCTATTAGAATAGCTGAAATAAAAAAATATTGACAAGGGCTGGTAGGGATGTGGAGCAACTGGAACTTGTATACATTGCTGGTAGCAAAACGAAAAACAGCTACTCTGGATAACAGTTTGGCAGTCTCTTGTAAAACTAAACAAACACTTTCCATATGACCCAGCAATCCCATTTCTAGGTACTTGCCTTAAATAAATGAAAATATGTTCACACGAAAACCTGTACATGAATGTTTATAGCAGCTGTATTCATAATCACCCAAAATGGAAATACCTAAATGTCCTTCAACAAGTGAATGTATAAAGAATCTCTGTTACCTTTATCCAACGGAATACTACTCAGCAATAAAAGGAACAAACTATTCGTTTACAAACAACTTGGATGAATCTGAAAGGTATTATAGTAGTTGGAAGAAGCCAGTTTCATGAGGTTGCATATGTATAATTAATTCCATTCATATGCCATTTTCTAAAAGACAGAACTGTAATGACAGGGAAAAGATCAGTCATTTCCAGGGATTAGGAATAGAGAGAGGATATGACTACAAAAGGGATAACAAGAGAATTTGTCTTTTGGTTATATGGAACTCTTCTGTATCATTATTGTGGAGGTAGTTACAGAAACCTATATATGTGTTAAACTCTAAAATTGGACACAAAAACATCAGTTACGTTGTACGGTAATCTAAAAATAAAATATTTACTTGAACTTTTGGTTCTGAAGAACTTGATTTGTATCTTAAAATCAGACTTTCCAAAATTTGGTTTCATTTGCTCCCTGGGTTGTCTGTATTCGTCTATCACCAGCAGAGAGACAGAGAGAGAAAGAGGGAGAAAGAATGTTGATTAGTTTATATACTTATATACACTAATGAAGTTGGAAAAACTTTTGGGTGAAATATGATTTTGTGGGATGATTTATGCATGAAGGTATATGTAGAATATTTCTGGTAGAGATATTTGTTATAGATGTATCTAAAATTCAGGTAAGGGTGGGGAATTTTATTTAGAAAACAAGAGATGTAGATGTAGATGAAAGAGAATACATAGGGCGAGAAAAAAAAACTGAGAATAGAACTCAAGGATACTAATATTTGAGGGAAAATGAGAAAAGGAACTCATAAAGGAACTCATGAGTGTAGGAGGAGAAACAGGGCATTGAAGAAAAGAAAAAGGCCATGGAGGCTATAATAGTTCATTCTTACACTGCTATGAAGAACTACCCGAGACTGGGTAAAGTATAAAGGAAAGAGGTTTAATTGACTCACAGTTCCACAGGGCTGGGGAGGCCTCAGGAAACTTACAATCACAGCAGAAAAGGAAGCAAACACATCCTTCTACACATGGCAGCAGGAAGGAGAAGAATGAGAATCAAGCAATGGGGGATACCCTTATAAAACCATCAGATCTCCTGAGAACTTACTTTCAGGAGAATACCATGGGGAAGCTGCCCCCATGACTCAATTACCTCCCACCGAGCCCCTCCCACCAGACGTGGGGATTATAGGAACTATAATTCAAGATGAGATTTGGATGGGGACACATATCAGAGGCCAAGAAAGTTGGGAAAGAAGAGGCAGCACTCTCCAATGGCATGAAGTTGAGTAAGATGAGGTTTGAAAAGTCCTCAGTGTGTTTGTCCAATAGAACAGCAGTTCTCAACCTTTTTGGCACCAAGGACTGGTTTCGTGGAATACAATTTTTTCATGGAGGTGAGGGGATGGGATGGTTTGGAGATGAAACTGTTCCACCTCAGATCATCAGGCATTATTTAGATTCTCAGAAGGAGTGGACAACCTAGATCTCCCACATGTACATTTCACAATAGAGTTCACGGTCCTATGAGAATCTAATGCCCAGCTGATCTGACAGGAGGCAGAGCTCAGGCAGTAATGCTCGCTGGCCCACTGCTCACCTCATGCTGTGCATCCCGATTTTTAACAGGCCATGGACCAGTACCTGTCAGTGTCGCAGTGGTTGGGGACCCCTGCTCTAGAAGGTCATCGGTAATGTTGCAAAAGCACTTTTAGGGTTGATGTGGGGGCAAGAATCTTAGGGACATAGCTTTAGAAATACATGAGAGGTAAGGAAGTGCCCTCATAAAGCTTTGGCTTACCTGTATTTGGATTCTTGAATAAAGTTTTGGTGGGAAGATTACTCTTATGTCAAATCATTAGGCCAAGCTAAGTAAGAATTTTAGTGAAATTTTGCATTTCTGGCAAAACTTAAAGCCAAGTAATAGTGGCCTGTACTTAAGCTTTAGACATAATCTTTTTTTTTTTTTGGTAGTACTCAAAATTAGTAAGTCAGTTCAACACTGGCTGAGCACCTACAGTGTTGCAGATGGTGAAAGGTATACAAACATGTACAAGAAATAAGAACTGAATTTATTTAACCTAACCTCCTCATTTTAAAGATAAAGAAGCTGAGACTCAGGAAGGAAATAACTTGGCCAAGGACATGCTTAATCTGCTTCCCTCCTCTTCCATTGCTATATTTTGCTAGTTCCCCAATTTTTCCCTTTACATAAGCTACTCTCCACCACAAATATAGTACACATGCAGAAGATACTTATAACTACATGGCTGGTCCATTTCTAAATGTATTCATGCAGTTTGTTGATTCAGATTTTTTTTTTTTTTTTTTTTTTTTGAGACAGAGTCTCACTCTGTCACCCAGGCTGGAGTGCAGTGGTAAGATCTCGGCTCACTGAAACCTCTGCTTCCCGGATTCAAGTGATCCTGGTGCCTCAGCCTCCTGAGTAGCTGGGATTACAGGCATGTGCCACCATGCCCAGCTAGTTTTTGCATTTATAGTAGAGATGGGGTTTCACCATGTTGGCCAGGCTGGTCTCGAACTCCTGACCTCAAGTGATCTGCCCACCTCAGCTTCCCAAAGTGTTGGGATTACAGGTGTGAGCCACCGCACCTGGCCTTGAATCAGATATTTATAAGAAAAGAGAAAATACCTACCTAGGCAGTAGCTGGCAACAAATTCAGTGTGTGGAGGGTATGATTGCAAATGGTTGCGTAAAGGAAGAAGAGGTATTAGGAAATAGATTGCCTTTTGAAAACAAAACAAGACCTTTGGCAGGAAAATATTGGGGTAGATAGGTGCATATTAACAGATATTTGACTCTCTCCCTACCTGGGGATTATTCTTCTAGAATTCTTTTCTAAAACTCTAAAGGATTCTTGGTTTGCTCTAATGAGACAGGCAGTTTTCTTTACCATAATTCCAGTTAGTGCTTTGAGGGAACATGGAGTAGGACAATATGGCTGGAGTTTGCCTCCAAGATAAATTGGAGAGGAAGAGTGGATGGCCTTTAAAGCAAGACTAAGTTTAGAAGCACAGTGAATAAGCATGTTCATGCTCGGGTTCGGTGGGTGGATGTCTGCTTGAGTTCATTCAGTTACTTATGGAGTGTGTAACCTTAAAAAAGTATCTTGACCTCTTTAAGACTCAGTTTCCCCCTCTGTAAAATGGGTCTTTGTGAGTACAAAAGATATATGATGTACCTAGTGCAGTGCCAGACTTTTTAAACAAAATACTTCATATTAGATTTTAATTTTATGATTAATTAGAAATGTGGTTCTATTCTTTAGGAAATGGCCAGAGACACTGCAAGCCAACATTTTCAGACAGAAATAGTTCCTGTCTTTTGTAAATTGATCTTTAGGTGGCTTCAGCTGGCATGACTAGGCCCCTCGATGGGAATTGCAGAGATATTTAGAGTTGAATGCAAAGCCTGAGCTCAAATGGGATAAATGATGAAGCACTATTAAAGATATAAATGGATAGGCACACTACACCAGGGGGCTGGTGGGTGGGAGTGGAGTCATTATTTGTCATGTGGCATCAATGTACACAGCTGACTGTGTCTGTGTGAGGAGAGGAGATGGCAGTTACTGTTGCAAAAGGGACCTGGAAACAGAGAGCAGCATGAGCAAACTGCTGATCAGGTTTCTTTAGGAGGATGAGGGGATTATAATGTTCTGAGAGATTACTGAAGCTTAGAAAGAGGAAGTAGTAGAATCACATCTTCCTGCCCCTGGGAATTTATGCTGCTGGATACCATGTTTCCAGTGCTTCTTATTTTATCCATTCCTTTAAAAAGTTATTCTAAAATAAAGATGAAATCATAGATGAAAAAATGTCTAACTTGTTTGTTTATTGTAGATTTACTCCTGGATTCCAAAGTAAAGAGGCAATGGCACAGGGGGTGCTGTTTATACTCCTTTCATCAACCATTGCTGCAACTTAGATATTTCGTATACTTATGCCTATACACAGATACGTATGGGTGAAAGATATTCTATAAAATTCATTTATGAGGACTCGCAGTTGCACCTCTCAGAAAAATTTCTGCTCTAGTCATTAAAAAAATTTTTTTATGGGCTTGTAATTCAGTTATCTCTTCCCTGGAAGTAAAATTCCAGGGTAGACCAGAAAACTCACTAACAAGCCCCAGTGGTCTTAAACCCCGGCTGCATGCAAAATCAACTGTAAACTTAAAAAAAAAAAAACAAAAACAAAAACAAAAAAAGTCTGTGCCTGGCCTGGGTCTCATTCCAGAGCATTTAAGTTAGACTCTCTAGAAGTAATTGTCTTCAGTTTACGCTATAAAAATTTAAGATTTTAAAAACCAGGCCGGGCACGGTGGCTCATGCCTGTAATCCCAGCACTTTGGGAGGCCGAGGTGAGCAGATCACTTTAGGTCAGGAGTTCGAGACCAGCCTGGCCAACATGGTGAAACACCATCTCTACTAAAAATACAAAAATCAGCCAGGTGTGGTGGTGCATGCCTGTAATCCCAGCTACTTAGAGACTGAGGCATGGGAATCGCTTGAACCTGGGAAGCAGAGGTTGCAGTGAGCGGAGATCCTACCATTGCACTCCAGCCTGGGTGACAGAGTGAGACTCCATCTTAAAAAATAATAATAAAAATAAAATCCAAGTTGGCACAACATTTTTAGCTCTTATAACAAAATTCTTGACTTAATGAATCTTCTGTGAATAACTTTGGGAGTATTAAAACTTTGTAAACTCTGACCCAGCTATCCATCCTGAGAAATAGAGCAGGAGGAAATGGTCATGGATGCATGCAAAAATGTATCAATCTTGAGTCATTACAGTAATACTTTTAATAATAAAAATCAGAAGCATTATAAATGTGCAATAAGAGGAGATTTT